>NW_020271635.1:1314085-1363543 GCF_002803265.2 Melanaphis sacchari
AAAAAATAATTACATCAATAAATTAATAAATAATAATTTATATTTTTAAGTATACAAATAAATTTATCTTCTGGTATAATTGCCAGTGTTATTTGTTTTAAAATTAATATATTTTGAAATAAAATAATATTGTAAAACTAAAATTTAAATTTCAACTTAACTTAAATTTAATAATTAATTGATGAAGATAACACGTAATAGAATATTATTATCGATTATTGCTCGGTTAGTTCAACGAGTATATTTTATATTATACTGTTACGTACTGTGAAACATGGATATGGTTTTGAATCACAACACGGTTTTTAGCGTTAAAATTATACGTTTATTTTACAACAATATTGCGTTAAATGTGGCCGAACATGCCCGTTACGCCGGTTACGTATATACTGACGATTTTAACCCGTGCGATATGATCGCCGAAAATTTGTCTTATCTTATTTTTATCGATACGCCGCTACGTACCGAACATATACTAACGATTCATATTATGAAATATAAAATATTTTTAGAAAATATGTTTACGATTTCATTTTAATGTTGCAACTTTATATGTTTGTACAATAGTTTATAAAAACCATTAAAAAAATCTATTTAAAATTTTGTTTTTTAATTACCCTTATTTTAATAAAATATTAAAAATTCCCTTAAAATTGAAAAAATGACTTCAAATTAAAAAAAAAGTACAAAAAAATACAAAATAAAAACTTCTAATTTCTAGATGACCAAATCACATTTTGTGCTCGAAAAGCTATATACTGTAAATCTTAATAAAAAATGCAAATTCCTATACTATCTTACCCATAGTGATTAATGATTTCTTATCAAATAACCTAAAATTTGCTTAAAAAATGACCATTTCATTATATTTGTACACTTATACATTATTATTATGATTATTATTTAACAGAATTTTCTTTAATTCTTATCACAGAATCTAAAATAATGATTCATTGAAATTTAGTAAATAAGTTTTCTTTTAAAGTTTTATAATAACTTATAGGTATATTTTGTTTTCTACCTGTTCATAACTTAATGTATAATCAAATGATACTCAATGTTTTATTTTAGGGATCTCCAACCAAACTGTTTAAAATACACTATTTTTAATTTATTAATTTTTTCAATAAGAAATTCATAAAGAATTAACTTAAATGACAAAATTTACAAGCAACAAAAATCTTCCTTAAATTCCAATGTAGTAATCTTTCTGTCTTTGTATAATCATTTTTGGCGTTTGGCCTATGATACCAAAGCATATTTCAGATTCGTCATTTCGGTCTTCTATAAAAAAAAAAAAAGATTGTGACTTCTGTTCTGTCCATTCTCTATTGAAGACTTAAAATTGTATAAATATAAAAGGGGGGATTTTCTGTTATAGTATTAAGTTATTTGAATAACCTAGGTATTTATCAATAATGTTTTCTATCATTTTCATTTCAAGGTAAAATTAATTTTTTTTCGTGATTATTAATCTTGTTTATTATTTGTTTTTTATAGATACCTTTAAAGTAGTAGATGGAGTGTATGATTATTTGCCACAACACTTACATGCCAGATACACCGTACATGTTCAAGAAAAATTATGTGAGACACAAAAGATTGAAATATGTCCAAATACAGGAAAAATAACTTTTTCATATACTCCTATTACTGTGCATGCTATAAAAGATTAAATATTAGAACTGTAATATTAAATAAAATAATACTTTATGGGTTATTTTTTAACCAGGGTTTTATATAAGTATTAGAATAATAAATTTACGCTAATTATACTTCTCGAGAACACATTTTTAAAAAAGTCAGTAGCATTCTGTATTTCTATCATCATGTATAAAGAAACGTGTTGACCATTGATTGAAAAATTGTTTTACTGAACAAAAAGAAAATCGGTCTTTGCTAGTAAATACTTTAATGCACATTAACTAGGTACAAATTTTAATATCATCACTTCTCTAATTTAATAAAACATTTATTAAACCAATCTATAACTTAAAGTTTCAAAAATGTTCATTTTTAATTATTTTTAAGTTCGGTTACGTTAGAATCAAATTTTAGTTTATTGAACGTAATTTATCAATTTCATATTACATATAAAAATAATGTATTAGTAGAAAATACTCGATCAATATCATGATAAAATTTTCGAATGTTTAACACACTAATAAATATAAAGATTAAGAAAAATGTATTTTTAATATAAATATTTTAGTTTTTAAATTTTTATCTATCCTTATTTGTTGTTTTATCTTACAAATGCATGGCATAAAAAATAAACTCTCAGTAATAAGCTTAGTTATTTTTTAAATCAAATTGAAGTTATGTATTATCAACCCGAAAAGTAATTACATTGTCAAAGATTTTTTGTAACTTTGATTATTTGAATTTTGAAGTAATGATATAAAAGGCTATAAAATATTAATTTAAACCTAAAAATGCTCAATACTTCCAACAAACGACATACAATATTATTTTCTTAAGGTCAATTAGAAAAAATATGAAATATGGCTGCTAATATAGAATATTTGCCATTTTATACATCTTGAGGTATAGCTTATGAACTTGTGTAAGATAGGAACAACAAATTTCTGCAAGGCAACCTTTTAAAAAAATGTATGAATTTGCTTAGAAATATTGATTTTATTCGTTGTAATTAACTTAAAACTTAAGCAAACCATTGTATATCATATATTTTAAGTATAATTCACATTTTTACTAGAATAGTTATAATATAAGGTACATATTAATTATACAATAATTTATAAAAAAAAACTAAATATATTGGTTTTACAGTTTTACTTGTAATTAATTAAAAGAATGAATTTGTTAATTTAATATATATTGTCTCTAGAGTAAAACTAAGATGTTGATTCTTGTCGTCTACTATTGGGATAATTTATGTATCATTCTCACCACATTTTTAAATATAATTTGTATTGTTTAATTTATACTTAAAACAAATAACGTATTTACATTTAAACATTTACAGTATTCTTGTTCTTAAAAAAATTATATTTTAAATATTAAATTTGTTTAATAGTCGCGGACTGCTCTTTGCTCGTCGCACACGTATTAATTACGCTCCGCTTAACTGTCGCGATCCCGTCTACTGTCGTATCCGAATGTGTCGTACTTAGTACGAAAAAAATCGCAATCGTCTTCATTATTTATTTATACATATTATAAAAACTGGAAGTGCGCCTAAGTGCGTCTTTTCCTTCTAAATGTAATCAAATTACGCTTACGTTTAAATCAAGTTTCGTCCGTCTACTCTATAACCGTTGCGCTATCGCTGCTCCGTGCATCGGTACGCGACCTTTGCCCACCTGATAACATGCCGCGGCCTAACAACGCTCCCACTACGCCGACAAGGAAAGATATTAATCATGAAAATAAAAATAAAAACATCAACAATATACAGGCAGCTCGCCTAATCAAAAATACTTCAAACAATTCTATGATGAACCCTACGGATGATAACTCAGATACCAATTGGACACAAAATATCAACAAAAGAAACCACTCAGATTCATCCGAACCGAAATCCCCCGATCCTACTTCAAATAATAAAAATTATAAAAAATTATTTGTAACGGCAAATCGCTATGAAGTGCTTACGCCAACCGAACCCGCTAATCCGAGCATACCGGTCTCTGTCGAAGCACCTTGCTCTTCTCCAGAATCAAATACCTTCAACCAAATTAAACCACCGCCGCCGATTTTTGTAAAAGGCATAATTAACTTTTCAGAACTGTGCGAAGCGTTAATCGAGATCATCGGAGTTGACAATTTTTATTGCAAATCCTCCTCAGATCGTTTAAAAATTCAAACAGCCAACCCTGAAGCATATAGATCTCTGGTACATTTCTTAAAAGAAACGAATGCCCAATTTCATACCTACCAGCTAAAAGAGGATAAACCTACTCGAGTCGTCATCCGCAATATACACCCTTCCACATCCACTGAACTAATTAAATCTGAACTAGAACATCGCCTTTTTGAGGTCAGGCAGATCACTAACGTACTTCATAAAACCACCAAACGTCCGCTTCCCCTCTTCTTCGTCGATCTTGAACCCACTGAACAGTCGAACGATATATTTCAACTCTCCAGCATTCTGCATACAAAAATAAAAGTCGAAGAACCATACAAACCTAAGGTAATTAGCCAATGCCTCAATTGCCAAGAATATGGCCACACGAGAGCGTACTGTGGATATTCAGCACGCTGTGTTCGTTGCAGCTCTAACCATCCATCTTCCGAATGCACCAAATCACGCGACACTCCTGCCAAATGTGTATTATGCTCCGGCGATCACCCAGCCAATTACCGAGGATGCAGTGTCTATAAGGAACTACAACGTCGTAAAACACCCGCCGCAAAAAGTAACTTCTTACAGGATAATATTAAGCTTAACGTAAACAATTTTAATGTAAAAGCGAACCACCCATTACCAAACTTGTCAGAAAAAAACATAACAGACCCCCCTAAAACATATGCTAAGGCCACTTCTAGCCACCCATCACAATCGTCTCCTTCTGCTCCCTCTACAGATCTAACAACAACCATATCCTCTTTTGTAGACGAACTCAAGTCACTCATCAATCCGCTAATCGCTCTTCTAACCCAAGTAATTACTTCACTTCTTAACAAAAAAAATGAATAACTCATTCACTAGCAGCTCATTATCAATCATATTATTCAATGCCAACGGTCTAAAAAATCACGTCAATCAATTGCAAAGTGTGTTATTTGATAAACGCATTGACATCGCCTTAATTTCCGAAACACACTTTACCAAGTATTCTTACATATCTATTCCTGGCTACAGCTTACTCAAATCCAACCATCCAGATGGCACCGCACACGGTGGAGCAGCCATACTCATAAAATCAAATCTTAAATTTCACCCTCTCATCAATTACTCTCAAAATCATATCCAATCGTGTGCTATCTCCATTAAAATAAATAAAATCCCAGTTATCATCGCCGCAATCTATAGTCCTCCTAGGCACAATTTAACTATTAACAACCTCGCTGACTTTTTTGACTCAACGGTCAATAATTTCATTATTGGTGGTGATTATAATGCAAAGCACCAAAGCTGGGGCTGCCAAGTCACCAACCCTAGAGGTAACCTACTTTACAATTTCACCAATTTAAAAAAATACAAAATACTCGCGCCACCTGGGCCAACGTACTGGCCAACATCTATTAGGAAAAAACCTGACATTCTCGACATCTTTGTCACAAAAATTCCCAGCAACTTATACTGTTCTATCAACAATACTCTGGATTTAAACTCTGACCACTCATCCGTTATTCTCAATATAGATGCCACTCCACAAACACGAACTGACAGACCTAAGCTTTTTACGGCATCAACTAATCGCCTCAAATTTCATAATATTATAGCCGAAAAAATTAACCTAAAAATTAGTCTGAAATCTGATCATGAAATTGACGACGCAATCAACAACTTAACAACGCTCATCCAATCAGCGGCTTCTATATCAAACACCTCTAACACCACCAAAAATGCGTTACATAATTACCCTTTTATCTCTGAACAGGTACGCTCACTAATAGTTGAAAAACGTAGAGCAAGGGCTCGTTACCAAATCTCACGACTACCCACGCATAAAAGCGCCTATAACAAATTAGCAAATGCACTAAAAAAATGCTTGGCTAAAAACAAATCCGACATGTACGAACAAAAACTAACCACACTCTCCTCTACAGACGGAAGCTTATGGAGAGAAACCAAAAAATTACTTCTGTATAAACCTCCCTCAATCCCTCTAAAGAAACCCGATGCTTCATTTGCCTTCTCTGACATTGATAAGGCTGAAGTCTTTAAAGATCATCTTCATAACACGTTTCAACCGCATCT
This sequence comes from Melanaphis sacchari, assembly GCF_002803265.2. Classification (NCBI taxonomy): domain Eukaryota; kingdom Metazoa; phylum Arthropoda; class Insecta; order Hemiptera; family Aphididae; genus Melanaphis; species Melanaphis sacchari. The sequence continues at coordinate 1,319,979 of NW_020271635.1, forward strand.
TGACATACTCTCACCCAATCATATAGCTGAGGTAAACACCTATTTAGACCTTCCATCTCCAATCAGTCGGCCAGAAAAACACTTTACCCCAAAAGAAGTTAAACAAACCATCCAAAAATATTCACTTAAAAAATCACCCGGCTTCGATCTGATTACAGCTGAAGTAGCTAGGTGCCTCCCCAAAAAAGCTATAGTTCTCATAACATATATATTTAATGCTATACTCAGACTATCATATTTTCCGATTTTATGGAAATTCTCAAAAATTATTCTTTTCCCTAAGTCCGACAAGCCACTTGATACTCCATCATCTTACAGACCAATAAGCCTCTTGCCCTTCCTATCAAAAATTTTAGAAAGGCTTATCTTAAAACGCTTATTACCGCATATTATTAGTAACAACATACTGCCAAACACGCAATTTGGATTCCGCAACGCACATAGTACGATACATCAAGTTCATCGTGTTGTCGATGTTATTTCTGCGTCCCTGGAAAAAAAACTATACTGCTCTTGTGCTTTTCTTGACGTTGCCCAAGCCTTCGATCGGGTTTGGCACGAAGGCTTGCAATTCAAACTCAAAAAATTTCTCCCCCCGTCATTATTTCTACTAATTAAATCCTACCTAACTGATAGACACTTTCAAGTCCAATATAACTCATCGACGTCCGGAATCGCACCAATTAAAGCTGGTGTACCACAAGGTGGAATACTCTCCCCCTTTCTCTTTAACATTTACGTAGCCGACCAACCCACCATGCGACAAACTATAGTAGCTGATTACGCCGACGATAAAGTAATTTTATCTATCAATGAAGATCCTGTAATTGCATCATCAAACTTACAAATGCATCTCAATCTCTTGTCTGAGTGGTATGAAAAATGGCGTCTCCAAATTAACCCAAATAAATCGGTACACACAACGTTCACGCTCAAACAAGGCATATGCCCAAACATTACCCTTAACAACATACCAATTCCCACATCCGACACGGTCAGATACTTAGGGCTAATACTAGACAAAAGACTGACGTGGAAAAACCACCTTCAATCCAAAAGATTATCCTTAAACAATCGCATGCGTATTCTCAGACCCCTGTTAATTAGAAATAAGCATTCCCCCCTTAACATCAAACTTCTAATCTACAAATCCCTTCTCAAGCCAATGTGGACTTATGGACTACAACTATGGGGTGCGGCAAAAAAATCAAATATTAACAGAATCCAAACATTCCAAAACATTTCGCTCCGACGTTTATCCAATGCTCCCCCCTATATCTCTAATCTAGCCCTTCATAACGATCTCTGTATGAGAACAATAGAAGCGGAAGCACGCATTTTCTATACACGTTTCCATAAACGACTTCAAACCCATACAAATCCTCTTATAAAAGACCTTTCTATCCTCACACTCCCAGGAAACCCTAACCGTAGGTTAAAAAGGAAGTGGTGCCGTGACCTCTTACAAAACTACAATGTCTAACTCTCTGAAAATATAACTAAACATTTAAAAAAAAATTATCATTAGCCAAGAACCACTAATGGGTGGTTGCTTATTCAAAACTATCATGTTCTATTACTCTTATCATATAAACTTATTGTGCTTAAATAGTATAGATTGTTTATACCAAATAAAAATAAAAAAAAAAAAAATTTGTTTAATATATATGAAAATTAAATAAAGAATTTAAAAAGTTATTCTTGTTACAAATATTTTTGGGGAAATATTATGTTTTGTTGTAGAATTAACATACCTTTACGCCAGTGTTGGGCGTAATCGATTAATTTATGATTGAATTACGTAATCGATTACGATTAAATTATTAAACTACATTAGTTATTAATTTTTAATCATTTTTCAAAATAATCAGTAAATTATTACATTTTTGTAACCGTTAATCATTATCGCATAACTACAATAATTACCGGTCGATAAATTGAACTTATACTTTTATCTGATAATTTTCAAAGGTTTCTTTACTTAAATTTATCTATAAACGTACAGTAAAATATCATTTGTATTTAGTTGGTTTGAAACATTACTGGTTTTACGTATTTCGTTGTTTATCGTCCTAATAATTTACTAAAAACTACAATGTGTGACAGCAAAATTACTATAAATATCATATTAACATATATTATCATTACTTTTTATTAACATCATTGAATTATTACAATGATTGTATTATTAAATAACATATATTAATTATTATACCTAAATAAATTAAATTTATTATTTGAATTATAATGTTATTATCTTTATATTATTTATTACATTTACAATAAATTTGTCATAAAAAAACATTTTGTTTCTAAAATGCGTAGTTTTTTTTTATTATATTGTTAATTTTGTTATCATGTGTCAAATGTATTACCGTAAAATTAATATTATAATTAATTTGTATTCTTAAATTAAATATAAAATACAAAAATTATAGAAAAAATAATAAAGATTAATCATGATTACAAATTAATACATTTTGTAATAGAAATCAATACTATGATTAAATAATTACTTTGATCATTTGAAATTATTTTTAATTGTGATTAACGATTACATTAATTTTTATAGCGATTTACGATTATAAAATTTAATCGTAACCATTAGTCATTAATCAGATTACTATTAGCCCAACACGGCTTTACCTTTGTTGTATATTATTACTTTTTTAACACTAGATTCCTAGTATGATATATTCTGAAATCTTCAATTTTCTTATTGTACAATTTTAGGGTGATACATTTTTATATTAATCAAAAAAACATATTATTTTTAAAATTTAATATTTAAGGTTATCGTCTAAACTAGTTTTTAATGTAAAAATGCATGATCTCTAGTTATTTAACTTCTGATAACAAAATACACTAGCAGCATGTTTTTAATTTTTTAAAAAATTTTCAATTTTATTTACATACTATATTTGTATCCGATCATGATCCCATCAGTCATCACAGATGAAATTTCTCGTAAGCTTGCAAACATTTTTCGAAATTCCTATTTCTATTTTCTTTTTTTAACTCTAACTTAAGATTGTCTTTATTTTTCGCATTTATAGACATTCTCCATAACCTATTGGGATTTGGGATGTATTAATTTTAAAATCTAGAAAGCCCCCTAATTATTCTAATTTTATAGCCCAATAAGTCTACTTTCATTTTTTTCTCAAATATTCAACATTTTTTTACTAAAACATATTTTACTAACAATTGAAAAAGCCTTAATCGTATATGGTTTGAAGAGCAATCATTTTACTGAATCAACAAATCTATAGAATTTAAAGTATAATTTTTAATTTCAGATTTAATAAATTACTTATATATTTGTTTAAATAATGATATTTTATATGATTATAATTGCAATAACATCAACCTAGAACATTTTAAGTACATTTAATTTAGTTTTATTACATTATTAAAAACATTATAATAATGGGGGTTTTATCGATTCCGCCCGATTTTTAAATTTGTCTATATAAATTGATTCCGCCGAATATTTGTTAATGTCGGTTATATAAAGTTTTTTTTTTAATTAAAAGTTTAGGCACTACGAGTTTACCATAGTTTTATTTATTTTTTTTATAAATAAAAACATTTCAAAAAACAATTCATTGTTGTCCACAACGAAAAATATAACACAAGTACCTATACATATTATATAATGGAAAAACATCAATTGAATACAATGTAAGTTGATTTATTTTTAAAATAGTGATTTTATGCTAATTTAACATAAGTTAATTTATCAATTTTTTTATTATAATTGGGTGTGCTTTGGTGTATTGTGTGTTAAGTTTTGAATGGAACTATTTACAACTGTTAGTTGTTCGTTTTAAAAAAAAATTGAAGACAATGCTCATATTTTTGGATTTAATTTTAATGTTTTATCAATATAATTATTACATAAATAATCACTTGAGACGGCACGGTCACTAAGGACCGGCGTCCAAAATAAGAACACGTTGTTTACAGTGTTACGTCTTTTCTTATATTTCGAATAAATATGATTTACACATATATATATAATTTCAGGGCAACGGGGTCATGAGTGTGATCGCCGGCCGAAACAGACGAATCGTCGCGGGTAGATGTTTAGGACATTAATACAAAAAGAGAATGTTGAGGTACGGACTGGCGTATACAATTGTCGTAGGGACGGGGTCAGTATACACGGCGCGTGACTCGCAGAAAGCGGCTACTGTGATATACTGGACCCGGGTGTTGACACAACTCAAATAAGTGGCTAGAAAGGGGAGAAATAGAAAGACAGTGTCGGCGTCGGGTCAACGGAACACGTTCATCGTTGGGCTCTTAGTATGGGATGCGGAGTCGTCGCAGTTCTGTCGGCGTGTGTTAGACGGCTGGCTGTGCCGACACTGTCGACGATGACTGGCGTGGCTATATGGCAGCGGATTTTGACGACTATGACTTGGATTGGATCGCGGCCGGTTATTACTGTTATGGCTGTTCCGTTGGTCGTCGAAGGCTATGGGTAGCTGTAGTTATAGTGGATCGCCGATCGTTAATTGGGTCTTCGTTCCTTCTAGTAGTTTTGAAGGTAAGAATGTTGATTAAAGACTAAGTGAATAATGACCAAAAATACCCGGTATATGTATATATTGTGATCTGTACCGACTAGTAAACCACGAGTATGCCGCCGTGTGTGGCTGTGGTTACTGTCGGTACGGATTTTGTTCCTGTAAGCTCACTTTTGGACTTGTGGCTATGGGTACGATATTTTTACTTCCACCATAGCTTCCCTTATTCAATTTTGTGCTTATTGGGAATGTAGGGTGAATCGAGGGGTTTCAAATTCGCTGCTACATCCCTACAATGATGTTCTTTAACAAATGCTTTGTCCTGATTGGTGGTCCTGAAAAGGGCCGTTTTATGATGCGAGGATACTCCGTTACATACTTCGCGTTAAAATCAATATTTAAAAAAGTTTTGCGGAGTTGATAGTCACCAGAATAAATATATAAAGTAAATTTTTGCGGAATTGACATACTGCGCAATCGATAAATTTCTTATAGGTAAAAAGGTCATTTTAGCGCAATTGTTATACTTAGATTTTTCGGTCTTAACAAAAACTACTTATAAGAAACCTTGAATTAAATTTTCGAGCCTTGACTTTAATTTTTTACTATAAAATAATTTAAATTTTTTTTAAGCAAGTTTTGTGGAAGTTTGAATTTAAAACGCTTATGAAAATATCCTACCTATACATATTTTTAATATTTTTAAATTGTTAGTATAATATATTTATTTATAAGACCTTAATATATTATATTCAAATTTAAAGCTTTTGTACTATTTATTTAAATTATTATATTTTTCTTTTTTTTGTATTTTCTTATATAAAAAAAATATATTGTTTTGGGTTCTTTAGTATAAATAGAGATATTAGGTATAATAATGTACACCTTTTTACTAAATCCAGTTTAGTGAACATGTCCAAAAATAAAAGTGAATTGTTTAAGTAAAGGTGCTGAAATGAACGTAATGACCGAGATTAAGTATTTCGGCCGCAATTGGTAAACGTTTAGTTAGTATCGATTAAGAAAAAAATACGATAGTTGATAGCAAGAGCAGTATACGCAATTAAGGAAGTGGTAGTCAATATGTTATAAATTATAATACTACTACTATAATTCTTTTAGCTTAAAACACTTTCATTATTTCAGAAACTAATAATGTTTTTGAAGATAATTTTAAGTCTGCATTGACTATTTATAAATTGATAATTTAGTTCATTATTTATTTATTGATCATTCGGTAATAATAATACAGTTATAAGTTTAAATAGTCTCATATTATTATGTTTATACTTTGCACTGAGTAATCTCAATGATTCATTTAACTTGAGGCACTCTTATTTAAGAAAATTAATATGCATTTTTAATTTTATATTTTTGAACAGAATATACTAATAAATGTATAACTTCTAAGTATTTAAATATATAATATATAGACTCTATATATAATATAGACTATAAAGTATAGACTAGATGTATGGAGTAATAAATCAATATTTTGTACAAGGAGGTCTTCTTCTACTTTACGCATTTAAACTTTAGATATTTATAAATACCAGTCATCCAAAATTTGATTTTTATGTATTAAATAAAGTTCTATGCAAAATAATCTACTTTGAAAAAGGAATTCAAAATATATGTTGTTATAAAATAATAAGCTTAAAAACTATATCATTAAGAAATATTAATTAATATAATTTTTTCAACAACTTTTTTTTTTATAATGACTTAAAATTATATATAGTAAAAATATTTTTAAAACATGAATAGTTTTTTAAATGATTTTGAGTTGTTTGATAAAAGAATCAACATTATATTATTGCATTATGTATATATAAGTCATATTAAAATATTATGTAATAAAGAAGTTGAAGTCTATTTTTTTTATTTTATATCATATTATGTCATACATCTGTATAATGGCGTAGCAAAAGGGGGTCAGTGGGCCATGCCCCTTACCTATTGGCCGTTTCAACGTATTTATATAGTTTATTTTAAATGTTTAAAAAATATATAACACAGATAAGTTGATATGATTTTGTGTTTATTTTTTTTATTAAATTATGGTTTATTGAGAATAATTCAAAATATTTTTATTTACCTTATTCTCGTATATGGGATTTTCCCCTCGCCCTTTTAAAATTTTGGCTATGCCACTGAATGTCGTATGTTATTGCAATTTGCAATTATATGAAAGAATCACTTTAAGTGCTTGTACATTATTCATGAACGATATTAAGTATGTATAAAATACGAAATATTATAAATTATTTACACATTAATCAATAAAAAATTTAAATGGCTATTTAATGACAGTTTTAACTGTAACATTTATATTTTATTACACTAATAAATAATATACTTGTAATTATGCTGATATCTGTGTTGATCAAACGATTTTATTATGTAATAATATACACTTCGATGACGGAAATGGTTAAGTCTTATCAATATTATTTATTATGATATCGTATTAATATGTTTAATAATAATTAATCGTTGATATAATAAAGTTAGTTATTATTTGTACATGATATTTTATGGCCTAGCGAATTTCAAAATTTGTAGGATTAAGTATTGATCGTTTTGCATAAAAAGATAATGATAATAATTATAAAAAATTCTAATAAAATATAATATTAATTATATGATAATACAATAATAAATGTATATGAGCTTTCGAGTGTTTTTATTGTTGACGAAAAAAATATAAGATGACGGTTTACAAGAGATTGATCGGTGTTATTTTTTGACGCAATAACGTACTTATATTGCCTATTTGTTACGCCGTACAATACGCATTTTGCGTAGGATAATCACGAGAAATAAAGTATTTTCAAAAACCGGGAAAGTCGACGGACGGTGGTCTATAAAAGTATCTAAAATTGATTTTAATACATAAACTGATGGATTCATATTATGTGATGACGAGTTATATTAAAGATGGAAGATTTTTGAATAATATTTATAAATATTTATAAAAGATTAATTTTCTAAGATAGTAAAAAAAAAAGAAATACCTATAGTTAACGACTTTTTTTTAAAATATTTATATGATACGAGGAAGCATAACTTAAAATAATAGTTTAGGTTTGCTCCTACATGTAATATACTCAATCTAATAGAAAAAAATTAAATATTTAAAAAAATGTGAACGTATAGTTTAGTTGGATGGCATGTGAAGTTATTATACATAATTATGTGATTCTTTGAAACTGTTAATTTAAAACCTTTACATGTTTAATTTAAATTATTAAACGAGTTAACCCACAAAACGTCCACGAAGTAAAATATTTAAGATATTTACTATAGTCAAAAATTTATTTATTATAATATAAAAAGGTTTTAACATATTTTCAACAAAATGATTTCATTTTAATAATAATACCTACATATAAACACTCTGGATTTTAACTTGAAAGTTTGATTATCTTTCTTTCAGTTATGCAAGATAAGTTTGTAGTAAAAACATCAGTGAATCTTTTATTTGTGAATATATTAAGCCGCTTACAGTTATTGTCTAATAGTGAAAAGGTTAGTACAAGTTTATTAGGAATAATATATACTATTAATTATATAAAATGAATTTTTGTCCAATATGACCAACTAAAATTTTAAAATTTCTGAATACAGCTCCAAAACTTCTAAGAGGTTGCCAATCACTGTTCTATATTTTACTCGTTTTCAATTTCTTGCTGTTACATAAAGGTTAGCATTATCTTAGATTAATAGACACATGGTATATAAAATAACCTTCTAAAACAAGTTTAAATCATAAAATTGATATTTAAACAGGTAAAAGTTTTTTTTCTACATTTGATATTATTTTCATATGAAATATACTACGTATCTATAAAAATTGATTTTTTTTTCATACTATTATTTAAACTATACAATTCTACATTTATATTTATAGTTATTTTTGTCGATATTAATTTTAAATAGGGACAAAAAAAAAAAACGCGATAGACCACTTATGACGCACAAAAACAAATATATTAGACGACAAAGATGCGATAAATGGTTAAATAGCATATGGCATGTACAGATCGGTACACCATATCTCTTTATTAAAACAATGTGTTTTTAATAGAATTTTTATGTTTATTTGATTTATTAAGATTATATAAGAAATAAAATAGTAATATATGATTATATAACCAAGATAGAACCAAGTATAAAACAGAATGTTCTATGAGACAATATTTAGTTTATTAAAATGCATTGCCCAGAGCAATACATCAAAAATAATGCTATGCAACGGAAGAATGACGAGGATATCGCAAGTACATATATACAAAAAATGGTTTGGACATCTAATGAAATAGTTATAGACATAGGATGTGGACCAGGCGATGTAACCACAGATATTCTTTATCCTTTATTCAAGGATAAAATTGATCAGTTGGTAAGTATAAGCGGTTTTAAAAAATTTTTATAAATAATTTATACTTAAAAATGTTGCTTTTTAGGTTGGTGTTGATAAATCAATCAAAATGATTGAATATGCAAAAAAAACATATGGATGCTCTAAGAAAGATTTTAAAGTTCTGGATATTGATAATGCCAATGATTGCTCTCTTTATTCGCACAAATTTAACAAAATATTTTCATTTTACTGTTTTCACTGGGTTCATAATAAAGCCGATTCCTTGCGTAGTCTACATTCAATGTTAAAAAATGGTGGAGAAATTTTGTTAGACTTCTTGTTAATCAATCCATCGATTCCAATGTATAAATCTTTGGATGCAGAATGGCAAAAATATGTTGAAGTGAGTACTTATGTTATTATTTTTTTTTCTTGTTTATATTTTAAAAGAATAATACCCCATAATTGTATTTATTTATAAAGTGATTTGTATACTTGATTAAGAAAAACTTAATCCCCTGATTGTTGTTCCGTTTAAATAAATTTATAGGTATAAAATGAACAGAAACAAATTTTTATTGGTTTGTTTATAATTTTTAAATGTATGATCAGGATCGACTAGAACTTGTGAGTTACCGAGTATAACTTGGTAGACTAGCTTATATTTTGATAGATTAAGTAATAAACACAATTGATTTAATAAATCCTAATAGTTTTGTACTAGTAAAATTTTAATTACTTAGTAGATCGGTGCTTACAATATATAATTCTGTGTTAAAATGATCATTAACAGAATGTAAACATGCCGAATGATTTGTATTCTCAAGATGAAATAAGAGAAATGTTTATCAATGCTGGATTTCGAATAATTAATTTAGAATCAAAAGTCAAGAAATATACTTTTTCAGATTTATCATCATTTTTAGGTAATTATAATTATCGGAATTTTCTTATTGAAAGCATTTTAAACATAAATTTTTAACTATTTACAATTACTTATTCTTCATATCTAATTATTAAGGCTTAAAATAAAATCTAAAATCTAATTGCATGCACTAAACATCATTTGAATTTATATATATATATATATATATATATATATATGCAACTATTCTATAAATAAAAGACGTATATATGTATAAACTAAAAAATCATGTAAATTATTTTTTAGTTAATCAAAGGAACCTATTATTCTCACTTTATTGTATTTTATTTCAATTTTTTATGAATACATTAATTTTTTTTGTTGAATACATCTAATTATATTTAGTTGATGAATAATAAAGTTTCTTAAAAAATTATTATATGGCCTTATCGACAAACGTTTATAACATCGGTATTAACAATAAGTTCTATATATGTGATTACTATAGCGCTAGGATTTTAATGACCTAAAAAGTCTTCAAAAATGACCTAAAAACCCTAAAAAATGATTAAAAAAAAAATGAATTAATAAGAAAAAATGACCTCATTAAATGCTCAAAAAAAAAATAAAAAATAATTACATCAATAAATTAATAAATAATAATTTATATTTTTAAGTATACAAATAAATTTATCTTCTGGTATAATTGCCAGTGTTATTTGTTTTAAAATTAATATATTTTGAAATAAAATAATATTGTAAAACTAAAATTTAAATTTCAACTTAACTTAAATTTAATAATTAATTGATGAAGATAACACGTAATAGAATATTATTATCGATTATTGCTCGGTTAGTTCAACGAGTATATTTTATATTATACTAACGATTCATATTTTGAAATATAAAATATTTTTAGAAAATATGTTTACGATTTCATTTTAATGTTGCAACTTTATATGTTTGTACAATAGTTTATAAAAACCATTAAAAAAATCTATTTAAAATTTTGTTTTTTAATTACCCTTATTTTAATAAAGTATTAAAAATTCCCTTAAAATTGAAAAAATGACTTCAAATTAAAAAAAAGTACAAAAAAATACAAAATAAAAACTTCTAATTTCTAGATGACCAAATCACATTTTGTGCTCGAAAAGCTATATACTGTAAATCTTAATAAAAAATGCAAATTCCTATACTATCTTACCCATAGTGATTAATGATTTCTTATCAAATAACCTAAAATTTGCTTAAAAAATGACCATTTCATTATATTTGTACACTTATACATTATTATTATGATTATTATTTAACAGAATTTTCTTTAATTCTTATCACAGAATCTAAAATAATGATTCATTGAAATTTAGTAAATAAGTTTTCTTTTAAAGTTTTATAATAACTTATAGGTATATTTTGTTTTCTACCTGTTCATAACTTAATGTATAATCAAATGATACTCAATGTTTTATTTTAGGGGTCTCCAACCAAACTGTTTAAAATACACTATTTTTAATTTATTAATTTTTTCAATAAGAAATTCATAAAGAATTAACTTAAATGACAAAATTTACAAGCAACAAAAATCTTCCTTAAATTCCAATGTAGTAATCTTTCTGTCTTTGTATAATCATTTTTGGCGTTTGGCCTATGATACCAAAGCATATTTCAGATTCGTCATTTCGGTCTTCTATAAAAAAAAAAAGATTGTGACTTCTGTTCTGTCCATTCTCTATTGAAGACTTAAAATTGTATAAATATAAAAAGGGGGATTTTCTGTTATAGTATTAAGTTATTTGAATAACCTAGGTATTTATCAATAATGTTTTCTATCATTTTCATTTCAACGTAAAATTAATTTTTTTTCTTGATTATTAATCTTGTTTATTATTTGTTTTTTATAGATACCTTTAAAGTAGTAGATGGAGTGTATGATTATTTGCCACAACACTTACATGCCAGATACACCGTACATGTTCAAGAAAAAATATGTAAGACACAAAAGATTGAAATATGTCCAAATACAGGAAAAACAACTTTTTCATATACTTCTATGACTGTGCATGCTATAAAAGATTAAATATTAGAACAGTAGGTAATATTAAATAAAATAATACTTTATGGTTTATTTTTTAACCTGGGTTTTATTTAAATATTAGAATAATAAATTTAAATTATTTTTACATTAAGACTGTTAAGAGTACTTCTTAGAGAAACGTTTTTATAGAATTGAGTAGTAGTGGGTGGTCTATACTCCTTGCATCATACATAAAAGCTGTGTTCAATCATTGGTTGGAAAATTGTTTGTTGCCAAGAAATATTTTTAATGTAGGTATATTGATTATGTTATTATATAACTATAAATATGAGAAATATAAAAATATAGTATTATTACTTTCTTAATCTTATTAAAACATTTGTTTAATTAAGCTATAGCATAAAGTGTAAAAATATTTATTTTTAATTAATTAGATTTGATATCAGTTCCATATTATACATATTGTTTATCAATTTAGGGAAGACTGAATTTCTTGGCAGGATCCTAATGGAATAAATCTAATTATTTTTACAAGCTAATGATATATAAATACACATTTCAGATAAATTTCATAAATTTTATCATTTTAGTATGCGAATGTCTAATAAACCATGTTTTTTTTTTTTTTAAATACAACACTTATTTTGAATACCATAATCGGCGATAGGCCCAGTTTTTTAAAATAATTTTAATGTATCAATTATGGTTCTAAATTAAAAATTAACTTGATATAAGCTATTTCAATTTTAATAAATAATATATTTTTACGGTTCTTTAAAGTGCATAAAACCAGTTATAATTATTTTTTTTTTAGTTACTTTTTGAGTATTATTACTTATTTATTTTTTTTTTTTTTTTTTTTTATGAGGATATTTTAAAATAATAATTTACAAATATTCACTAGTTAATCTAGCAAATTTAAAAAATAAAATCGTGGTAACTTTACTGAAAATTAAATAATGTCATCAACCAATGGAAGATTTCTACTCCTTTTTTAATTATGCGTCGATAATAACGGAACAATTTCTTAACAATTTATTTTATCATGATTTTAGTCTTTATAATTTTTAATGTCTTAAACCAGGGCCCGGAATTATATGTATTTACATATATTTATTTATTAGTTAAAATATATGTTATACATCTTACAATAATGTGTTTTTTTTTTTTTTTTGTTAAGACTTTTTATACTATAGAAAATGTTTGGATTTTCAACTTAAATGGATGTTCCTGATAGAAAATTGTACCTAGTTGGTATTTTAGGGGGTAAAATTAAAAATTCCAACAATTTTGTAAACGTAGTAATAGAACCAAAAAAAAAACTTAAAACCAGTTTTTTATTTTTTTTTATGTAATTCTAAAACGAATTACTGGAGGTACTTAAAATTTTTATCAAATGTTTATTTTATCATTTTCTGTAAGTGGTAAAATTTTTAAAACATTTTGACCATTTTTAAGCTGTTGTAATATTATTGTAATTTAAAAATACATAAGCAACTTTTTTTCATATAAGCGTTTAAAGCTTAAATTAATCTAACTAATAAGTAAATCTATTTATAAAATAAATTATTTTTATACAGATAGGGCCGGCGGAAGGCAGGGACGGCCTGGGCGATAGCCCAAGGCGCCAATTTTTGTCTAAATACCCATGGGCGGCATTTTAGCTAAAACTTTTGCAATTTTATAATTGTATTAATATTAATAGTATATTTATATCTATGTGTTATGTAAAGACTATTTTATACTTTAATTTTATGTTTATGACGAAAATATTATGACTATGAAAATAAATATTTTTAGATAAACCAATATTATTGCATAATTTGTATCATATGATTATTTAATTTTTTATTTATTTAGTTTTAATAGGGCGGCATTTATAATTTAGTCCAAAGCGGCAAAATAGCTCGCGCTGGCTTTGAATACAGAGTTATAAATATATCATTTCATAATGTATTTACTAATATTAGATGATAGTTAAGATCTTTTTTCAGAATTATGTACTTTTCGTACAACTGAGTGTTACCCATTTGCCCACCTTAATTTTTATTTTAATTATATCATTTAAATATTAGTTCTTCTGACAAACCAGCATAGGTAGTCATGTTTTGTTCACTAAATTTGTTTTACATTCTTTAATGTTTTCAATGATATGTTTGTTGAGATTAATTAATTCAATTAACATTTATTTTTCTCTATCGTCAAAACTTTTTACTTAAAAATACTTTTTTATTATTAAATTTACATTAAAAAATGATATTTTAAAATTTTCGATAGTCGGCGTCTATGAAATATTAAAAATGTAACAAATATTCGAAATTCAAATTTCTTATATAAATATGAAATAAATAACTTTTATTTACTTTTATAAATAATGATAAGAATTGTTTTTGTTTGGTTTTATCAAAAAAAAAAAATGGTTTAATTTTTCTGGTAACCATGGTTAACGATATAAGTTACAGGTTCGTTATTGCATATTACAGAGTAGTCTTTATGTAACCTGCCCTAAATAGTGAATATCATGAACACTACGTTCATAATAAACAATGGATGTAGCAGCTGCTTCATCTTTTAACATTATAGGTAGTAATAGAGTACTTATAATCAATGAATGATATCATAATTCTTGTTCAACCCGGTAATTAAGGTTTGTTATTATTTGATATCTGTAAACCTTGGTTCATACCAACTTGCTATGATTGCAGTACAGCGTGTAGACGCTAGAGTTGTAGGTATCTGACCCCATCACGATCGAGTCCCACTGCAGCTGAACGGTTGTTTCAAATTTCGCGTTTATGCGCTTGCGCGCGCACGTCTGTGTTCCCGACGCTCGTGTGCGTGTGTTACACAAACACGATACACTGGAGGACTGCATTCTTTAGTCGACCGCTGGAACGTTATATATATTATATTATTTTATTACGTCCGCTGCGCTACCCGTGTCGTCACCGTCTCGTCATCTGTTATTGTTATACCACTGATATTTTTATCGGCCCATTACTGTTGTTGTTTATTATTAATATTTTTGTTTTTATTTATTACACGCGTATCGGGTTGTTTGATAAACGCACCCGCTCGTTCCAACACCGCCGATCGTCTAAAAACCGTTAGATCGCGCAAACGGCCGTTGCGCGCGCGATGGCTTTTGAAACACCGCAACAGGTGTCCACCGTCGCTGGCCTTTGTGGCGTGACATACCGAAACAGTCGTCTTGGATGCCGCAATTCCGACAGTGGGTAGGACACGGAAAGGTGTTCTAACGTGTTTGTGGTCGTCGAATTTTCTGAATCGCAGTTTCGTCCGTTTTTCGTTACGGTTAATAATATTATTACAAGTTCGGTTGGTTTCGTTGTGTGATTAACGCGATTTTCTTGTTCGTCCGACCCGCGATGGAAGAAGAAGAAAGAAATGACCGCATATCTTGCAAACAAAAGACCTATGCGCTCGTCTTCACTGTTGTCTTGCTGCTGTCCACTATCACTCATTGTGATTGCCGTAAGTTCCTATAACAACTACAACCCCAAAACAGTTAGGTAGTTAATTTTTATGTTGTTTTATGTTTACAGAGTCTTATCAGGCTCCTCGGTTCATCACGCAGCCAACGTCTACTAAAAATGTAATAGGCGAGGGACAGACAAAAATAATTCAATGTCAAGCTCTTGGTTAGTCATCATATAATTTATTTAAAAATACCTAAGTTATTATAAAGTACAATTCAACAATTATAATTTGGTTTATACTATTTTCTTTGGTTTGTACAAATCTGTAGGCACCAGGTTATAGTTCTAATAAATAACCTTTATTTTCATGAAATAAAATAATTTTTCCTCTAATCTCTATTCAAATTAATTATTTATTTATATAAAATTTAACATAATATTTTCAAGAAATATTACTAGGGTAATAATAATATCTAATTACATTGTGTTTCAAAATTACTGATTTTATTAAACATAATTGCCAAAAGTAATATTTTATATCCCTAATTTAATGTATTTATTCCATAAACCATGCTGGTGAAGCCCTCACTATTAAAATTTTTAATTTTATAGGTGCAAATCTGGTCAAATAATTATTCTTGTATGATTATGTTGATCAATTAACCCTATAATGTGTATGCCTACACATTTTTAAGTTTTATATCCGTGCAATATTATATTATTGTTTTTTATGTTGTTACAGGTATATTATTTTTGTTAGTTGTTTCAAATTTATAAATTATATTATCTTTTAATAAAATTGCCTTAAGTATTACCTATATATTATAGTATAGCCTATGTATAGGCTATAATATTAAATTAGTAAAATATGTGCTATTTTGTTCATTCTATTTTTTAATTAAATTAACTTTCTCTAGTTTTATTCATTACCTATTTATAATACAAATTTTAAATATTAAAATGGATAGGTAATAGGTACCACATTATTTGCAATTATATTCTTATAGCATAAATAGTAATAGTACATAATTATAATCAGAGTAATAATTATTAGAACTGTGAAGTTACTGAACTATAATAGCTTAAAAATACATTTAACATTTCTAAAAAAATCTTATAAAAACTAAATTTAATAAATATAAATAGTATCAAGTCTAGTTGTAAAATAAAAAATAGGTACTAATTGATGTATTGTATAATAGTAGGTGTTTGAATAAGTCGCTTTAATAATATAGATGTATTAAATTTAATTCAATAATACATTATTTTTTACTTATCATGAAAAAATCATTCTGAGTAGAGACCAAGTATGAGTCTATAATATATACATAATGTTATTATGTTTAAAAAATAATAGATTTTAAATATTGAAGAGTCTCTTACAAATTTAAAATTCTAAAATTCATACTCTAATAAAAAATTAATCAGATTAAACTAAATATTTTTATACAAATTTTTGATTAGGACGACTTGTGAAAAACCTTATATTAAATTTCTAAACCTAAGGTTTAAAATTATAAATTTAATGCACTATAAAATAATTTGAGAATTTTTTGTGATTTTGATGATTTTTGTATAAATTTAAAATACACACTTAAAAAAATTTAACAATGTATTTTGGATAGTTTTTTAATTTGCTACAAGAAAAACCTGTGTGGAACCTAATGTATTAATTAAAATCAATATAAAAAAGCTTAAATGGATCAAAAATATTTTTAAATTATGTGTTTGAAAAAATCTATACCTATTCGACTTAAAATTATAACAAATGACAAAATTAGACTTGATTATTTGAGTAAATATTCCCATTTTTTATTTTATTTTCCTGGTAATTTTGAAAAGTAGTGGAAACTTTTTAATTCTAACTTCCCTAATTCCTTAAAATGAAATAAATTGGGAATTAGGACTAAAAAAATTTTTAAATTTATTTATCCGAATAAAAAAAAACAATCTGTAATAACCATGTTGGTTATATTTTTTAATTTTTTAATAACATACTAATAGTATAAACACACATTTTGATAAATGACATTATTGTATGACTAGTAATTAAGGAGTAATTATATCTATGGTTTATTGATGTTCTATTTGAGAACAATAAAATAAGATTAATCCTGATTGAATTTATCAAATCTAAATTCTAAACATTATTTGAATTTTTTTACATAAGATTGAACTGCATTTTTTTGTCTGTATGGATAGTTATTTCTAGTTTAATTACAATGATATGTTTATTAAAAATTTTATAAATATTTTGAAAATAATTATAATATATACCTAAATAATTATTTAGAATAATAAAAAAACTGCTAGGTACTTGTTATACCTTTTAAGTCATAAATAATAATTATACACCTATTACCTTTTCCGATATTACAAATCTATATAGTATGTAATTCAACCCGTATTATATCATTCTATTGAATATCAATTAATAAGGTTTCGTGAGAAAGTATTTAGGGGAATCTTTTGTAGTTCAATATTCTCTATCACTTGAATGGTTTGAAAAAAAAACAAGCTACATAATATGTTAGATCAATATTATTTCTTTTAGCTTTTTTTGTAAAATTGTAAAATCGTAATTGTAATTTATAAAAACTTAAAAATGTTATAAATAATTTCAATACATTGACTTATTTCGGTTTAAGATTTTATTAGAAATCTGAAGCTTACTATTTAAAATATTATTCTGCAATAAAAATCGGAAATTTAATAGGATTATGCACCAAAAATATGTACACTGCAATTTTAGCGTACGTCCATAGATAAATACTAAAATACTTGAACTTAGTTGTACGGTGTGCCGATGTTTGATGTGTTTAGGAAACAAAAATAGGAAATAGATATATTATCTAATATATTTTCATTGTAATAATCCTTCAATATTATTCAATAGATGTTATTAAAGTAGGAAATAGCTTTCATTCCCTAGTATACTTTACAAGAAGTAATTTGTAGTTTATGAAAATATGTGATTCTAGAAGGTTCTTATTAAGTACAAATGGTACAAATACATAAAATTAGTAGTATTTTACTTAAAATATATTAGTTCTATAACACTATAGCTAAAATAATTTTAATATTTTTTGTTTAGATCGTTTTTATCATATACGTATTCTGTTTATTTATATTTTATTATTTTTGTATTTTTCAATTGTATTTCTAATCGCTTTCAACTTTGTATAGTTAGTATCTACCCTGAATGCTAAATCGCAAACTAGTATTATTAAATATTATTTATAGCTTGCTCATTAAATCAGGCTGTGTTTATTTTAGATTAGATTTTGATTAAAAATTCAACATATTTATAAACAAAAATTCGTTTGCTGTGAAACCTTTAATATTTTAACGATTATTTTTTATGAATGTTATCACTTATGAGAAAATTCATT
Organism: Melanaphis sacchari; assembly: GCF_002803265.2. Lineage (NCBI taxonomy): Eukaryota > Metazoa > Arthropoda > Insecta > Hemiptera > Aphididae > Melanaphis > Melanaphis sacchari. The sequence goes on from NW_020271635.1 coordinate 1,338,615, forward strand.
TTTCTAATTTGAGTTAAAATAAATTCAATCTGCTTACAAAATATATACATTCCGGAATTAAAAGTAATAAGTTTTGCCAATTAGCTCATTCAAAATTTAAAATAATGTATGCTGTAATATAATAACTACAATAGTGGCTATTCTCTGAATAATTTGTGTTGTTGAAGATATTTCTGAGGATTTATCTACTTACAAAGAATGGCTGTATTTAGAAAAAATATGAAAATTTGGATAAAAATCATACCCGTGTTATCCATTAAGTGCCATAAAATATATCAAAACATCACCAATATTCAATTAAAGGGTCACATATTTATTTTTAATTTCTGTGTGATGTCAAATTATAATTTATTAAATAATTTAAAATAAAACGTTGTTTGACTTCAAAGTAAAAAAACATTCGAACTTTTATCTCGACGTTAGTTACTCGCGACAAATTTAATTTTAACGCAAAATCAGTTTTAGACTAAATCGATTTTTTTTTTTTTTTTAATCCACCTAACACTTAACTCAAAATTAAATATTGAACTGCGTAGAAACTTAAAATTTTTTCCAAATACTTTTATTAATAATTGCTAGACATGAGAACATTTTCAAAATACTTTCACTCTTTTTGTGCTAATTATTAGTATATATCTTAAAATTTTTATTAAATTAATAAAAAATAATGTTTGTATGTGTATGTAAGCAATCTACAGCAATGTATTTTACATTCATGGTTCTAAAATTTGATATATAAGTACATTTGAGAGTACATTGAGTACAGTCTACATTCGAAAATATGCAATATAAAGCATATTTTTTTAATTATGCATTTTAATGGGGTTCACACACCAATCTCTGTGTGACTCACGAAAAAAAAATATTTTTGTTTTTATTACAGAAAATAAAATAGTTAAGTATAATTTTTGACCCGTATTAAAAAAGAAAATTGATTTAAAATATCCAAATGAATGTATTAAAATATGTGTATTTTACATTTATGGAAGGGGTAATTACTAAATTTACATGAATTTAGTTTGTTACAGACAACTTTTTTGTTATAAAATAACTCATTATACCTAGTCATTGTATATATATATATATTTTTTAATTATTTTAAATTATAATAGATTATTGTGTAACATATAATAATTAATCACCCACACACCCACCAAATTGTATAAGTATTGTTGAAACCACATAGACTATAGGATAGCTGCTGCTGATAATAAGTTTAATGTTAATCCATAGACACATCACTTATTTTCAGGATTAATACTTTTTATAAGCTTCATTGAGTTTTGATAATTGAAGCGATAAATTGATGGTGTTTGTGTTCAATAGTCAATAAACCACCATTTTACTTTAATTAGTGAGTTAGTTGTCTTCTAAGCCAAATTTTGATCTATTAAAGTGAAAATTGCCTATTTTAAAAAGATATTAACTATAATATGTACGGTATATAATTTATTAGTACCAAATTATAATTATGGCCCCTAATCATATAATTGATAAACTATTTGTGTATTAATATTTTATTCGTAATTAGAATATATTATTGGCATAAATGATATATATATTTTATAGTTTGACGCTTATATAATTGTTGTTTTTTTTTTTTTTTTTCATTCAAATTATCAATTTTTGAGATGAATCATACTACCTATATTATATTATTTTATTCAAAGAATAACGATTATACAGTTATTATATCTTGTTTTAACTATGAGTCACAATGTCACATCAGTTTTCATATGGTATGACTACAAAAGTACGAGAAATTTAGATAGTATGATATTACCTACAGCCGTGGATATGCGACTCATAGTTATGACCAATCTGCTTATTAGTTATTATATAATAATTAATTAAAAAAAAAATTAAAATTAAAATAATTTCACATCTGCAATAAATTGTTGTGTTCTTGTTGCCGTGTGTAATGTCAAAAATGTACGTCCAACAGTTCACAATAAGGCTTCATTAGTCTTATAAAAGTGCTGACTACTAAGTGAATCAAAATATTGTGAAATTTTTAAGTGACAATATTATCTGTATTCTCAGAGTTTGTTTAAAATATTTTTATAATTTATAAACTTTAAACTTGTTTTTAAGTAAAAAATATTTTAAGGGAAGTGCAGAGAGAATGTTACTTCTTTTAAATATATTAACTACTGAACATAAATTTATTATGTGATACTTAATTAATGCGACTGTAATGTCTTTTCAAAGATAAAAAAGAAAATCATTTAAAAAAATGATAAGTTTTTTTTTTTTTTTTTAATTTATTTTATAATAAATCTCAATTTGCACTTTTTAAACACTAGCAATCAGGTAGTCAATATCATACTTAGGTATTCTATGTACTTTATATACCTAAGTTTATAACCCTCTGTAAAAATATATCTTATAGTTGCGTTACTGAATGTGTTATTTATTTATTACTGTAGTAAATATAGATGGTATAAAATACCTCGTACCTATGTATTTTTATGGATAGTTTGTTTAAATTTTACTAGTAACTCGTGTTTTACGTTTGTTCTATAATTCGTGAAGCGTATCATAAATGTACGTGCAGTATTTTATCGGTTTATTTTATAACCTATACATATTGGTTATTATATATTTTAAAACGGATAAACATTGGAAACAATGATTATATAGGATAATCTACATTACATTGTATTTAAGTATTAAATCCTTTCTTTTTTTTGTCATTAGTATTTGTATGTTATATCATTGATTATAAATAATAGTATTTATAATCAATAATTATATTCAACTGGCTACTATCTATACTATACCATTATTTATTTGTATGTATAAAAACGGTAATGTGAGTATGTGACATATAAACATATTAATTTAATTTTATAACATCTGTCTATCTAAAGATTTAAACTTGTTGTTTTATGAATAATTTTAGTAGTTATAATTTATGCACAATTTATAATTACAAGATTTTTAGTAAGAATTATTTATATTCTATGATTAGTTAAAGATTTTTAGACTTTTGCTTAAATATTAAATCTTTTTATCTTATCACCCTTCGTATTACAGACATTTTTCATTTTAAATTTTAGTTGAATGCTGTAAGACTTGTTAAAAAAACTAATACTATTTTTTTTTCAAATATTTTATGCGGTATATGGGTAATTATTACCTGTAAGTTTAGCAGGCTAGGAAATCTGAACATATAATATATATAAATAAATATTATTATTATTTTTATATTTTTTATACTCTAACCTCAGTAACAGTTATTACAATATTTTAGTGGTTTTATCAGGTCTTCGTTAATTTTGTGCGTGTGATATTTTAGGTTTAAAATGTAGTGTATAAAGTCATCCTACTACAATCTGGCTCTTGATCACGATCGTTGACGATGCAAACCGCGGGTAGAGGATTTTGCTTTTCTAAAACAATGGCGTTATATTGTAATTTAATATCCACAGACCACTCCACTTATTTACTTAACAGGAAGAACCAGAGCCCCTCTTCAAAAATTTGTCAGCACGTCTTTTTTTTTTTCCCACCCGACCCTCGGTCGGTATTTCCTGCCCGTATGTTATGCCGGTTATAGTTCAGTCTAACGTATAGTTAATCTTTCTTATGTTACTTATAAAAACACATTGCCACCGTCGATCGCGTTTCTTGGATATATTATTATGGAATAGTATTTTTCCTTTGATAATAATTATTACGTTACTCACGTAGTCTTGCTTCTATCATTCATCAAGGTATTTTTATACTTCTCGTCTGTAGTATAATAATTGTTATACATTACACGTTACACGCTAACCATGCTAACTAACAGAAGCGTACTAAATACACTCTTATTTCATTGTTTTAATAATAAAGATAATCGAAAAATATTTATTAAACTATGCTGATTTAATTTGAATAAGTAAAAAATAATATATTACAGATAATTATCTACTTGTAAATGGTTACAGTACTATGAATTATGATTAATGTCATTCATTTACAAAAGTTAACAATCTATTCGTAAAGTTAATACAATGTATTAGATATAACTATAATAACATTATTTTTCTTAAAAAAATTTGAACTAGGTATAATAGGTACATGCAGGCACGTTACCGATGGATTAAATCAATAGTCTTTAAGTACAGCAATTTTTTATAACCATTTTAAATGAATAAAATATTAGCATATCATAATTTTTACTTAATTTAGATTTTATAAATTTTAAAAATTATTCAAATTTAAATTTGAAATGTTTGAATTTACTTATTACCGAACAAGTATGAAATTAAAACCCATGACCCTTAGGCATAAATTTATGTATCAAATAAAACAACTTTTATCTTGTGAAATAATTTATTAAATTCAAGAATACATGGCGTGTCTGTACCACCGATCATTCACATGTCCTGTTGGTGTAAAAATACTTTTTAACTAAACAATTTTACATATTATTACTTGAATATTTTTATGTGCTATTATATATGATTATCGGGCTGGTTAATTGCGAGGTTTTATTCTTAGCGTGGGATATACGTGTATCCTTGACAATCAAATTGAATTCTTAGCATGTGAAATTTTGTTGTTCAAGACCTTACATGTTAGAAAAAATACATCAGCTGATACAAACAATGAACATTTTTTAAAAGTAATAATAATAATAGTTAATTTTATTTTTATATGAATATAGTAGTTTACAAACATTAATAATTTTAATTTAGCTATAAAATTTATAAAAACTGCTATGAGTGCAATGTTCTTGAATAATTTACTATTAGTACATAATAATATTTTAGGAGAATAATTGAAAATTATATTTAACTTTTAATCATAGCTGACGCATCAACTACTAGTGCATACATACTACTCTGCAAGTGTAAATATGAGAATTTAAACGGGATCGATAAATTGGATCTAAATGATCTTTTCTCAACTATTACCTACTACTTTTATTTCACAAAAACTTAATTTACCATTTTTAAAATATATACATAAATTATCGAGGACCTAATTTACCTAGCCTTAATTTTGATACAGCCATTTCTAATGGTTGATATTATTGGAATATTATCTATAATTTTAACTGCTTCTATAATTTTTAAATATAAATTATATTAAAATACTATTTTTTATTAAATATATCGTAATTATATTTTATTTTACCTATACTGTTTAGTGTTATTATAAAATCACTAATTTGAGTATTGTATCATATTAAACAGAACGACGAATTTATATACATTTTTAAATAATATGTTTGTTTTTTTGTTATTACCACATAATTTTTGAGGCAAAATGATTTAAATTTTTTTTTTTTTTTAGTTTTAAATTTATTTCAAGATATAAATATGATATACTAACATACATAGTAATTAATATATATATATACTTAACTAATATTTGCAGATAAATTAATTTAAATTTAATTACATACAAATATTAACGTTTAATATAACATAGAACATAGATGGTACTTGAATTTTGATTACATCATTTTCTCCCATAAAAACCTAACATTATTTCATATAAATTGTGGTTTCATTTTCATTTTTTAAAAACAATAATTTTAATTATACCTTTCTCAAAAAAATATTGAATACTAGGTACTTATATCGTTGACATTTTTATTGAATTAAAAAAAAAAAAAAAAAACCATTATCAATATTATTTATTATATTGTAATGTTGTTTTTAAGAAATGCATTTTTAATATCGATCCATCTTAAATATGTACAATAATTGTGTGTTTAAAGTATATTTTTATACGTAACATCGATGACGAAGGCATTAAAAAAAGTGGCATCGCTTGCAATGAAACTCGTCTCGTTACATTCTAAGAAAGAAAAGGATGCTCACGTTATCCATCTCATTTTACAGTGAACAACCCAGTTTATACATATTACGATGATGAAAAGTACTTTAACCTTGAACAATATTAGACTCACTTCAGGTTATTACTCCTCTTGAAAACTAGCATTTTCAATACCACGTAATATACCTTACTACCTTTATTACTGACTGTTACGAACTAACATATATTTAAGTACAATATTTCACGTAGAACTACCTCCGTGACTATATTTTATTTTTAATACGGTTTCAATTAAAATTAGGTATTTCCGTTTTAAAAACGTTAGGTAAATTGACTGTTATCCTATGATAAAAAAAAAAATAATTTTAATAAACCCTGCAAAATTATCAAAATTTATCACTACAAGTAAGTTTTTAAGATTCATAAGTCATGAGCAATACCTACTCTAAATGAATATACTTATTAAAATGATCATGATTTAACTTTTGAAATAAATAATATATTTTTTGTTATATTTAAAAAAATGTACATGTAGAACTATCTAATACAATCAAATATATTTAATACCTATATGTACATAGTATAATAATATATATCTATAAAATATACAAAAATAATAATTGTGGTAAGTAAATTAATTATTTTCTTGTGTCATATCATGTGAATCAGCGATCGGCATAGCTAAGGAAGGGGCTATAAGTGCCAATGTATACCACTAAACAATACCTCTCTTCCTATTATAACATCGCTGAATAGAAACTAACAAACCCTGAATTTTTTTCTTTTTTCTTATACAATAACTTATAATCTAATCCAAGTTTAATACATCCTTTAAAGTGAGTAGTAACCTACTCAATATCAAAACCTACAATACAGCAGAGCAAGTTATTTTATTCAATAAATTATTTTTACTATAGACAATAATTATGCTAAGAAGAAATACACTGTTTATTTTTAAATATATGAATATATTGAGTTTAACTTCGAAATAGCTGAGATATTATCAATTTATTTTTTAACGTTAAACAATTGGTTTACTTAAATTAAATAAACAAATGAATAGTAAATAGTTATACCTATCAATGTTTATTTTCAGGTTTTCCGGCTCCAGTTTACAAATGGTACAAAGATGGAAAAGAAGTCGGAGATTTTTCATCTGAATATCAGTCTTTCCGTCTTTTAAATCTAAAACATGATGATGGTGGAACTTATCAATGTATAGCAAAAAATGAAGTCGGATCGATACTATCACAAAAAATTGAAATAAACATTGCGTGTAAGTTAAATTTAATATAATCACTATATAATGCTTTTATTTTATTATACTTTAGTAGTTTTATTTTAAATGAATCATGACTATATGTTTATTATATGCGATGGAAAGTGTTTCAAGTGCATATGAATATTTTTGAGAAAGTGTTACTCTTAATTCATATTGTTTACTAAATTAAATAACTTTGTTCATTACTCATTATAATAGTTTATATATATTTTATTTTTTTATTTTTAAATGCAATTATTTAGAAATTTCACGCTAAACTTACAAGGATAGTTGAAACAATACTTGTCTTATGATCTTGTGAGAACTTTTTTGAATTTCTCTTTATTCATTTTATAAAAAACAAAAAGTACTAAACGAAAAAAATGAAAAATTCAAAACGATTTATTTGTTTTTTATTTAATTTAGTATATAATATTTATAATTCTTAAATTTTATAATTAACAACGCCTTTCGCATATCAATATTATAGATTAACACTTAAGTAGTTATCAAATATTTTTTTTTTTAATTAACTTTAAATTCATATGTAATTTTTACGAAACTATTATTGATTTAATATATTTTGTATGTTGTTATACCTATATATATAATACGGTATTGTGAATACTACAATACACCGCGACTTTTATTATTTCTGTTAGCTTCTGTGTATTCAAAAGTTTAAGTGAACAATAAATTAGGATTATTGATTTTGTTGTCTATTATGAGATTAATATAATTCGTTAATTTTAGTTTTATGACTTATTAGAATATTACCATTCAACATATTTTAAAATGGTAATAAATACGTATTTAATTTTTTTCTGTCATTAAATAATACCGTGTAATAATAAGTGATAAGTTATTTATGATATTATTAACAAATATACATATATATTTAATTTAACTTTTAATTTGTTGTATTAACATAGTATGATAGTTTTACAACAACAAAAAAGAGAACTTCGAATGGTAAATAAAATCAATATGTCAAAACAATAATAGTTAAATTAGTGTTAGGAGAGCTACTTGAATGACTATATTTATATATTAGATGAGGTGTATATTTTTTTTTTACGCACGAAAAGGTTCTTATCACGAACTAAAAAATGTTCTAAATAAATATTCAGTATTAAAAAATAATTTATCGATCTATTAAAAGATTTAAATATATTAGTAAAACATAACTATTGTTTTTAGAATAAAAAATTAATTAAAGTATATCTATAATTGTATTATACATTATAAATTATAATAGTTACAAATATTTTACTGCGTACATTTAGATTTTTAATTTTTGTTATAATATGTTAGTATATTTTCATAGTTAATGTATTAAATTAATTTTACTATATCTTAATTTTAGATATGGAAACTTTTATGGAAGTTACCGATCCAATTGTTAGAATTGAAAGAGGTCAAGCAGCAATTTTGGATTGCCCGCCAATTAAAAGCTACCCACCACCTATGGTACTGTGGTTAACTGATGACGGCACTCAACTGTACGACATAAAATATGCCTCAGTTGCAGAGACCCATCAATTAGTGGTATTATCAGTCTCCGACAGCGACCAAAAAGCATACAGGTCAATTGAAAATATCATAAAATTATTTTTACATTTATATCGAGAGAAATTATATTTCCTCCTTTTATTATTGTTTTAAATTTATATAACATTGGAGATATACGAAAGCTAATTAAGCTTTTATTGGTCCATACACTTTTATAGTACACATTATGCGTATTCATAACAATAATTTTAATTTCTTTAATCACATACATATACTAGCTATACCTACCATTAACAATGAAAACTATTTACAAAATGTTACAGGGTGAGAGCAACGAATCCTTTGTTAGGAAAAGATGAATTTAGTCAGTATTTAAGAATCAACACCATAGGAGGCTCTCAGTCTGGAGAAATTGCTCCTTATTTTGTCGTTAAACCTAAAGGAAAACATATAATCAAAGGTCATAAGACTACCGAGCTTCAGTGTATAGCAAATGCTAGACCCTTACACGAATTAAATACCATGTGGTTTAAAGACGGCATACCAATAGAAAATACAAATGGCGTTGATTATATTTACAACGATCCGTGGAATAGAACTTTATCTCTTATCAATGCCAAATTGACTTATACCGGTCGGTATACTTGTCAGGTTCGATTTGTATCAGGTGGATATGCGCCTATTTCTGCGGACGCTGATATATTTGTATTAGGTTAGTTAAAAATTTAATAAATGCGCTTTACAAAATGTTATTAGAGTATTATAAAAAACACGTTATTTGCAGAACCTCCAACATTTGTTGGTAATTTGAGGATGGAAACCCTTGGCGAATACGGGTCTACTGTCAGAATAAGTTGTGATACCATTGGGGTGCCACAGCCAAAAATAACTTGGTATCGTAACGCAGAGACAATAAGTCAAAATAATAGGTAATAATATAATCAAGTGAAAAATTCGTCCCACATACAGTATATGTAATTTTTATGAATTAACATTATGATTTTTTTTTATAGGTACATGGTTGAAGAAGATGGTACTTTAGTAATAAAGAAATTGAACATCGAAGATTCTGGCATGTTTCAATGTGAAGCTGAAAACGAAGCCGGGTCAGATTCTATTAGTACGTGGTTGAAAGTCAAAAGTAAGTATATCTACTATGAAAAATTCTGTCATCGTATTTGTATATTATTTTTTTATTATAATTTGGTTAGTTATAAATATTATTTTCTTTCGTCAAGCGAGCATTTTATAGAATTATAACAATAGCTATAAAAATTAATTAGAAATTAAGTAATTTAAGGTTAATTCTATATGTATAGTACACAAATTAACTTAGTTAAAATAATAGAATCTATATATACCGTTATCACGATGAATATATTTCGATAATCCGTTCTAATTAGTTAAAAAAATTGATCTATCTAGATGTTACTTAACTACTATTCCTAAATAGATCGATTCGTTTCAGTATTGTGGGAAAATGTTTTATTTTTTAACGTATTTAGACTGTAAAAATAAAAAAATAAAATACTAAAGTCATCAAAAATCTGTTTATAAATCCAATAAAATTATCGTCACTGGAGGAGCATGAAATCGTAATTTGATTATCCTTAAATCAAAAATCAAATTATATCTATAATAATGATTTTTACGTTGACTAACCTAAAAAAGTTCTAGGTATTGTATTAAAATAAAAAGAATTGTGGCTGATATAAGTGACATGAAAATAAAAACCCATGTAATAATGACGAATCTAATTTATATAAGTATCTATTTTTTATATTTGTGCTACACAAGTCACTCTTTTATACAGATTTGGTGCATATTATACATAATATATTTGTTGAACAATGTACGAAATGTAAATACTTTTATGGTTAATGTAGGACGTTTTAAACGCTGGACGAGAGCTTCTGTGTACAGAATGATGCCATGGCAACACCCGAGTGCCCGAAAAAATTTACCTCGTAAGGTTTTGCTTAAAACACGTGGTTATATGTATGATTTAGGCACAATAGAAATATTATGGTTTAGCACAGCACTTAGCACTATCATAGATACACATTTAGACACAAATTTAAACAAACTATGTACTTATGTTTGAAATGTAAATTTTGGGAACGGTAAAGTGTTTAGCTATACAAACCATTCCATTGCCATATTTTTTTTTTTTTTTTTATTAAAGCTGTATTCTATAGTTTTGTTTGCACGTTGTCACAGTGGCATAGCCAAGATTTATTCCGGAGGAAGTGACGATTTTTTAAATTTTGAAAGATTAACTATAGAGTTTCATTTCTTATAAGTTTGCTTTGCTAAGTAGAGTAACTATTTTTATAAAAATGAAAAACGGGATAAACAAATTTTTATTAATTTAATTATTTTTTATTTTTTCCAATTACATTTAAGTTACAATTTACTAAAATAATAAAATAATAATTATAATATGTTGCCCTTATTAAAATTGTTTTATATTATTTTAATACATTGATGTTTTTTTTTACAAACATTATTTAATCACATGGAAATAACGGTATTAAAACGATACCATCTTTTAAAAACGGGAAATAAAGCGTCCTTTTCGGAGTTTGTCAGGACAACAGGACATAATATCAAAAAAAGGACCATACTGTTATAAACAATACGTATGGTCACCCTATGCTAAAGTGGTAGACGTATACAATTTTATAGTTATAGCAGCATTCATACAAATTACAATTTTAATATAAAGTTATGTGTTACATAATATGTTCACTGAATACTGAAAATGTTATGAATTTTTACCTAAATTTCAGAGTGGACTGTTTCTCCTTCAGCTCTTGGCTATACCACTGTATTCAATTAACCTTGCCCTTTTAAATTTTCTTTTAAACATTTTATTAGGAGTATTATTACACTAAACAGTTTGAATTTCGAATCAAGTATATATATATATATATATATATATATATATTTATTATTCATGCTACAAAATTTTGAATCAGAGTTTGCCTGATTTTTGTATTTTAAGTATTTTATACATTTTAATAAATAAAATTGTAGTTATCAGTTAATCACATTAGAATAATGAAAATAAAATAATATTTTCATGTGTGAAATCACAAATTATAAAAATGTTAGAACAAATGTATTTAATTTTTATTGTAAACTCTTCCTGTTTTATTATATATTTATTAAATGCTTAATTTTATAGCTACCGGTCCAATTATTGAGAACGAGCCACAAAATTCTACAGTTCTAGAAGGAAATGAAGTTATATTATCTTGTAGAGTTATTGGTGCACCTAAACCAAATACTACTTGGATTTTTGGTGGTATGGCTTTTTGATTTAAAAACATTTTAAATTAATAAAAATACAATTAATTTTCTTCTGTTTTAGATTTATTTTTATCATTGAATGAAAGAATTCGTATTCTAGATACAGGAGATTTATTTATAACATCCACAAAAGTTCAAGATACTGGAAAATATTCTTGCATAAGATCAAATGAAGCTGGCACTGTAGAAATGCATGCTTATATTAAAGTTCTAGGTATTAAGTGTTCTTAAATCTGATGTTAAAACAATAATATAAAATTATAAAACTAAAAAAAAACGAATAAGATGCTTTTAATTAAATCAAAACTGATATTTTAATCAATAAGGAACATAATTATTATTTTCTTCAATTTTAATAGCTATTTTTACTCTAACTTAATTAATTTTTTAGGTAAAACTACTATTGTTGAACCACCTATGGATACTAGAGTTTTATTAGGACAAAATTCTATTATGAAATGTAAAGTATCTAGTGATCCTTCTGTGCTTTATCAAATTGATTGGTTTCATAATAACAAGTATGGGTATAACTTTTAATGTGTAAAGTTTGATTTTGCTCATGCTCTATAATTTACTAGGAGTCTTGGAGCTGGAAATTCAAGAATAAAAGTTTCTGCTGATGGTACATTAGAAATTGGAGTTGTACGTGCTGGAGATGCTGGTGTCTACACTTGTTCAGTTTCATCTCCTGGTGGCAATGAAAAAAGACATGCACATTTAAGTATACTTGAATTGCCTTATCCTCCAAATGTTGCTCAGGCTGAACGTGTTGGACCCAGATCTGTAAATGTTTCGTGGACTGTGGGTTTTGATGGAAATAGTCCTATTTTAAAATATATTGTACAAAAACGACAAATTGGTAGGCATTGATAAATAAATAAACAAATTATATGTTTACCATTTATTATATACTGTAAATTAAATATTTTTAAAAAATTTCTAGAAACTCAATCATTATTGGATCCACTTGTTGACTGGGTTACTGAACTTACCAACATATCTGCAAATTCTCGTTATGTGGTCTTGGAAAATTTAAAAGCAGCTAATACTTATCAATTTAGAATCAGTGCTATGAATGCAATTGGTGAAGGAACACCTTCACAACCAAGCAATTTTGTTACATTGCCACAACAAGGTTTGATCAATTAATCGATGTAGTAAAATTATATATTTTAATATTGTCTATCCTTCAGCTCCATCTGGACCTCCTTTGGGGTTTGTTGGATCAGCTAGATCAAATTCAGAAATCATTACTCAATGGCAACCTCCTTTAGAAGAACATCATAATGGCCAAATTCTTGGATATATTATAAGATATAGGTTACATGGTTATATTAATAGTCCATGGACTGATCATAATATTACTAGTGGGGTGAGTGTTTTAAGTTATATTATTTAGTTAATTTATATTTAAAAATATAAAATAATCATGTCTCATAATTTAGTAATAAATATCAAAAGGACGTCAACTAATATTTTCCATTGGTTTTCAACTTTTTTAGGCTCAGCATTATTATTTAATTCAAGATCTTATTACATGGAAAGACTATGTACTTCAAGTAGCTTCTTACAATAATAAAGGAGTTGGAGTTTATAGTGATAGTATAAGAATAAAGACTAAAGAAGGAGGTTAGTTTTTATTTTATTTTATTTTATTTATAATTTATTTATTTTTCTATCATTTTGTAAACTATTTCTGTATTATAAATTATTATGATCTTTTTAAATTTTTCGACAATGAATTTAAACAGTCTTATGATTATGATTTATGATTTTGCCCTCTATTTTGATCTAATAATTGTTTTTTTATTTTTGTTTCAGTTCCAGAAGCAGCTCCAATTGATGTAATTGCTAGACCAATAAATAGCACTTCAGTTCAAGTTTGGTGGAAACCTCCAGATCCACAAAAAATAAATGGCATTAATCAAGGCTACAAACTTCAAGCATGGATTGGTAAGTTGCAGTCAAAAATAATTATTGATTTAATATTTTATAACAATTATTCTTCTTTTTAAATTATATTTTTCTATTGTTAATAAAAAAAGATTTTATTTTATTACTATATCAATGTTTTTAGGAGAACGAGTTGAACATGAAATGACAGTTGCTCCTAGTTTATTTGATCCACTTGCTCAGCAGACCACAATATTTGTCAACCTTAAGAAATTTACAGCCTATAATGTAACAGTGTTATGTTTCACTGATCCTGGTGATGGTCCAATCAGCAGTCCATCATTAGTTGTTACACACGAAGATGGTAGTTATTGAATATTAATCTAAGTTAACTATATTTAAATATTTTTTATAAAAGAATGTATCTAAAATTCAAATATATATTTTAAATAATTAAATATGTGAAAACAATTTTATCTTTAGTAAAAATACTATAGTTAAAATCCTAATTATTATTTTAATTTATATTACTGTACAATTAGGTATGTAAAATTTAAAAATTATTTATTTATTTTTATTATTTTTAAAACCGCATGGTTAAAACAATGTTAGTAATTTAATTTTTTTTATTTTAGTTCCCGATTTAGTTGGTAGTCTTCACTTTGAAGATGTATCTGATCGTTCTGTGAATGTTGTTTGGTCTTCACCATTGCATACTAATGGTCATTTGATTGGCTATACTGTATCTTATTCCATACGTGATCGACCAGAAACCACACACTTGGTAAACGTTACTTCAGACATCACCAGTATTGTAATTGATCAATTACAAGCTACTACCCATTATAAATTTGAAGTATTTGCTTGGACAAAAATTGGTCCTGGTCCTAGTAGGATAGCCACAATACAATCTGGTATTGAACCAGTTTTGCCTAATCCACCTACTAAGTTGGCCATCACAAATATTGAGCCATTTTCAGTTGTGCTCCAATTTACACCAGGGTTTGATGGAAATTCTTCTATCACTAAATGGGTTGTAGAAGTATGTTAATTAATAATTGTATTTTATCCATAATCATATAATGGTTATTTTATTTTTAAATGTTTTATTTTGTGTTAATTAGGCACAAACTGCAAGGAATACAACTTGGTTTACTGTACATGAAGAAAGTAGTCCTGAAGCAACTACACTAAAAGTTCTTCAATTAGTTCCTTACACGTTATACCGCTTAAGAATCACTGCATGGAATGTAGTTGGTGCATCAGAGCCTTCAGACCCCACTAAAGATTTTCAAACTATTCAAGCACCTCCAGCTCATCCCCCTTATAATGTCACTGTACGTGCAATGTCTTCTACTGAACTTCGTGTCCGTTGGATTGTAAGTATTAGAAAAAAATCTTGATTTCTAATTTATGAATTATTTTTAACAGTATTTTATTTATCACTTAGCCTTTGCAACAAAGTGAATGGTTTGGAAATGGGAAAGGTTACAATATAACTTATAGATTATATAATACTAGTGTTATATCTACTGTTACAATTGAAGATATTACCTCAAATTCATTTGTTTTGGACTCTTTACAAAAATTTACTCAGTATGATGTAACTATGAATGCGTTTAATGATGTTGGATCATCTGGCCCTAGTCCATCAGCTTTTGAACGTACAAGAGAATCAGGTAATATCATAAAAAAAGAAAAGAAAAATGGTAAATATAAACATATTAATTAATAATTGCATTATTTTTGATTTATAGTGCCATCAATGGGACCCATAAATGTTGTTGCAAATGCAACATCTTCTACAACCATTGTGGTTAGTTGGGGCGATGTACCTTTTGATCATCGAAATGGAATCATTGAAGGATTTAAAGTAAATTGAAATATTTTTTGTTTATTATTTTATTAAAAGTGTTCAATAATTAAAAAAAAAAAAAATTAATTTTAAACAGGTATACTATAAGCCAGGTGGCCGTGCTGTGTATCCTGTACAAATCAAAGATATTCCAAAAAATTCAACTTTCACGACTACATTGACAGAGTTAAAGAAATTTGTTCAGTATAGTATTCAAGTTCTAGCTTATAGTCGATTAGGAGATGGTGTGTTATCTACTCCAATTACTAGAGTTCAAACTTTTGAAGATGGTAAGAATAATTTATTTATTTTACAAAATAAACTAATATTTACTTATAATTTATAAAAATGTGCTTAAAATGTATTATTTTGTAATTTACAGTTCCTGGTACCCCATCTAATGTATCTTTTCCTGATGTTACTTCAACCACTGCCAGAGTTATTTGGGATGTCCCTGCTGATCCTAATGGTGAAATTCTTGCTTATCGCATAAACTACCAATTACATAGTTCTGAGGGCTACAATTTTTCTAAAGAATTTCCTGCCTCAGACAGAACATTTAGGTAATTTAAATTGTATTAATTAAAATAAAAAATTAAAGTATTAATTTTATTTATCATAATATAAGTGTACATATTATATATCATGGTTGTGGTAATATTTTTACAGAGCTATTGATCTTGTACCTGATCAGTACTACATGTTTTGGGTCACAGCCCAAACACGGTTAGGCTGGGGTAAAAGTCAATCTGCACTTGTTTTTTTATCAAACAACCGTGAAATACCTCAAGCTCCTTCTTCGCCTCAAATAAGTCGTAGCCAAATTCAAGCTACACAAATCACATTCAGTTGGACCCCAGGACGAGATGGATATGCTCCATTAAGATATTATACTGTGCAGAAATCTGAAGAAATTGGTCCTTGGACCACTATACCTGAACGAATAGATCCATCAATTACTTCTTATACCATCCAAGACCTCTTACCTTTCACTTTATATCGGTTTCGTATTCAAGCAACGAATGACATTGGTCCAAGTAGCTATAGTCATGAATCTCCTCAAGTCAGGACTTTACCTGCCTGTGAGCTTTTATTACTAAATAATTAAAAACATTGGTTAATTCTTTGTCTAAAATAAATTTTAATTATTTTTAGCACCAAGTCGTGTAGTTGGTAAGGTTCAAGTTGTACCCATTACAACAACAAGTGTGCGAGTCACCTGGGAACCTATACCTCCTCAGTATTGGAATGGTGATACCCAAACTGGAGGCTATAAAGTTTTGTACCAACCTGTTTCTGATATTCCTATGGCATTGCAAACAATACCTAGTCAATTGATTATGGGCACAACAGAAAAAACTCTCGTCATTGGAGATTTAGTTCGTGACCGAAATTATGATATCATTGTAGTGCCGTTCAATTCTCAAGGAAATGGTCCGCCTTCTATGCCTATTCCTGTCTATGTTGGAGAAGCTGTCCCTACAGGTGAACCTCGTAGTGTATCCGCATTTGCCATATCATCAACAGAAGTTCGGTTGTCTTGGGAACATCCACAACAAAATCAACAAAATGGAGATTTATTGGGATATAAAGTAATTTTTTAGACAACAAATTAAAATTTTTATAAAATTATTTTAACCGTTTATTTCTTTTTAATAGATATTTTACATTGTGACTGATTCACCAAATGAACATCGTGTTGAAGAAGAAACAGAAGTTGTTCCTGCCACTTATACCAGTCATAGCTTAGTGTTTTTGGACAAATATACCGAGTATAAAATTCAAATACTAGCATTTAATCCAGCTGGTGATGGACCAAGGTCTGCACCTATTATTGTTAGAACTCATCAGGTACATTCAAAAATAATGTTGCTATTATAAGTCACCTGTTTTTTATACTATTTTTGTTAAAAAAGGGAGTACCGGGTCCACCAACTGATCTTCAATTTTCTGAGATAACTATGAATAGTCTTAAAGTTTCATGGACACCTCCAAAACGGAAAAATGGCCTACTTCTAGGTTACATAATTACATATGAAACAGCTGAACAAAATGAACGTAAGTAACATACTTGACTATTATTTGTTTTAATGGTGAACGTTTAGTTTATTGATGTTTACATCATACAGGTTTTAGCAAACAAGTAAAACAAAGAGTAAATCAAACATGGCTTCTTGTTCAACCTCTAGAAGAAGAAGTAACTTATACTTTCTCGGTCAGGGCTCAAACTGTAGATTTGGGAGTTGCAATTAAAGGAAATGTAACCACTGGACCACAACCGGGTTCACCAAAGAGTCCATTTGACCTGTCATTAGTCAAAACTGTATCTAGTGTTGCACTTAAATGGACAAATGGAGCATCTGGAAAAGGACCAATTCTTGGATACTACATACAGAGCAGGCGCAAAGGTAATATTTATAAACACTTATATAATGACCTAAATTGTTTTGCTAGTTTGATAAAACAAAAAGCCTAAGTAAAGCGATATTCTTAAACTATTTTTTTGTTTTTTGATATTTTATTTACTATTCAGCTACGCAAGACTGGGAACATTGTAAGTTTGTTTAAAAAGTTTTTGATATGATGTTACTATTTAATATGTTGCTTTTGTGTTTGATTTGGGAAGCAATTTAATTGTTGATACATCTTTGTTTAACTTAATTTTGGTTAGCAACAAAATCAAAATACTTTTAAAATTAAAATTAAAAATTTATCATACAATTCATTTTATTATGTTTAATTTTTTTTTGTTGACAGTATTTAACTTTAAAATAATTTAACATTTGAAAAAACTTTATTTATTGGTCATAATGTTTTGTTGTCATAAATATTAATAGATGTACTAATCACCATAAAAGAAAGAGTTGCATAATCATACATTTTTTTAAACTAAAACTTCTGCTTTTTATACATTATTAACAATGCTTCATACAGATTAATTAATCAATAATACATGTTATATAATTTTATGTTTATATATTATATACATCCAAAATAAATAAAGAAATATCATGTTAACTGCAGAATATTAATTGTGTTCCTATAATTCTACTCATTCCATATTTTCTTTTATGTAAATTCTAAGCTCATAATATAATATAAAATTG
Source organism: Melanaphis sacchari (assembly GCF_002803265.2). Taxonomy (NCBI): domain Eukaryota; kingdom Metazoa; phylum Arthropoda; class Insecta; order Hemiptera; family Aphididae; genus Melanaphis; species Melanaphis sacchari. Next base: position 1,357,336 of record NW_020271635.1, read on the forward strand.
TATGCAATACATAAACACTACTGCTAATAAACAGTGTTTGATAAATGCTTACGTTTTTAACATGGATCTTAATGTATTGGATTAATCATAAATATGTATGATATGTATGTTTAAAGTGTTTTTAAAATATTTAGTTTGCACGTGTGTTTTATACACTATGCTTAGCTAATTTTTTTAATTGTTTAGTTTCTTATTTTTGGTTTGTATTATTTTCAGATGACACACGTTGGACAACAGTCACAAAAAGTAACAGTGGGCCATTAAATGAATTCTCGGTATCCTATCAAAGTTTGTTGCCATCAACTTCATATTTGTTTAGAATCGTAGCTCATAACGAGTTTGGTATTAGTTATCCAGCCTATTCAGATGATGTGGTATGCATTAAAAATATTACAAACTATTATCTAAGATTTGTATGTGTTTCAATAATGTGTATTATATTACTATCATTATAAAATTTAGGTTTTAACACCATCAAAATTGTACTTGGAGTATGGTTACTTACAAATGAAGCCATTCTATAGACAAACATGGTTTATGGTTGCTTTGGCTGCTGCATCACTAGTTATACTTATTATGGTTATTGCTATACTATGTGTTAAAAGCAAAAGTTACAAATATAAACGTGAGTTAGTTTTAATTAATTCATTTATTATTATAATTTTTGATGTTATTAACCTTCTTGATTTTTACTTAAAATGTTTATATTATATTTAGAAGAAGCACAAAAAACTTTAGAAGAATCTATGGTTATGGATATTGACGATCGACAGCAATTGGCTATGGAACTTCATAGAACCAGAATGTCAAACAACAATTCTCTTGGACGAATGTCCATTCATAATACTTTACACCATTCACTGCACAGGCGGAAACCACCAATTGGAACTTTAGGAAAATCTCCACCAAGGCCATCTCCAGCTAGTGTTCCTTATCATAGTGATGATGACAGTGTTAAAGGTTATGATGAAAATCCAGATGATAGTTCAGTTACTGAAAAACCTTCAGAAATCAGTTCAACAGACTCTCAGGTATGATATTTAATTTGTATAAATATTAACTGTGTTATTAATAGTTGCTATGTGTTAAACTTCTAGGGATCAGAAAGCGAGAATGAAAGCGTACGATCAGATCCACATTCATTTGTTAACCATTATGCCAATGTCAATGATTCTTTAAGACAGTCCTGGAAACGCCAAAAACCTGTTAGAAACTATTCTAGTTATACAGATTCGGAACCTGAAGGAAGTGCTGTGATGAGTCTTAATGGTGGCCAAATTATAATGAATAATATGGCTAGATCACGAGCTCCACTACCAGGATTTTCATCCTTTGTTTAATTTCCTTTAGTGAGTGCCATCTTTACCAATCCGTCCATGATTTTGTTTAGTTTAAAATGATTTGTGTATTATTTTGTAAGTTTATAAACTTTATCATGACTTGACTTATGAACTGGTCAATATGACTACTTCACTCTAAAACTGAAAAATGTTTAATTGTCTATTACAGACTGATACATTATATGTTTAATTTAGCTCTATAACAATTTGATCTCAATTTTATATTTCTCTAGAAAAGTTTTTTTCTTAAATTAAAAACTCATCAATATTTTTTAACCACATTTACTTATACAAAAAAGACTGATTGACTAAACCTAATAAATTACATTTCAGTATTATTTTTAATTTGAATTCCAATTAGTTTCTGAATATTTTATTTTCTGTTTGAATTATTGTTGATTTAAAATTGATCTTTTACACTATAAATATAAATGCTGTGCTGTTAGGCAAAATAATATTAAAATATTTCAAATTATAGTAATCTTACAATTTACTTCTAATTTAAAATGTCATAACATATTGATTAATTGTGTCCTAATATTATATTTTTTAAATTAGTCTAACAGAGGATTTTTATGAGTATCTTGACTGAATTACTTTAATTTATAAACACATTAAGTTGTTATTTTCTTATGCAACTTTTGTGTTGATCAAGATTATTTTATACATTTTTATTTTAATGTAAATGTGGTTTAACAAATTTAAATGAATAGTAGTATTATTTTGAAAAAGTTGATAAAAGTATTGTTAATGCAAACTTATGTGAAAATTAATCAAATATCAAATACTTTTACTATTTGTCTTTTATGTTGTGTATATAATTGTAACTGATATTAAGTACCTAAACAATTATTGAAGCATTAATTAAGTAATTTAAATTTTAGTGTGATACAAAAACTGGGGGATCAAGCAATTATATTTTTATATATAAAAATAATACTTCAATCGAGTATTATTCTTAATTAAAAATGTTTTAGTCAATTGTAAAAGATTATTTTAAACTTATTACTTATTAGTGATAAATTGTATTCCATTAATTTATTTTTTTTTAGTATAATTTCATTAGTTTAAAAACTTAAATAAAAAATCTAAAGTCAGTATTATACTAGTTCCGCAATGTTAATTAAATGAAAGTCAATGGACATTACAGGAAAGTACTTATTTATCAACCAATTACAAACCAGTATAATACTGAATTTATATTTAAATTTATTTAAAACTGAAAAAAAGACCAATTATTTTCTATTTTTAATATTTTTACTTGTAAAGTACTTATCTCATTATATTTTACTATTGTTTTTATGTTTATTGTGTATACAATTTATAGAACAGAACTAGAGTTATGGTTACATATTATAATCAGATTATAAACTTAATATTTTGTAATTGATTACCATCATTATAACCATTGTTATTATAGATAATAACAATCGCCACTTGTTAGAGAAAAATAAAATTAAAAATATGATCATGTTGACTGGCGAATACTTAATACTTAACCACTAATAGTAATTGAATATTTTGTGTTCTTAAGATATAATATAGTCTTTTCTAAACACTGATATATTATTATTATGAATGAATATTAAAATCAAAATACCATAAACTTCTTGAATTTCATATTTAAATATGTATGGCTTCTATGTATTTATTCTCCTACTTATGATTTTAACAAATAATGCTAAATAAATTGAAAAAAAATAAACATCATAGTTAAACCAGTATATTCCATTTTGCATTTCACCTTGGTTTGAAACTTAAAGTATTTAAATTGCATACTTGAAAGGTTAAGTTAATTTTTGTGTATTAAAAGAATTGTAAAGGTTGTATCTTGGAGATTTTACATTTTGACATTAAAATATGTCAAATCTTTGCAATATACTGTTTATTACATATATAGTAAAAATGTATCTATAAATTCTATGTAAAAATAATCAAATCAGTTGCAACAATTATAGGTCATTACAAATATATGATTTTTTTCTTGACTGTACAATAATCACTCGTAACTTTTGAGCAATTTTCACTATATCCTGTAAATGTATGCAATCATTTTTTTTACATGTTATACTTACTGAAACTTATTGTGTTAAAAAAATTTGATTTTAACATTGTTCGATGTACCTATTTATCAAAAGAATGGTTTAAGTCAATATGCTTGAAACTCAACAATTTTCTTACTTGTGATTTTGATTTAGAATTACTCTTTTATTAGAATAATTTTAGTATCTGTTGAGTTTTGACCACATAATTTATTAATTGTGAAAACTGTTAAACCTTATCAAGAAAAAACTAAATGTTCTTTGTTTTAGTTTGAATTCACTGTTTTTGTTTTAAAATAGATTTTTTATGTTTAGTTATTTCATATAAAGATAGAAAATTACTCATCTTATCAAAATATTAGTAGGTATATTTTTATTGTAATTGTTTTAAAAAAAGTTCACTACTTACTATTTAGACTTAACACAACTATATTGTCCTATTTCTTATTATTATTATTTGTGACTAGTGTATAGTTATTTTAATTTAAGTTGTGTCTCATATGTGAATTTACTTACATAAAATGTTACAACTAGTAGACAAGATAATATATTAAAAATATAAAATAATAAGTTTAAAATAAAATGTTTCTAACATAAATTAATTAATGGTTAACTATTAATTTATGATCATGTATAATGTGTTCATTACATTTTTCATTAAATCGACAAATAAGTGAAAATAATTTACATTTGTCAGTATACATTTTTTATATTGTTTGTAAATGTTTATGTACATGTATTTTTTTTTTACATAAGTATTAAGTTTTGTACAATAATGTAATTTATAATTTTCTATACTATTTTTATTATTACTATTATCACTGAAAATTTATATTTTCATGTTTGTATATATCTATAAGACTAAATATATGTTCATTTTAAATTTAAAAAAAATTCTTTAATTTATTGAATGATTTGATTTTTATATGTAGTAATCTTTAGGTGATTTCTACACCAAAGCGCGCCTCTAAAAAAGTAAAGTACTTATATTAATTGTTTACTTTTTAGGTATGATTAATAGATTTTGAATTTATAAATTAAAATAAATATATATAAGACAGATTGGGTAGTGAACGAGTTAATTAATTTTATTAAATTATTACGTTAAGTTAAAAGCCGGTTAATTTTTTTTTAACTAAATATTTACATTCTATATCAAAATACAATAAGTAAATTTTATAGAAATAATTAAACAAAAATAAGAATTCATATTTAGTTTCTATAAAATTTAAAATTTATTAGCACATTGCATGCTATTAAAGTCTTAAAATATAATTTCAAGGATAATATTTACATGTTATATTAAGTTATTAAGTATTTTTATTAATGGTTAAAATTTTAAATATGATCTTCGTTGTCGCTGACATCTGATAGTAGTCATGATTATAAATGTTGGTTTTTTGTTTTGATTCCTAGGTTGTAGAAATGTGCTCTGTCAAAAGTTTTTAGATTGAAGTGGAAATTTTTAAACTGGGTTTTTTACACGGTCTTGAAGTAGAGGTATTCCTGATTCGTGAATTTGCATATTTCTCATGAATAGGTCCGGAACTTGATGCATTTGTATTGTTTTACTAATGCGTTTATACGAGGCTGGTCTTTACAGAAATGTGACTTATGTTAAGTAAAATTCAATGAAACCATTTTTTTTTTTGCATTTTTTGGTAAATTTTGGTTATGCAATAATTTTTTACTGATTTTATTGCAACTAAATATATGAAAAAAGTAACGTTTTGTATTTAAATACCTAGGTGTCTTTTTTTGTAATTATTTTGTATCAATGATATTATTTCTTATCTCCGTTTTAAATTTAATTTAGGCCTTGTAGTCTGTAAAAATAACATACTTAATGTATAAAAATATTAGCATTGTTAAAATTTAGATGAATGAAATAATAAATAAATGATTAAAAATATTAATTTATAAACGATTATTTTTTGGTATTTATAGGATAATTTGTTTATGTTTATAAGTCATTTAAATAATTTTTTGTGTATATTTTATAAATATTTTTAAGTCATCAAGTTCTGGGCTCTACTCATGAACCATAGGGTTTTTCGGTATATTTAAAAAAAATTTTAGATTTGAATTTTGTTAATTTCGATTGAAAAAGCAGCTGCTCATATTGGGAAAGCATAAGTGATTGGTGGTAGGTAGTTGGATTATTAAAATGTGTTTTTTTTTTTTTTTTTTAAATGCATTTTTCGTCTAAAAACACTAAGGTACTTGCTAGAATCATCTTTATTATTTTTTTATGTTGCTTAATTATTAATGATAATGAACTAAGGATCTTTATATTGTTTTATAGAGTAATGATTTTTGCTGCACTTTTTGTTGAATTCTGGTTCTATTTCCATTTTTTTGAACCAGATGGTTACTGTGTTTAGAGATATTTGGAGATTTTGAATTGAAAATTTCAGGGAGTTACTTTGGGCTTAGGGTTACTATTGTTGTATCGTCTACAAAATAAAAAACATTGTCAGTTAAGAGCTTGGGAAAATTGGTATCTCATGACAGTAGATGTTGAAGAGAATTGGGCCTTGGCCCTTGGGGAAATCCGGCTTGTATATTATGAGTTTAGGAGAAATTGCTGACTTGGAATGTTCGGTTAGTTTTAAAGTGTAATGATGTGCTTCCAAGCAATCATAATTAAATATTTATATAATAAAATAAATAATTATGAGTTATGACCTTTAGCTATAAGTAATTTATTTATATAATCATATACGACAAAAATCAAATATTTAATTACTATATAATAAAATAAACAATTATAACCTTTAGCTATAAGTCATCTATTAATATAATCATGTAAGACAAAAATTAAAT
>NW_020271635.1:1363553-1383417 GCF_002803265.2 Melanaphis sacchari
GTAAGTGTTGTAATTTCTTAACACATACCGGTTACCTTCAAGACATCAATAGAGAAAACATTGTCAGAAAGAAGAAAAAGGTAACACATAGTACTATTTATATATTTAGGCCCTTTTAGTTATATTACAAAAGGAAATGATGATTTTAATTAGATATTTGGGGAGAGCTAGTTAATTTAATTTTTTTTCTAGTCTGCGGTTCAATACCTTGTTGAAAGCTCGAGTTATGTCTAGGAAGATGGCTATTGTTTAATTTTTTTTTTCAAAACCATATACCTATAACTAATTTTAAAATTTTTTTCTGGATTTGATGATATGTTGAGTGATACATTTTGAATCCAAATTGAAGTTTTAGATTTTTGGAATAATCTGTATGAATGGTTTTAACCTATTAACCAATTATTTTTTCATATAGTTTTGGTACCTAGTGATGGAAGAAGGCTGATTGGTCTGTAGCTTGTGGAATAGTGGGTTGGTTTTTATACTGGGATTATGATAGCATATCCCCAAGGCAAGTGAAATATGTCAACATGTGTGGCTTGAGTTTTATAGGATACCTACCTACCTAGTGTATTTTGTATAAGGTTTTTTAATATTTTATATGTGATAATATCGTGCTTTGGGTTTTTTTTATATGATAGTTTGATCATAATTTGTTATATTTCTACGGAGGATTTAGGGATAATACATTTTGTCATTTGGTTCGTTGATATTTTCATTTGATATTTTATCAGCATAGGTACTCAATGTATTGCTCATCGTATTCACGGAGGTGAAGCAGAATGTGAAATGGTTATCGTCTATCGAAGATTTAGATTTTTTCAGCATTCATTTCAGATTTGACTGACTCATTTTTCAAAGGAGAGATTACGTTATATTGTTTTAATATTTGTTTAGTCGCTATACAGAGAATTGAATTGTTAAGGTTAATTTTTTCTCGATGCACGATGTGGTCGATATGAATTGATGAATTGTATTTAATATTGTCCAATTCCTATTTAACTTTTCTTGTGAATCTTCTTTCAACAACTAGGTTTTTGGTATTTATCCAAATTTTTCTCTTTTATGTTTTTGCTTTGTTTTGAATCGAAATTGATAAAGTCTAGAGAAGTAATTATTAATAAATTTGCCATTTAAAATCAACGCTAGGATTATTTAATTTTTTATCGTAGGTACCTATTTGTTAGGTATTCCATGCTAGGGAGTAAGTACTCGTAAATTATCTGAATTTGATACTGTAATGTTTTTAATTTAGATGTTCATTTAGTTTTTTTTGAACTTTTGCTAATTCATTAGTGTTTATTAGTTTTGAGATTCACTGATTTATTATTGATGGTTCATTTAGGACGATTATGATTGAACTACTGAAGCGTAATTTGATTCGAGTTCATTTAAGAGTTGATAATGAAGATTAGTGGACAGATTTGATGTTAGTTCAATATCTAGAATTTTTGGTATTCATAAACAGTGTATTATAGTATACTAGTACTACCAGAGTATTAATTATTTAAGGAAAATTTTTCAAAAATCTATGTTAAATTGAGTTATCTGAAAGTATTTTTAATCAACGAGTTAAATCGGTTAGGGCGAAACTATTATTTTTTATAGAAATTTAAATTTAGTTGTAATAATATAGATTAATGTGATGCTAATTAAAATCTTGAAATAGTGCAATTTCACATTTCAATAATCAACAATGTAATAAAAATAATACATGTAAAAATTATACATAATGTTTAATATATCAATTTTTTTTTTTATCTATTTAAACAATAATTTTTAGAAAACAAAAAAAATTTTAAATTTATGTGCTGCATAGTAAGAAAAAATTTAATAGACGAGAGTATAAAATTCATTTCTGATTAATGATTAATAATTTAAGTACAAATCATAGAACAAATATTGAATAAGGTTGTTACTATAAAAATTTAAAAAAAATTGGCTAGGTCATAAGTTGTAACTAATAATAATCTGTAAAAATAGACTAATTTATTATTCAAGAAAATATATTGGTTATTAAACTCATATTTTAATCAGCATCAAAGAAAATAAATTAATGTGAATCGACACATTACTCTGTAATTATTCATTTATTTTTGAATAAATTTTTTCTTATTATTTTAATATTTCACAAAGATCATCATTCACAACTTCAGGTAAGGAACACTGACTTTATTATAAATAATAAGTAGGTATGATTCATAGAATGTTCAAGCTCAATCACAATAAGTATTGATCCATTCTGATTTAAATAAGGTTAAATATTGTTATCAATACAAATGTCTAAGTAAATAAATATTTTATTTTTTATAAGAAATTTTTTACACAATTATAATTTTTGTAAAGTATGATAACCACTTTTCTATGTTTAGTGGGTGTTTACTTTTTTTGTACAACAAAGACCATATAACAATATTTGTAATGTTCAGTTTTGTATTTGAATCCTTAATCAGGTGATACAGTTCTGTAGTTCGATCATTTTCCGAATACCCAATTTCATTTACTAGGTCTAAAGTTTTATCAGATTTTATTTGATCAGCATCATACAGCGGTAGATATTGATTGAATATCCGTAATAACGATACTTCACCGATAGATGACTCTGTTGGAGATGTGACCACTTTAGGACTAGGCTTAACTAAAGAAAAAAATAATTAGAATATTTATAAATTTTGAGCTAATTTGATAGTTAACTTACTGTGTTGCCATATTACAAAGACTTTTACAATGTTCTTAGAGTTTTTACAAATCACATTTTTGAATGCTTTAATGGTTTCTAATGCTTTCAAATCTTTTGATACAGATGAATGTATGTGATAAGAAATATCCCATGCAACTGTTGGCCACAAGATTGGTAAAGTCAATAGAGAATAAGGTGGATCTTCTGGATCAGCAAACACAACAGTATCATTCTATGAAAATGTACAATTTTCAATTATATACATATAGTGTAATACTATAATTCAAACCATATCATTATTTTAATGACAATTAAAATATTACTTTTATCAGATTTTCAATGTTATCATTGACTACAGACTTAAGACTGCTTTCATGTTTTTTATGAACATTACACTGAATTGATTGTTGTTTTTCTGGAAGGGGTACACTTTCCTTTAAATCAGGGAATTTTACATCTAATTTATTTAATCTAAGTTCAAGTTGTTCTAATGTTTTGATAATTTCATTTTGTTTTTTTAAGAGTACTTGAATTTCTTGGTCAGATAATTCTGTTTCATCTAAATTGTCCTGCAACTAAATCAAAAAGAATTTATAAAATAATGACAAAAATTATCAATCAAAATAGATTACTATAGTAAAAATTGAAACATAAAAGTTATAAAAGAACATAATTTAGAACTAGGTAGGTACTGTGTGCAACATTGTTGATAAGAATTGGCTTTTCACTACAGAACGTTTATTATCGTAAACGTTTTTTTTTTCATTTGAAGAATCCTTTGAGTTTGCCATTAGACTTCCGTTTGTCCTTAAAAAAAATTATAATTTTTCAAAATTTGCGAAAAGGCGCGAAATAATTGGAAAACCCGTTGACCGATAATCGCTCGTGGATAAAGCGAAATAAAACGAGAATTATAAAGTGGCATTTATTATGATTTGAAATATATTATGTAAGTAAACATTGACTTGAATGGTAAATGCAAAATGATGATCAACTTGAAGAATGACGCCGGTCGCCGACCCATTAGCTATTATCATGCACATGCGTTTAGACGATCAAGTAATTTTTTTTTTTTATTCTGTGGATCAAGTAATGTTGTTGGTATCTTTTAAGTATGATAAGGAATAATTTTGTTAGAATAATCAATCTATGATCACCATTAAGCACTAACTGTTAAGTAGTATTGTAATTTTGTAAAGACTGACATTTGTTGCGCGACACCATCATGACACGGTTTTCGATTCTCATAAAAATTTTTATTCCGAAACAGTGTGATTATCGACAAAATGGTAAGTTACAATTTTTTTTTTATCCAAGAACTTGGAGTCGATTCTGCAGAGGGAGTCGAGCGTTTCGATCCAAGTTTAAAATTATGAGCAAGTGGTTAACGGTAGTTAATAGTTATCAAAACAAATAAATAGAAAACGGAAACGTCATTTACCTTGTCAGACTTGTCGCTCTTCGGCACCTCGGCGAACGATATCTGTTGTAAATCTTTGAGCTTATACATACGGCATGTGTTTTCAATCAACGGAGGAGCACGGACGACCGGCTTCAACTTGTACATGATCGTAAAAATCAAAGGACGGACTAAACAATCTTGAAGAGATGGCTAGCCAAAACGTCAGGTAGCAGAATAACTACAAACTCGAATCTAGTCTCTCGTTGTAATTCGGTCAGTTCGGAATTCCTTCAATTCTGCCGTCAACGGGTCACAAGCAGACTAGCAGCTGACGCAGAGCGTTATCTCGTAACCATTGTCGGTGATAAGGAAAGACAGTGTGACCAATCGTTCAAAAAATAAACGAGCGGCCACACGTTTTAGTGGCCCTAAATAACGGTAATTTCTAGAGATCACGGGATCGGCCACTCCGGTAAATTGGTGGCCACATCTGGTGGCCGAACAACCGGGACAGTGGCCACGCGATGACCGTCATCTGCTGTGATGGAAAGCGAGGATCGGTGGCCGGCCAATGGGAGCGGAAGACGGCAGTTGCAGCTGCCGCGGCGGCAAGAGTTCATGGCAAAACGTGTTGATTGGAGGAGTTCGCGGGACGCGTCGCATTTCACCCGCACTACCAAGTCCGTCTCGCACAGCAACACCGTCACTAGGCGACTGGTGCGAGTAAGACGGCACTAACAACGAAGTGTACAACACAACACTAAAACGACGTTATTATTCCTATGACTATTACTATTATTGTTATTTAACATTCAGTGCTAGTTTTTTTTTTTTTTCATTTCGTTTTTTCTTCCCGCTGTGTCGTTTTGTTTTGTTTACGAACGGTTACTTGACAGCGCGTGCCCGCCAGGCGATTGCCGACCACGACGACGACTTGCAAGCGAAGCGAACTGCCGCTGCCGACCACACGACTGCAGTGTGTGATAATAGTGTTTTTGTTACGGCGGTACGTAACACGGTAATTCGCGATGAAAACGAGTGCGTCGAGTTTGGAGGCCCACGAAGGTCACATGACCGCGTCTCGGCATCCGCCGTTGGCCCGTTAACGTCCGTTTTTTTTCGCGCGCTCGCTGACGACGCACACGCACTGCAGGCCTACTCGCTACTACGACAGCTGTGCGTGTGCGCGCGATTTTCGTGTCCACGGATCGCGGGCATAACAATATCACAACTCCAGCCACCTATCATTTCCATCGTTATTTCTTGTTGGTGACTCGATAGTCCGTATTATCCTGCCTCGAGACAACCGTGGTGATCATCGCTGTGCGATTAGTCCTCAGGGGTGCTGTACGTCCCAGCGGACGATCCCGCGCTATATTATTTTGTTTATTCTGTATTCGGTTATCGTCCGAATAACGGTCGCCAGTAGTGGTTGTTGTTGTAGTGATAACAACGCGAATCATGTCTGGCAGACCAAAGCGCAGAGGCCGTCCTCCGAAAACTCCGGGTTCAGACAAACCCAAGTTTCAAATGCACTTGCTGAAAAAACCCAAGTACCTGCAGAACCTCGAGACTGTAGACGTTGTCCAATCTCCAGCACCAGGGCGGTCTGCAGCCTCAAGACGCAGCGCTCCTGCGTCTGTTGGTAATCGTACCGTACCTGTTGTCGAAACGCCATCGCGTAGCACACGGCGATCTAATCAAAAGCCCAAAACGCCCAAGACGCCAGTTGTACCAAAATCTAGGACACTGCGTCCTTCGACTAGTAAGAAGAAGAATAAGAAAAAGACTACTGTTGACAAAAGTCATGATTACCACTACGGTTCTGACTTTGATGAGTCTGAAAAGAGTGAAGAGCCCTCTGAGAGTGAACAGTCTGACACAAATGTTGAAGATGTTGATGATGTTAGTGACAGTGATTTCTCCGTGTCTAGCTTTTCTGTAGCCAGCCGTGCACGTAAAAGCAATGTTTCTTATATTAGAAATCCCAGTCCTGAGCCATTATGGCTTAGGGGTGAAGAAATACCCAAATTGGAATTACCCAAATCCTCAGAAGATCTCCTAGTGCCCACTGAACATGTCATGCAGGCATTGAGCGTTTATGAAGTGTTAAGACGGTTTAAAAGTCAGGTATATTATATTTAAAAATTGGATAGTTTTTTCTCTATTCCAAGTCATATTTTTAATATATTTTGTTATAGGTGCGATTGTCTCCATTTCGATTTGAAGACTTTTGTGCAGCTCTTGTTTATGAAGAGCAAAGCTACCTGTTGGCAGAGATTCATATTATGCTGCTTAAAGCAATATTACGAGAAGAAGATTTACAACAGACTCATTATGGTGCTGTCGATCAAAAAGACAGTATCAATAGTGTATTGTATTTTATGGATACTATTACATGGCCTGAAGTATTACGAGAATACATTGAATCTGATAAATCATTTGATCCACAAGTTCTAAAAGTATTTAATAATGGAGATGAATATCCATTTACAAACATCAAAAATAGATTATCTGTACTGCAGTTTTTAACTGATCAATTTTTAACGTCTACTCTTATTCGAGAAGATTTTATTCATGAAGGTATACATTAATATATGAATAAATTGTTAAGTCTTAAAAAATTAATCAAACATTCATTTTATAGGTCACAGTTTTCAATATGATGATCATTGCCGAGTGTGCCATAAAATGGGTGATCTTTTATGTTGTGAGACCTGCCCAGCTGTATTTCATTTAGAGTGTGCTGAGCCTCCTTTACATGATGTTCCTACAGAAGATTGGCAATGTAATTTGTGCAAAGAGCATAAAGTCATTGGAGTATCTGATTGTATACCTGATGATGAGAAATCTGGTTTATCGTCCCGTCAGGACCACTTGGCTTATGACCGACATGGTCGTAAATATTGGTTTCTAGTTAGAAGAATTTTTATGTAAGTATAGTTATAATAATAATAATATTATATTATTAAATCTACTGAAAAATTTTATCTTGTGACACAGTGAAAATGAAGAAACTGGAGAGTGTTGGTATTATACAACAGAAGAACAGCTAGGATTATTAATAGACTCATTAGATCGTGAAATGGAATCTACTCTTTTCAACGAAATAGAAAAAGTCAAAGAAGAAATTAATCGACAAATGAAAATAACTATGGACTTAACTTTACAGTATCGACCATCAAATAGAAAAACATTTTTGGATATAGAAAACAGTAAGTAATTAGAACCTTGTTAATAGTATTATATTATTTACATCAAAGAAATTTCAAAACAAATTTAATAGTTTATTTCTGATGGTTAGATTAGGTTTCTAATGTAAATCCTCTTAGAAATCTTTATAAATATTAAGTTAATATTTTAATTGTAACTGTTGAACAAGTAATAAAAAATATATTTAATATAACCATAAGCATGCACAGGGAAGGTAGTTGCTTACCTTTTGAGATTCTCTGCTTCCAAGATTCTGTGAAATTAATGGCTCGCAACAGTTCCAATTATACCTCAAACTTAATAATGTAATACTTGTTTTACTTAATTAATTTTTTTATTGTTAAAAAAAATACATTAAAAACTGTTATGATATTTTTATGTTCAAATTTATAATTGTATAAATCAATATATTTATTTTACTCAATTTGAAATAATATAACCATATACACGATTTTGGGTTTAAAATTAATTCCAAAGATTGTTTCATCTTAAGGCCATAGAAGAAAAAAAATCAAGTGTTGTCAACATTTCTGAAATCTCATGCTACTATAGTATTGTCTTCCCCATTAATAGGACCTATGCCTGCTTATGAATGTAATTATTATATTTTTATATGATGCATTTGGTAATTATATTTATATTTCATGCATGATATGAGGTAATATAATTATTGAATTAAGTAATCTTTAATATAATAATTTTGAATATTCTAATTATATCTATTATCATTTGTTTGAGTATTAAAATTCATGATAATAAAACCCTGTTTTAAAAAAAAAAACTCAACAGTTTTATTATGTTGATTACTACAATTTATTGGAAAAGATTTTAGTTATGTAAATATTTAAATACTTCAATCAAATAATTTGCTAAAAGCATATTTTTCTTATTATTTATTAAACAAGACATTTTTAAAGTAATATTATGCATAGTAGAAATTAATTACATTGAATTCAAAATATCAGGTAATCTTTTACGTTATAACCAAAAGCTTATACCTGACGTTAGTAAAGATTTCAATACAACTAAGTTTAAATTAAATTAAAATTGAAGTCAAAAGTCAATGTTTCATAAATTTGTCACAGTAGAAGGTCTGAAATTAATTTATTAGACTATAAACTAAATAGAATTTTAATAATAATTCATTGTTATTAATATTCTTAGTTTCATCATCATTTAATATTTATTTTTTTTTTTAAATAGATAGTAGAAGCAACTATTAATTATTTATATATTATAGGTTATATAATAAGTATGAGAGAAGAGATGCAAAAGAAAAAAGAAACTGAAATGTCAAAGAATGATGGTAACAGTGAAGATAGTACTGACAATGTGAAGGAAGATAATGAATCAAAAAAAGAAAGTAAACAAGAAAATTCAGATGATGTATCTGTAGACAAAAATGGTATGTATATATTAAATATTTGAAATATTTTGTATTTTTCACATAAATTTATTCATATAAAATATACATTTAGAAAATGAAGATGGTAGTGGTGACTCAAAAAATGATGAAAATTCGATGGATGTTGATGATAGTGAACATAATCATAGTTTAAGTAAATAGAAATAATTTTTTTTTTTTAAGCCAATTTAAAGAATTTAATTCACGGATATTATTTTTATTTTTAGGGAGTACTCGTAACAGATCCTTACGTTTAAAACCTGCACAAGTTTCACAACGCCCAACGCCAGAACAACCGAAAAAAATACCTGTGATTGAAAAACCTTCTCCAGTTCATTCGTATTTAGATAACTTGGGTACTAGAGTAACCCGATTCAAAGCTCAACACATAGCAGCTGGTACCTATTTATACAAACTTGGAATGGATAATAGCTTTAAGACATATGTAAATCAATACAGTACAAACCCCACTGCATTAAACAAGATTCAAAAAAATGAAGAACGTGATAAAAAACGATATATGTCCCACAAATTTTCACTTACGGGACCTGGTGAATTCAAGTGGTGTGGACAAATATTTGGTATGTAGTTGTATTTAATTGACTTAACATATTTTTTTTATTTATATTTAATTTTCCTTTGCTTATTTTTATATTAATTTTAGGTGCTCGTTCAACACTGATAAGTACTGTCAAACAAACTATTATTTCATTAGACAACTTGTTACCATCATCATTGATGCATATCAACTGGTCAGTGTTACGTAAACCTTGGTTAAATCAAGTTAATTCTTGTTCTACTCCCAAGGATTTTGCAAGAGTTATGGTTGTTTTGATGTCTTGCATTAAACCAGTTGTTTATGCACCAGTCTGGCACGAACAACTTGGTAAAAATTATACTTACAACATTTATGTATATTAAAAAATTTTGGCTTTTTACTCATTTATTATTTGATATGGCTGTTTCAGGACATGTTAAAATTTATCGTATTACTCATGCAGAACGGGAAGAAAAGAAAAAAACAGACAAAAAAGATAAAAAAGATAAAGATGCAGAAGAAGATGAGCGTAATAGATTGACCATACATTTTGTCAAGTATACTCTAGGTTTGAAACATCAAGTGAGTTTTTATGTGCTTTATTTAATTTTAGAAATTTTACTAATTACTTTAAATTTTAGGTTCACAAACAAAAAGGAGAAGAATATAGAATTCATGGTCAATGGGGATGGCAGTGGCTATCAAAAACAAGAGATTATAAATTAGCTGATTCTTCAAAACAAGGTTTAGCAGCTGGACCTGCCAAAAGAATTTTTCAAGGCAAAGGTAAATAACTGAAATGAGTTTGGAGGAATTAAAAATATTTGTTTTATTATTAAAATTAACAAGAATAACAAGGTCTATGTTAGGTTGAGGGTTTATAACCTTAAACCAAGAGATCATCTTAATTAATTCTTAATAAAATGTTTTGTTTTTAATTAGATGATAAAGGAGTTCGAACATTTTCTATCGCCGAAACACTTTACGACTCTATAATATTAAAAGAATGTACATTTGACTCAGAAGTGTCAAGTAAAATTCTTGATGACCAAAGTGTTATACATTTAGATAGTGTTTCAGGTAAACTTTTAAAATAAAAAAAATTAGTGTAGAAATTTAATAATTATATCTCTTATTTCAGATATTGATTTTGTAAATATGAAAATCCTTTCACCCATTGACAAACTTGATGATAACATTGATATAAGCAGTACATTGTGTTCTACTAGTCGTATAATGTATCCTAAACTAGCCAAAAAATGTAAAACTGACATGTTATTGCCAAGAAGAATGCAATTAAAATTAGCTGAAGAAAGATCAATAATGACAAAAAATACGAATGCTTCAAAAACAGTTCCAGAAGTAAATATTTTAACAATTTGTTATAATTTAAATAATTAAGTTATTTTTAATTTTATTTTTTCTTAAAGATTTTTTTAAGTATATCATTTTTGGCATTCCCAATTAATTAATAAGTTAATTAGTTACAGTATATTATTAGTAATTTCCATAAAAAAATATTATTCATGTTATCTTTAAAAAAATTAATTTTAACAAAATATAACATTCCAATTTAAAATTTCTCATGTTTTTCTGCAATAACTGAGAAATATATTTCAATAAGATTTCATTTTATTAACTTAACCAGTAATTTATTTCTATTATTTTTATTGTTTTAACTATTCTTAATATGATATAACTTAATTCTAGGCTGTAAATACTAAGCCTTCAAGTGCTCCTCAATTGTCTTCTGAAGTCTTGGCACAAATATCAGAAAAGTCCAGCTTATTGTGCAATTTACAAAAACGTGTGATTCAACTCAAACAGCATTATTTATCGTTTAATACAATGTCTGAGCACATGATATGCTATAATAGTAGCTGTCGAGCCGTTAACAAAACTACTTTAACTGACTCGTGTTATAGTCCACTTTGTATTAGACATGTGAGTGTACGAAATGATCTTCTAGCATTATTACGAAGAATGAATATATTAAAATCAGAACTAACAGGTGAGTAGTTAATATACATTTTAAATATTTAATTGCTTAACATATTTGAACTTTCAGCATTAAAAGCAACAATACCTAAAGATTCGGGTGTATTAAATATAAAGACTGAAAATACTGATAATACTTCAGGCGAACCAGTTCAAATTAAAACTGAAGTTAAAAAAGTAGAAAATATTGTAGTTAAAAGTGAACAGGTAACTCAAGAAAATGATCAAGTTAAAACTGAGAGTATCGCCAATCAAAAAGATATAAAAACAGAAAGTGAAGATGAACAAAATGTGAAAGTTGATGTCATCAGCAGTCCTACTGGGTATGTTAACATTAAAACATGATGTTTATAGCCATTTAGTAATGAGCTTGTTTTTAGTCTAAGTGTTTTGAAGCCGGCAAGGAAAAGAGGTGGTGCTAAGCGGGAAGGCGTTTTAGTAGATTGTATAGATGATGGACGTATTTATTCTACTGAAGATACACGAAAAAAGGTTAATTAAACTAAACCAAGATTTAATCAGTCTGATAAAATATTTGTTAGTTATTAATAACCTAATTATTATTTATTTTTTTCATTGTAGATTTATTTAAAGAAGCTTTCGAGTAATAATGTTCCTGTTAAAAAGAAAGCAGAGAAAATTAAGTATCCTCCTACTTCACGATTTTATACACGTAGTAAACGCTGCAGTTTATTAGTATTACCTAAACACGAGCTTCAAAAATTAGCTAGACGCGGTGGACATGATATTGTAAATGGTTTCAATCCAAATAGCAAAGTATAAAACATTATGATAATTTTTTTTTTTTGTTCCTTGTCATTCATTCCTATTGTTTGTCTTTCAGACCAATAATGCTGTGTGGCCATATCCTTGTCCAAGACCATATTTTAAAACATGTTGGCTTTATAGAACAATAATGTTTAACACCATATCAGCTGCTGCATTACAATTAAGAATCTTGTGGGCGTGCCTAAAATGGGATGAGTTAACTTCTAAAACTGCTCATTTGGCTAGTAAACGAGAAGTAACAACTGAAACTGAATTAATTACTACAGAAACTTTAGAGTGCCGTACTTCAGGCCAGTTCAATGAACATACTGAATATTTAATACGCAAAGTTGTAATACCATTAGATATACCAAAACAAGTCAGGGGTAAGACTTATATAATCTTAAAATTAATATATTTTTAAAACATTTATTTTTTAAAAATTCAGAGGTGACACCCATACGAAGTGGTTTAAGAAAACGTAAAAGAGAGGAAGCTCCAAGAAACACTGCACCACAGGTATCTGAAGTGTGGGTAGATGAAAGTAAATTGGAGCTGGTAGAAATTAAGCAGTTCCATGAAAGGTATATTTTATTATTATTCAGTATTCATTATTATTTTTACCGAGCATTTCATTTATTTTTTACAGAGTGGAACGTGAAATGCAAATGCAACAAGCCATGAAAACACGTGCATCTTCAGCTTTTGCTAATAAATTATTGCATAATGATTCTTCTCACAATCGAAATATAAATGATAAACTTCGTTTACAAAACTCAGATGCAACTGAAAACATAAAAGAGCAACTAGAACAGTCTCTCAGAGCCCAAAGAATAGCTTATAAAAGATCATCAGTAAATAATGATAATAACTCTTCAAATAAGAAATTGTGCATGGAAGTATCCAACTCACAGAGTCTGGTGACTAGCAGTTCAACACAACGTATGAAACTTGTACCTGGTAAGATTATTTAACATTTAATGCTGGTAAAAATTCTTTAGAGCCATGAAATATAATTTTATTAGTTATAAAAACGATGTCATTTATTTACATATTAACATTTATATTAATACTGATAATGTTTTATTATCATAAATACTATACCTAACTACCTAAAATTATTATTTTCATTTACTGATTGCTAGCAAATTAATCTTACATAAATTATCTTTTACTAATTGATGAGAATAAATTTAAACTATCATTATTTGTACAGGTGAAGGTGGAAGATTAAGGCTGATGCCTAATAATAAACCTTTAGCTCAAAGTCCTACTTTACTTCAATCTTCCCCACGAGTTGTCAATAAACCAACTACTACTACTACTAATACCACTCCATCTACTCGACGTATATTCATGACTAAATGTATGTATTATTTAGTTTCCAAATTAATATAGGAGTACCCAATTTTATTTTTATTTTATTCTTGATAATTTAGGTCCAGATGGTAAAACCAGACTTGTGACAACACCAAAAACAATAATCACTGACACTAGTGTAATAAATCAAAACTCAATGAAGATTCAATCGTCAAACTCACAAATAGTAACAAGTAAGATAGAGTAAACATGCATCAAAATTTAAACAGTAAAAATTTTTTTTTTTTATTTTTTATTAGCTAATAATGTTACACAACAAAAATTACAATGTATTAAAGGTGAAGACGGAAAATTACAATTCAAAGGTCTTTTACCAGGTAATAATATTCATAATCTGATAAAAATTTTAATTTAAATATTATAACTTTATTATTTGATAAATATAGGACAACAACTTATTCAACTACCCGATGGAAAATTGCATGTGACCAACTACATAAATTCTAGCCCATCTCGAAATGTGCAGATAGCTAAGAATACAATATTGACAAATAATAATAATTTTCAAAAGTCTGGAACTCAAGTAAGGTTTTAATGTGTGATATGTGTGTGTACATGGAATCTTTTGTATCCTTATTATATTGTTTATGTAAAGTTACTAAGTTTTTAATATTATCACTTTATTTTGTATATTCACAGACAATTATTTTGAATCGAGCATCACAGCCTATTCAACAAGTTTTAAAACCTCAAACATCTCAAGTAATATGAATATTATTGATATGTTAATATAATCAACTGATAAAATGCATTGTTTATATGTATATATATATACTTAAATTTTTATTGAAAATAATTTTTTTATTGATAATAACATTGAATAAATATGATGAAAAATAATGATTTGTATATTTTACAGGTGGTAGTTTCAGGTGGACAGCTAGTAAATGTTTCACAAGGTCAACAAATGATTGTGCAACATATTAATCCAAATAAAGCTACTATAGCCACTATTAATGGACAACAAGTTCTAATACGACCTAATACTAGTAAGTTTTTAAACAAAGAGAACGCCATACTCAAAAGTATTATCTATCTTAAAAATTAATATTTATATTAATTTCATATTAAATTTTCTTGTTTTAATTGTATGTTGTTAGTTTTAATATTAGAGTGAATTAACCTATTATCAAACTTATAGTAAAAATAATATCTTTTTCTTATATTTTAATTTTAGAATTAATATTTCAAAGATATGAGCATTTTTAAATTTTAGTATTTATCACGCTCCCTTGAATATTAAAGTATCAAAATAACTAAATGTGTAATACAGATAATTTTAACTTGACAATAAATTAATTCACTCTAATTTTTAAAACTAATAACACCTATTTGGAATGTCAGTGCAGCTTCTTTCTAGCCCATATGTAACATAGTTTAAACACTTTATTCAGAATCATTTTTTTTTTATGTTCTAGAGGAACCATCCATAACAACAATTATAGAGCATAATATTTTTGAGGGTATGACAATGATATGTTTAAATAGTGTTAAAACAATTTTTTTATTTTATTTTAAAAGTTGAATTACTACTTAGTCAAATTATAACAAAATATTCACTCAATATTTTAAACCCTCAAAAATATCATCTATCATTTTTGTAATATGTGTTTTTACTCTATGATTACTCAAAAGTCATATAAACAATTTTAGGTAAAAGTATTTTAATTATGTTGCGAGTAGGTCTGAGATTGAAAACAAATATTGTGCTGACATCCTTTTAAACATTTGAATGACAAAGATATACATGTTCTGGTCATCTTAATACTAATGATTTAAAGCATGGATACATCATTATTTTTAATTAATTAGGTACCTCTGCCAATATAATAAGTAGTGGTGGCCAGACAATTAAGTTTGTACGACCTCAGCAAAATGTACAAAAAGTTAATCAATCTGTACCTCCACTATCACCTAGAGTTACTCATACAACTGGAATTGTTCAAGTAAGATTTTATCTATAATTTTCATTTTCTTATAATATTTAATTGATCACTGATTTTAGGACCAACATAGATCAGTACCAACTGTATCCGCACCAATTGTTGATGAACAAGAAAAATTATTATTAGCTAATCAGCCCCCTGGTACAGTAATAAAATGTATCACTGCTCAAGTTATTCAAAGTCCAACACAAGGTAATAAAATAGTGTTACAAGGGTTGCAAGGTAATGATTTCACACCTCAACAATTGCAACTTGTACAGCAACAAGTTAAACAACAACTCTTAAAAGGTGAACAATTTAAAATATATCAGCAAATGCTAAATAAATTGAATTATAATTTAATGTGTTTATTTTAATATTCCAGCCCAAGAATCCAGCGGTACTCAAGGAGTGTTAGGCCCTACAAAAATTTATCTAGCTGTTCAACCACCAGATTCTCAACTCCCTCCTGTGCAAAAAACTGGAATTGTACCACCCGTCACAACCCAAGCTACGGTTAAAATTGAACCTTCTCCTAAGCCATCAGTTTCTGTTTCAAACAACATCTCAGAAAGCTTAACTCAAACTAAAACTGAACCAGTAAAATTTTTTGTTTAAAGTATACTTTGTTATTGAAACTTAATAATATATTTTTTTAGCCATCAAAGTCTCCAGTTAATAAAACCCCGGTTAGTAAGGAAGAGCTAACTGAGTCCTCCAATTCATTTGTAGTGACTCCAAACTATATTAGTCAATGTAAGTTGTATTTAGTAGTAGCTATAGTAATTTTTTTTTTTAACTTAAACTGTTGTAGCTATTAAAAATGTCTTGAAAAATGAAGATTTAAATCCAGAAACACAAGAGAAACTGTTACAATTACAAAAATATCAAGAACAAAAATTGCGTGATCCAGTACCGCAACCTACAGTAACTGCATCTTCTGTAAGAAAACGATCTTGTGATGCCGATAATTTGTCAGAATTTGAACCACCCAAAAAAACAACTGAACGTGATAATTCTGGGTATTTATATATTTTATTAGTAAAAACACTGGGGAATTTTGTAATTCAATTGATAACCATGCCTAATTTTTATGTTACTTATTTTTGTGTGTACAGTTTTTTTTTAATTTAAATTTTAGTCTAATTTGTTTTATTAATTGTTATTATTGTACATGTATTTATAGGCTGCTGGTGCCTCCTGAACAGTCAAAATTGTATCAGACTCTAAAACAAGGAGATGATCTTCGTAAAATGCAACAACTTCAATCAAAACTCCAGGTTAGCTTGTTCAAACAAAAAGAATTATTGAAAAAAGATATACTAAAAAAGAGGGCGCTTCTGGAAAAAGAATTGCAAATCGATATTCAGGTATGTATTTTAGTCATGTTTTTCTCGAAATTCGGTTTTATCGAACTTCCTGACAAACATAATTTCCTGAATTTCGATCCTCAGTTCCGATTCCAGAAATGTCGTTACTCGATTTGATTGCAGTGTACAAAGTACCTTGTAGGGGAAAGGAATTAACTTAATGGCGTAATATGTCTGTTTAGAAGACAAGTCATTCATATTTAAATTATTTATATGTGTTTGATGTTTTTTTTAGAATGAAATAGCTGCTAACGTAACTGTTTCATCAGCTGATTCTACGACCACATCCACTAATGTGACTGAAAAGTCTAACTCAATAACACCAGTTTCTACACAAGTGACTCCTCCTCCTCAACCTCAAGGTAGTAGCAAACGTAAACACGCTTCAGGTCCACCAACCACCATACAAACTACACCACATGCCAATACTAATTCCAAAACTAGTAATTTGGGCCCTGGTCGACGACGACCAATGAAGACTTCTCCTCCAGCACCAAATCGTAATCATTCACGACCATCATCATTAACGCCAGTTAAAAAATCCAGCCCAAAGAAAAGTAAAAAAGAAAAAATTATGTGTCTATGCCGAACACCTTATGACAGTTCTAAGTAAAAAACTATTTTGACTTGTGCTCCATAACCAAATATGTTGTAATTATATTTGGTCTTAGGTTTTATGTTGGCTGTGATATGTGTCACAACTGGTTCCATGGTTCTTGTGTCGGCATCACTGTGCAAATGTCTAAAAGAATTTCTGAATGGTTTTGTCCAGAGTGCAAGCGATCTAGAGATCCTGAAGTTCTCTATTGTATATGTAAAAAACCATATGATGATCAACAGTAAGTTGAATTTATTAAATAAAAATGTAATAAATTGTATGCCAAATATTTTATTAATGCACTTTTTTTTTTCTTATAGATTTTATATTTGCTGTGATAAATGCCAAGACTGGTTCCATGGTAGCTGTGTTGGTGTATTACAGTGTGAGGGCGATAAAATGGATGACTACAATTGTCCTAGGTGTATGTCCAACTCTGAAATCAATTTTGCTAATTTGAAATCATTGAACCAACAAGACAACGATGACTTATTGAAACTCATCAAACAAATACATGTAACTATTTAATGTGAATCACAAAAATACTATATTTTTTTTTACAAAATGCTTTTATTTTTAGTCGCATAAAAGTGCATGGCCTTTCATGGATCCAGTAGATCCTCATGAAGCTCCTGATTATTACAATGTTGTCAAGGAGCCTATGGGTAAGGATACTTCTCTATTTAAATTGAATTAAAATATTATTTTTAAATTTTTGTTACCACTTACTTATTTTCATTAGACTTGAATTGCATTGGTAAAAATGTGACCGATAAGAAGTACAAGAATCTCACAGAATTCATTCGTGATATGATCAAGGTTTTTGATAATTGTAGGTATTATAATCCACGTGAGTCGCAATTCTATAAGTGTGCCGAAATCTTAGAACAGTTTTTTGTGTCAAAATTGAAAAATCTAAGGGACAAATTTTGTGAACAATACATGGAAGTCTAAAAAATAGTTTTCAATTATTGTGATAATTTTCTTAGCATCATACATTTAAAATGTTTTTTTTTTTTTTATTATTATTTATTAATAAACGTTTTTGTTCTTATTTATTATTATCTTTTAGAAAAAAAAAACATACATAATATATACTCAATAGATTATTTTATTTATTAATACAATATATCATAACAGAAATTATTGATGTATAAGAGAAAATCTATATTTTTAGCTAACTTATGGTTTGTTTTATTGACAAATTTTTTCGGACAGTTCACTGCCTATTCAGTAACAACATTGATATTTTGTTATTGACATAAAATGATATGCTAGTGAATCTATCTTTTTTTTTATCAAATTTATTTGGATAACTTAACTATTATACAATATAATAAATTTATGACAAAGTTACTGTTGAACGATTGATGTTTGTTTAACTGCTCAGAAGCCCAAACATTCATTCCAAAAATCTAAATCAAAGTATATATTTTTTATCTGTTTAACCGTTTTTTGTAAAAAATAATATATATATAATTATAAATAAAAAGTTTTACAGTGATGTATATTTTATATTTATCTCTTAAAACAAGTTTTATACAATATGTTAATGTTTAAATATATTTTTTTCTTTAAATATGTCATAACTCAAAACCAAAAATTTGTACGATTTGTTTATTGAATGTGTTGAATGCATGTAAATAATTACGTGTAGGAGTAGAGCCTACTCTTATTTTATTTTATAATAAAAATTATGTATGTTAAAATTAACTATGATTTAATAATGATTATTATATAAATGGTGATGATGTTTTTCTTACATGCCTTTTAGTTTTTTTTTTTATTTGTTTAATTTAATATTTTTATTTTTTTCCATTAATAATTACTTTTATTATTATTATTATTATTATTATTATTATTATTACTATTATATATTTTTGTTGTATCTAGTTTTGATAAACTTGTTTGATACTGGCTATTGTAATTATAACTATTAAAAAAAAATGGAAAAACCAAGAAATGAGAAGTAAAACAAATATTTTATTATTAGTAGGTATGGTTAATGCAAAGCGCTCAACTGCAGGCTGCCAGTTTAATAAGCAAATCAACCTCGTTGATTTTTTCGCGATGCCAAATTGACGGGTTCCTGACGTTCCTGTACGTCGTTCCCTATGTTCTAACTTAATTTGTTTCACATGCTTTTGAAGGAGAACTTCTTACACAATAGCTGTCATACTAATACAATATTAATAATGATTACTACGATACGTTTCATGACAAGTCGCGTTTTAAGTAATTGCAATTTTATTATTTAGTTTAATGAACGATACACATACCTGACTTTCTGTGCTATTAAAATCATAAGTAGGTACCGACGTGCCGTAAAATGAGATTAATTATAACTAATTTCACTAATTGCTAGTTAACTTTAAGCTTTTGCTAAAAATTCAATTTTAATGCTAGAATTAATTTATAGAGCTTATAGGTTAATCGTTACCTACCTATTATATTTTATTTGGTTTTGAAAATTTTTCCAATTTACCAACATCATTTGTTTTAATATTCTTTTTTACGAGTATTACAATTTACCTTTTAATATTAGGTGAATATCAATTTGCATTGAAAAATGTATATTTTTTACTTT
>NW_020271635.1:1383427-1413167 GCF_002803265.2 Melanaphis sacchari
CGCACAGTCATACTCACAACGACGGCTCATCAACACCACCATTGCGGTGTAGACCGGACGGTACCAACCTATCTACCTACATGGTACCAGCTTTGTATACCGCCACTCCGATAAAGCCTATTTCGCATATCTATAAATATTAAACGCGAGGATCTGAGCAGTAAAATAAACCGGTACCACGCGATTCGACGACAATATCAAAGTAATAATATTTCAAATTTTCAAACGAGCCGAAGTCGTACTGCACGTACATCTCCTACGCCGTAGCATCGAAACGCAAAATCCGCTGGTGGCATACGAACGCGTCGTTATTATAATACCTAATAATTATATAATTAAAAAAAACTTCACTCAGCTATGCATAGATTCCAAGACGTGGCCCGTCCAGCGGCGACGGTGGCCAAATATTTTGTCGGCACACCAAGTAAGTTTTATGACTTGACGTCACTATTATGTACGAGTTGGCGATAGGTACGCTTTATAATTACTGAATAAAATCGTTTTCACGTTAGTTCGTGTGTTTGAAAATTTATTTTACACATTTTGCTAGGTCATAGACTTACAGTATAAAGGTAGATAACTATAATTGATGCTTGTATCATATAGTTATCTATTAAATAGTGGTTGTAATAAATGTATGACTTAGTTGTTTTTATTGTTATATACATGTTTCCGAAGAAAAAAATTTCAACGATTAAGTTATTTGTAAATCATTTTTATAAAAACAAATTTAAATAATATCCGTAGTGAATAATTGAAAAAAAATGTTACAATAATATAATTATTTTGTATTTTCTATACTTAGTATTACTTTATAATGTTACCCATGTAAATAACTTACTACCGAAAATATTATTATGGTCCAAAACAGTTTACCAATTTATTATTTTTTGATCAAGTTTATATTTGTTTAGCTAGTTAGATGATATGGGTAGACACAACTACCTATTGGCAGAAATATTATAGAAATATAACTATATCTACTACTGAGTACTGGTTAAGCCATATATACATACATTGTTTCTATACATTAATTACAATCGTTTGAAGCGATATGATTGTATTATTTTTTCTAAGTAAAAATTAATTTATTGGTAGGTAATAGGTATATCAGTATCGACTTCAGTTAGAATATTAGTAAAGATTAATGTAGGCAAACAAAGGTCAAAAAAATATTTACATAAGCAGATGGCCGAGTTCCGGGGTTTGATGTCTAACTCAGTTATTATAATGTATTCCTGTATAATATAATACATATGCATACCAAGTTGAGGCTAATATTGCTTTTTCTTTAAACACCTGATTGTTTAACTAATAATTTGTAATTATCTATGAGGATATATGATTTTTTCAAAATACTTGTTTCACATAAGTATCAGATAATTTACCAATATCAAACAATATAATATAGGTTTAATCGGTGCATGTTATATTGAGAAGTGTATTGTTTGTTGACTAATCATTAGCTTGTAAAAAAATATGATGTAGGTACTTACTTTAATTTTCAATACTAATTACTATTAATCACGCTAATCACTACAAAAATTCAGATCTAGTTTATCCATAATAATTAGTTAAAACCAATTCCTATTATATTTTTTATCAAAATAACCAATTTTAATTAATTATACACTCGTTTTAATAAAATATATACTTATAATATAAACATATTATAGTCATTATACTATAAACTATTAATTCCCTTAATTTTATATTAAATATAGTAGCTTTGCATCAAAAATGTCTATAACATGTCTTAAATGATAAAAAAATAAAAAACCCATTTAATATGTATAAATTTAAACTGTTAATGTAAAGTCTGCATATTTTAGCTTATTATTTATAACTTATAAGTATACCTAGCACCCGGGAAATGAGCAATAAGCATACAAAACAATTATAATTTACCTCAATAGTTCCGAAAAAAATCAGTTTTTTTTTTAAATATTTATTTATGTTATAAGTTATAAAATAAACATATTTTAAAATTAATTTCTAGATATTGTAATTTGTAAGACACAATGTACAAATTGTATAAATCTTTCTGAAACCATGTCAAGTGTTTTTAGCTTATAAAATTGAAATATTGTTTATTTTATGCTGTTAACAATTTTAACTACGTTAAAACTAGAGATTTAAATATTAATTGATATGTATATATTCTATTATTGTATTAGAAACGTATTACATACAGAATATTTTTGCAACCTTAATCAAATTATAATACTTTAGTATACTTTTTAGTTTTTGTAACAAATTTTCTTTGATTTGTACTAAGTTTTCATCGAATTGATGCATTATCAAATATTATATATACTCATAGTTAAAAACAAAATTATTTGTTTCAAATAATAATTAATTGTAGACAAATTTTTAATTAGGTATTAAATAAAAAGAGCATAGCGTCTAATAATTTTATTTTATTTAAAATAATACATTATATTTCGATGTTTTAGTGAGAATGGTATCTTCATTATGTCCCGGAGAATATGCTGCACCGTCGGTTGAAACGTCGATACCCGGACCAAAGTCAAAAAAACTTCTCGCTGAGCTTTCACAATTTCAGGTGAGACAATAATTGGATCTATAATCATTTGTTTAACATATTATATTATTTGTCATTTGATATCTACTCATATTATATAATGCAGAGATCATGTTTTTTGATTCACATTAATTTTACGACAGGAAGAGTGTTGTTTAATTCAATAAATAAAGTGTACTAATTAAACACCCAACAATGAGGGTCTATAAAATATGTAGGAGATATTATTTAAAATTATACTAGTTATATTTGTTAGTCTGAACTTTCATAGTTTTTTATTTTTCAAATACAAAAATATAAATTATACTTTTGTAGATTTTACAGACATATCAAAATAATATTGGTTTAATACTTTAATTATTGACAAATATGATAGATCGTTTCATAAATTATGCAGATTTCTCAAAAGTGAATTTACATCTTGTTTCTATAGATATAAATATCTATAGATACAAATAATATATTACTTTCAGAAATAATACAATTATAATATGTGAATAATAAAATCATACTTCACGATATATAGTTTTACAAAATGTGATTAACTACTGTTTAGATTGTTTAGAAGTTAATTATTGCTTCTGTAACTAAAATCTTATTATGTGTTATCAGCAATCTAGTTCGATTTCACTATTCGCCGACTACAACAAATCTCTGGGTAACTACTTGGTTGACGTCGATGGTAATGTCTTATTGGACGTATACATGCAAATATCGTCAATGCCACTGGGTTACAACCATCCGGACATGTTGAAAATGTTGGATAGCGACGAGAACAAAGTATGAACGTAACCTAATTTTATTCCAAATTTGAATCACTCAAGAGAAATAAAATAACCAAAATATTGTATTTCATCGCATTTATTCAACAGTTCTATACAAAATTTAAGTTACAAAAAAAAAAGTTTAAAAAGGAGAATATGAGTGTCGAGTTTACCTCGTTATTGAGAAATACCAAATAATTCATTATGTGTCTTAAATTTAAATTAAATGATAAATATTACAAACGAAAAATTATTTTGATAAAATACGGGTTGACAGTCAATATTACTAAGTATAGTTTATCATTATATTTGATGGCGGCGCCGCGGAAGCAATGCGAAAGCAGATCCCGCGGCATCGTCGGTTAAAACAGGAAAAAAAAAGTTTATCATTATATTTATATTGCTACTAAATAATTAATTAAATTATTTATAATAATACATTAGGTATTCTAACTATATAAGTATCTCCCAATAGATTTACTTTAAATAGTAGTGTAAACCATTAAAATCATAATATCAATAAATATAAAATAGTTGATAACTTTGTATACCAAATAACGATGTTAATTTATTTCTCATATTATATTAACATGTTTTTATGTTGTTATTTTAATACTTTTTGTCGTAATAGAGAACTGTTGTCAATCGTCCTGCGTTAGGTGTTTTCCCTGCTGCTGATTGGCCAATGAAATTACGAAGCACGTTGATGAGTGTAAGTTTTTTTTTTAAATACCTTAGGTATACTCTGTTCAAATTAAGAAATATAGTCTGCAGCAACCAGTTTTCATTAGGCGGGTATCAGCCAACACCCGTTTTCCTTTTCACTTAGTCATCATTTATATGTCTGCCGGGTTGTTTAACTACGCCCCAGCACATTAATCGGTTACCGAATTTGTTTCTTTACTTGAGTGAAATATAGTAGTATGCTATGAAATAGCTATAGCAGGATACACCTAATATAATATTAATACAAGAATGATAAGAAAAAAAAATTAATTTTATTCATTTTTGACATTGCTTTGAAGAGCAAGCCCAGCAATATTTACAAAATGTATTGTACACTATATAAAATAATATAACTTTAAGCATTTATAAAAAAAAAAAAAAAAACATAAGATAAACTGCAAATTAAAATTAAACATTAGATGTTATGAATGATATCATACTGAATGATATCATATTATATTTGATAATAATCAAAAATAATTATAAATTCAATAGAAAAGATTTAAATAATTAAGTTAAAATAAGTTTAAAATATTTGTACATAATAAAGATAAGCTATCAAAATAAAAGTCATAACTCATAATTAATATCAAGGAAGATAATAGGTGTGTAATCAAGTCTATAATTTTAGCGATAATATTTTGTAAGGATAGTAGATTGATTTCAGATGAATATTTAGAAAGAATAATGAAACTTATTTTTGAGAGTATTTCCAGACAAAACTATATTATTATTCAATAGTATATGAATACATAAGTCATTAAATAATCATTGTTTAACTTGACTTTAATGTCATAGGAGATGCAAATGTCAACCATAAATGAATTTTCTTTTATACTATAAATCTTAAAAATTTATTTTGAATATTTTATGAATTCAATGCTATTTGTTTTGATCAAAATTTCATGTAAGAGTAGCATGATTTTATTGATTTCTAAAATAATTGATAATAAATATGGTTTATGATCATAATTTGACTAGTGTTCGTATTATGTTTTATTATATATATAAAGGTTGCGCCTAAAGGCATGGACTCTCTAACAACAATGATGTGTGGGTCTTGTTCCAACGAAAACGCATACAAAAATATGTTCATGAAGTACCAGCGGGACAAGAGAGGAGGTACTTCGAACTTCACAGAACTGGAAAAGGAGTCATGTATGATTAACATGCCCCCTGGCTCGCCACAGTTGTCCATACTGTCATTCAAAGGTTCGTTCCACGGCCGTACATTAGGTGTTTTATCCACCACACATTCCAAGTATGTGCACAAGTTAGACGTGCCATCGTTCGATTGGCCGATGGCTAGATTCCCAGAGTACAAGTATCCGTTGCATGAGAATCTCAGAGAAAATGAACAAGAAGACGAACGTTGCTTGGCTGAAGTGAGTGAAATTTAACGCATAAATATTTTAATGAATACATCCTATCTATAAAAAATAATTCATTAAGTTTTTTTCTTTAATAATATAGTTATAAAAAATCTAATTTTTGAAATGTTTAAATAAACTCACTTAAAGACTAAATTTTTGATATTTTAATTTTTTTATTCTACTTAAGAAGTATCCTGTAAAGTTACAAATTTCTATTTTTTAACGAAAACTCCCCTTTCTATAATATAAATTATTTAGCAGATAGTTTTCCTAAACATTTTAGCTTATCAAATTCAAAATACGAATAACGAGTGGTTTTTATGTAATTTAACTTTGTGTAGGTAGTAATAAGAAATAAGAATAATAGAATCATGGGAACTATTTTGCCTTGGAAATGTTAGTAATTTTATCTTATTATATCGATATTTCTGATTGATAAAAATATTACAAGTATAAGAAACCCAACATACGGTATTATATATGTTTCATATTTTTGTAAAATCATTTTTGAGGACTTATCGATAGTATAAACATTTTAATAATTGAGTTACTATTCGTTCAAATGTGTAAATACTGTAGTTGTTAAAACAAAAAAAGTTCGTTATTACAATTAATTTATTTTTGTAAACTAAGTATAAGTAAATTTTAAGATTCGGTCTGTTCGACTTTGTTCCTACAGGTGGAGGAACTGATAGAGAAATGGGATAAAAAAGGCAACCCCGTGGCCGGAATCGTAGTGGAGCCCATCCAGTCAGAAGGTGGAGACAACCATGCATCGCCGTATTTCTTCCAAAAGCTTCAAAAGATTGCCAAAAAGGTCAGTTAATTTTAGAACAGCCATCGAAAGATCTGAATAAAAAAAAAAAAAAAAAAAAAAAAAAAACACCTATAGGTTCATTGTAATCGGCATTAATTTTGTTGCTATATGTATGTAATCTATAGTATAACGCGGGCTATCTAATCGACGAGGTGCAGACTGGCGGTGGCCCCACCGGTAAGATGTGGTGTCACGAACATTTCGACCTAGAAACTTCTCCGGATATTGTTACTTTTAGCAAGAAAATGCAGACCGGTGGATACTATTTGAAGAACGAATTCTTGTAATAATATACAATCAAAATCACTATCGCTGAATGAGTTACCCAATCTATTTTTGTTAAATACATATCTACTTTCCGCAGACCCGACTTACCGTACCGTGTGTTCAATACTTGGATGGGAGATCCGACCAAAATCATATTGTTAGATGCTATATTGAAGGTGATTAAGAGGGATAATCTATTATCAGTGGTCGAAAAGTCTGGTGATATACTAATGTCTGGAATCAGAGACTTGGAAGCCGAATATCCGGCTCTAATAAACTCTACCAGAGGTCGCGGTACATTCATAACGTTCGACGCTGCTGATGCCAAACTCCGAGACGACATCGTTAATAGACTTTTAACCAAAGGTAAATATTGTAATAATATTTTAGATAAATTAATAGTGTACCTATATTTTGTGTTTATCTTATGATGCATTTAATGCGTATTTTATTTTTCGTATTACGAGTATTATCTTACAAAATTCAAAAATTACAACATTATAAATTAAATCCATTTTCTATGACTTTTTACTATGATTTATATGTAATATTGTTATGTTATTTTCATACCTCTCGTATTGAGTAATATATACTAATACCTATAACGTCTTTGGTATACTTCAAGTTAATGGGTGACGTTTAAAATTCAATTTAGCCGACTTTGTCAACTTATTGTGAAGTAGATAGGATATAGGTACGTTTATCGTTTAATGTCTGTTCCTTTTGAGATTTAATCAATTTGCATAGTATTTATACTATTATACCCTATCACAATTTATTCTTTAATTATCGAACATCAACCGACAGGACTGTGTTCAAACACGCGGTGAGGCAACGTAAAAATAAATATTATGTTGCCTCAACTACGAGCATAATTTCTTTTTGGGAGCAGTAGGGAACGAATGATGCCAACGCCCGGATAAATATTCAGACATTTTTGTTGTACTAGATGATAATGAATGGCGAGCTGTTTGTACAAATAATAATTAGAGTTAGATATTCTTGTTTATGAAATATTTATACTGAATATATTATTGACATTAAAACATTGTTAAAAATAAATGATCTATCAGAGAAAAAAATTATAAAAAAATGTACATTTACACAGTTTTTTTAAATTAAATATTTTATTATACTTTTACTAAGTACAAAATATGAGTTATTCTGTTTTTTTAACTACTTATTTTAACGAAAAATGATCCATAAAACTTAAAAATGAGGTTATATTTATACATTCTTTTAAAAAGAAAAAAGTCATGGAATATATCGAAACAAATCTAGATGTCGGTAAAATAGTATTCCAGAGCCGATTTTTTTTATTGTCCGCAAATGTCTTGGATCGTACTTATATGATAGAGACTTACTTTATAAAATATATCTATATTATTATATTTTTTCCATGTTACTATATTTCGTATAGTATTTTATAATGTTAATTACTTAGTGGATATCTATATAGTATATAGTATTCGACAGTATATACTTGTTTAATATATTGCTTAAATTATCTAAAGCCATTGTAAAAATATCTTACGATAGGAAACACTTAATAGTAAGAACATAAACAAAATACTCCATTATATAATAATTTATAATACAATTATACTTTTAAATATCTCTAGGTACTTGATAACATTTTAATCATTTAATCTTTATATTGAATTATAAATATATACAACATTTAGTATTGTTCAAAGACTAAAATCGTTTATTATTATTTTATATATAAACTATTTAAATGTAATTTTAAAATAATGGGTAATATTTACATGTTAAAATAGAATATTATTAAGTATTTATTATTTTCGAATCATTATTTATTTTTCTTTTTTAATTTTTATGCATTATCCATAATTTTTTCATCATTTATTGTTAATATTATTAGCAGATATTTAAATAAGTGTTAATTGCCACCTAATAATTGGACAATAACATAGATAATCAAGTTTTATATCCGCTCATCAATCGTTATTTTATATTCTGCGATCAGTATAATTACTAACTCAAGTCAATTATTTTTATTTTATTGAATTTTAATTGGGTTGATAGTTAATTATTATTTTTTATTACATTAGAGAATAAAATTCATCAGTAGACAATGTAAATCTAACATTAACATTTATTGACCATGTTTAGTATATTTTTAATATAAGTATAATTATAATTACTTAATAAAAATAATAAGACTTTATTAAATAATGTACCTATATCAGTATATATTTGTCGGAAATGTAAACATTTATTTGTTGAAGATTTTCTTTGAATAAAAATAATCATTTTAGAAAATCTGCTTATCAGCTGATATTAAATAAAAATAATGTATGTTAAACCATAGTGTGTACACAATTGTGCAACATGTAAAATGTAAACGTTGGTATAATCGGTGCTTTCTTATGCAATCATTAAATAATTTTTTTGACTTTAAGGTTCGTCTTTATAAACATATATGAATTAAAAAAAAATAATATTATTAAATTCTGTAACTATTCGAGTATAATCTACAGTTTTTATTATGTTTTTTTCATTTTTAAATCAGGAGTCCAATCTGGAGGATGTGGAGTTGTAGGTATCAGAATGCGGCCGGCGTTAATCTTTCAGCCACATCATGCTCACATGTTCATCGACAGACTTCGCCAGGTGTTGGCTGAAACTAAATAGATTCCACATTGTATTATACAACTATTATATCTGTTTAGAAAGAGTGAGCATCTATTTATAATTTTGTGATATTATTGAAAAATATGTCTTCCAATGTAAACAATGTTAACACAAAGGTTTTTAAACGCAAACGAGTCTTCCAAAACATTTTACACAATTATTACAAATATTGAATCGTATGTATAATTTATTATAAAGTAGATATTATTTTGCATTATTACAGTTAAATATAATAATATTAATTATGATGTGCTAAGATAACATTACCGTTTTTAAATGTCTAAAAGTTATATTTATTTTAATTTATTTTGAGATAGAACGCATGTTTTGTGTTCCATTCTCGTGATTTCGAGCATTTAGTTTTTTATGATTAAATAAAATATATCACAATATGAACAACTATAATAACTGTGTATTGTTTTTTTTGTGTTAATGATATTATTTATTTTTTTTATTTATTAAAATTAAAATGTATCAACATATTACATGTTATAACAAGTTAGTTATTAATAACAATTTAGAATTATAAATATAATATAATATATTTTGTCGTGTTTGTGTTATGGGGTAGGAACGATGGGGAGTGTGATTTTGTTTATTAAATATTAGGGATGTTAAAGCAGTAAGAAGGGGGTTAAGTATAGATTTTAATTCATCGAGGTATTTGGTGATGATGTGTAGAGATTGATCGAGTGGTAGTTTGTTAGCTGTGGTTTCGGCATATGACGGTTTTTCATTTGAGCTTGAACTGGGGGCTTCATAGCTTCTTCGAGATGGAGGTGGTATAGAAAATTTTGGAATAGGATGATTTTCTATATTTATTTTTTTAGCTTGAGGTTTGGTGTAGCTTAATATTTTTTTTTAATTATTGACATCCTTTGTAATTTATAGTGTAATTATCACCGCAGTTTACACATTATATTATTTATTAAAAAAAAAAGTGAACAATAATGGGTACCGTTCTTCTGTACAGCAGATGCTGAATAAAACACTATACCTAATAAATATAATGTTAAATTTGAATTCGTTTGTATATCATTGTAAACGAAAAACGATCCTGAACGGAGACAATCTGTCGGCTTATACCACTAAGTATGTATCATGATGTGTTTATTGATATTGCTATTAAGTTATTTATTTCACTATTGCTGCAGTTATTACGTTAAGTTGATTTAATTTTTTCCAAAAACATTGCTATTATTATATTATTAAAATTTAATTATTATAATATTACATATTAAGACAAGTATAGCATTTAGTATATTAGTGTTATTTTATCACCTCTATTAACGCAAAATAATTTAATTCTAATCAAGCATACACAATAGAAATGTTATTAATTTTTTTTTTTTATCTTATAATTGTTTTTAGAAACTCAACTCCTAGCCCCCCTCCCACACGTGTCTCCTCAGTGGGGCCCATTACTCATATGTATATGAATTTAAATAAAATAAACATTACCTTTTGAATTAATATTGTCTTACTGTAGAACAGTGTGAATAAGTTCACGATAGTATATTGATATGTTAATAGGTAATATTTTATAAGTAGTCTACATATTTCGAATATCTGATTGCATATAGTAAAAGAGAGAAGTGAGAACTATTCTTAATAATATATATTTAAGAAATTAAAATAATATTGTGATAAAAAAATTTTAAAAAAGCTTTATGATCTTAAATTTTTTTTATCATTCTTGACTTTTAATGATTAACGATATATACTTTTTTTAAAGTTTTGTATAGACTCCGTAAAATCACGGGTCTGCTGATCTATTCAAACATTATTAGAAATGATTAATTTCATAAGAATAAAAAAAAAACAATTTAAAAAAATAAATAATTTTTTGAATGTTATAAAATAATACGAATTTTTTTGATTTTTTTTTTTTATGGATGTAGTTTTGTTTGCAACACACCTTTTCGTGTATCTAACGTTTCAAAATTCATAACTATTCTTCACAATAATAGTGCATTTTAATAAATTTTTTTCAAAAATACAGTTTTTTGAAGTCTTTAGGCTGTAATAGTGTAATTTAAGTTTATTGAAATATTATTTATTTTAAAAGATAGAACAACGTTCCTTAGAATGTCTTTTCAACTTTCTCTATTGGCTTTTAAATATTTATACTACGAATTTTCTAAATGTCAAAAATAAAAAATTCATTTTGTAAACTCTAAGTTTAGATGACTATGTCAGGAAAACTTAAAAAAAAAAAGAATTTGCTGTTATAACTTATAATAAGTATGATTTTTGTTCTTCCAGAAAATGAAAAATTAAGTAAAATAATCTATAGTAAAAATATTAAAATTCAATGTCAATACAACAACTTAATTTCGATATACTTACTAATCATTATTATGAGAATTATATTGTTAATTTAATATAAATTATTATGAACTGTAAATATTTATATTTTCTCATAAATGTTTACAATATTATGATGCAATTCTGGGAGTTAAGATAAGGTACTTCTAAATTGGCATTTTTATCCAATAACAAGCTCAGTAGAAATTTCTAAAGTAGGTAATTTTGATAAAAATAGAGAAGAGAAACTATAAATTTATTTTCGTGTAAAACTATCATCATTGAAAAGGCTTTAAATATTACATGCAATATATCGAAGAAAAGTATTATTACAGAGAAATTTAAGAATTCTTTATATTAAGTTTTTAACTAACGGGCAACAAGTAACAACATTTGCAAAGTTATCAAAGGATTATCAACTACGTACAATTTTAAAAGGTTAAATTTCTTACAAAACAAAATATAAATAATATAAAGCCATAATTGATAGTATAAGTGTAATACTTTTTATTTTTTATGTACCTAGGTGCAGTTTATTTTTTATTTCAAATAATAAAATTAATGCTTTTTAGATTACTCAAATGAAATTCTAAATTTCTAACAGTTTTATAATAATTTCACATTTTTTTTTTTTATTGTTTTCCCTGAACTAGGATAAAAAAATCGTTGACGCAACGTTTAACTAAAAAAAAAATTAATATAAAAATAGACACATTTATATATCTATTTATACACAATCCTTCATATAATTTAATTTTTACCTATAATCATTACTATTTATAGATATTAATTATAAAAATAAAAAATATAAATTGTGCCTTCAATAAATTTACGATTTTAATTTCTATGGTATAAACTGTAAAGCCACTATTGTAAGACTTCCTACCATGTAATTATAGATTACTGCTTTTTTTTTTTACCCATAACTTATTGCTGATATACGAGTAGATCTTAATATTTTCAAAAAAAATTTGATGATGAAACTGGTGAGTAAGCAAAATTGAAAATAGTAAATACCCAAACAAATACAATTTTATATTACCATAGTACCATATTCTCAAAAATCGTTTAAAATGCAGTAGCTTATTAAGTGTTAGCCAACCAATGACCATTGAGCAGTCCAATGTTTTCCCAGATATCCATGCAATATTGTTGATGTGGTCATACTATATTGTCGTTCTCTTATCAATACAAGTATACGCCTAACATTTAAAACCGTATATTTAACGGACAACGGCCGTTTCACCTACTATCTACTTTGATCTTAAATTCCATTATTTATTATTTTTAATTTTACGTTCTTGCATTTTTCATTTATTGTCCAAAAATAAATCCATTTCGACCGACTGTTATAAATATCGGACAATACTATAATTTGTCATAAGCATAACAGACTATGGTCAATATTCTTCGGTCAAACGGCTGAAAAACCCATTTTTATTATATTATTTTGTTTTCCTTAATTTACACATCATTTGTGATTGACCTCTAAAGAATAATCTTTTTTTTTTGTATTTGAATCCTTTAATTGTTATGTATAATATTTTGTTATCAAAGTGAATAAAATAACATTATACTTATATCCAGCTTCTATAGCTATCCACAGGTAAGTAAATGAAAACAATTTTTTTATGATCTCAGCAACCAAACAATAATTCTAAGCTATTGCACAATTTAATTACGTTTTTCTTTTGTTTGTTATATTTCTTGTGATCAAAGTACTTAGTTAATAGTTTTTTTTTTTTTACTCCACAGCAAAAGGTTTCATTTTACCATTTACATATATTAATATACCTATCTATTGCTACATTCCACTTAGAATGTCTCAATTCACTTTTGTCAATGATCTTAAAAGTGCCGTGAGAATGGATGAACCAATCACCAGTGGTCCAGCTCCACGTTGGATGAAGAAAAGCTTAGAAACTTCAAGGTATGTGTATGCTAATGTATTGCATTTATGTACATTTTAAGAAATGTGTGCATTATGTTAATGTTTTGATCATGGTTTATTCTGATAGTTCTGCAAATACATCAAGAAAAACTAATGATTTCATGCCTGTCAAGAAGACCCCATCAAAAACGCCCAATAAATCGAAATCACCAGGTTAGTAAAATTTTCTTGTTTATACTTGCGTCTATGGCACTATAATTATCAATATGAGTTTTTTATACAAACTATTATCAAATACTATAATTTGTTTTATAGTATTTATTAATAAACATCTATATTAACAATTGCTATTAAAATCTAGCTATCAAAAATAATTCACAAAGTTATTAAAATTATTCATCAAAAATGAGTAAAATTCATATTAATAGATTTTTTTAAAAGAAATAAATTAAAACCTTGAAAATTAAATGTTAATTCTCCTGAACTATTGATTAATGTTAATTTTAAAAATACATCTACTTCCATACAAAGTAAAGAATAATAATTTATTTCTTATATTGAATTTAAGTATTTTTATAATTTAAATGTAATAGATTGGTAAAATACATAATTTTAAATGTGTGCTCTGAATCTTGGTGCCCATACTAACAAAATTATATGTTATCATTTATTTCAATAAAATAAATATACCTAATGCAATTTAAATAAATAAAAAAAATATAAATATGTTTGCACATTGTTACCTATACTAAATGAGAAAAACAGGTAAATACAGTTGGATACATTAATAAATATTAATTTTTAAATATTTTCTCTTATCATGTGAACTCATGTCAAAAATTCTATTTCTCAAATTTACTTATTGTATTATATTAAATATAGATTGTAAATAAACATTTTAAAATAAAAAATAAAAATATTCTACAATAAATTTACATGCATTTAAATTTTAAACTATTTTAATAGCTTCAAGATCAGCATCAAATACACCAGCTAAACCTAAAACACCGGGTGGTGACAGGTTCATTCCTTCCAGAATGTCTACAAATTTTGACATAAGTCATTTTAAAGTAAATTACAAATTCTTATTAAATATTTTAATGTATTTAAGATTTTTATTTTAACAAATTACTTGATCTTATTTTCATAGATGAACCAAGAAAATGAAAACCTTGACTTAAGTCCAACTCAATCAGACTATAGAAAAGCTATGTCTGAGAATCTCCATGGTTGTGATATTAATAATGTTCGTGTTCTATCCTATCAGAACAAAGCACCGGCGCCTCCAGATGTATAGTAATAAATTAGCTTGGTATAAGAATAAATATATAATTAATAATTATTTTAGGGTTATCAAAATGCTTTAAAAGTAGTTTATAGCCAATCCAAGACTCCCATGAATATACGTGGAGCTACTCGTTATATACCACATGCACCAGACCGTATTTTGGATGCTCCTGAAATCGTTGATGACTATTGTATGATATTCTATTAACTACATATATGTAACTATAATTAACGGTTTTCTTTTTTTACAGATCTAAATTTAATTGACTGGAGCTTTTCCAACATATTGGCTGTTGCTTTAGGTACTAGTGTATATCTTTGGAATGCTGACACTGGTGACATTGACCAATTGTTAGATTTAGAAGGTGCAGATTACGTCACTTCTTTGAGCTGGGTACCTAATGGAAACCTATTAGGTGTTGGAACTGCTTTAGGACCTGTACAAGTATGTAAAAACATTTTTTCTATTGGACATTATATAACAGTGAACTAATTACATTATTTACTGATTTAGTTATGGGATGCATCACAGACAAAACGGCTGCGTATAATGAACAGTCACAGTTCAAGAGTAGGTGCTATGTCATGGAACAGTCATATACTAACTACAGGTTGTAGAAATGGACAACTTGTTCACAACGATGTTAGACTGAGAGAACACATTGCTGGTACAATTCAATCTCACACTCAAGAAGTATGTACCAATCCTTGTTAAATATATTTTGATGTTACAAAATATTAAACCTAACCTAATTTGATTTTGTATAGGTTTGTGGTCTTAAATGGTCAACTGACGGTCGTTATCTAGCCAGTGGAGGTAATGATAACTTGTTGAATGTGTACAGTGGCTTACCTGGCCAAGCAACTTACCAATCTGAACCAATATATAGTTTTAGGTAATATTAGGATATTTAGAAATGTCAATGTGTACTAAAGTATAATTTTCCATGTTTTTACTTTAGCCAACATCAAGCTGCCGTTAAAGCATTGGACTGGTGTCCATGGCAAACCAATGTACTAGCTAGTGGCGGAGGTACAGCCGACCGAACTATTAGGTTTTGGAATTGCAACAACGGTCAGTGTATTAATTCGGTCAATGCCAACTCTCAGGTTTGCGCTATTTTGTGGTCAAAAACGTACAGAGAATTGGTATCGGCACATGGTTTTGCAAACAATCAACTCACAATTTGGAAATACCCTTCGCTGACAAAGGTGAGTATTAATAACAAAACATGTGTGCATTAAGTATCATCAGTTGAATAATATTTTTATTTTTTATTTTATCCATAAGGTTGCTGAGCTTACTGGACACACAAATCGTATTCTGAATCTGGCCATGTCACCAGATGGTTCAACAGTACTTTCAGCTGGTGCAGATGAGACCCTGCGAATGTGGAAGTGTTTTTTACCAGATCCAAACAAGAAGAAAGAACATGAGAAACGTTCTTCTAGGCCCACTATACTAGGTCCAGGTCTAAGATAAATATTTTGTTTCACTTTTTATCAATTAAACTTATGTATAATATTTGTGTCAACTTTTTACTTACACAATTTAATCTTTTAATTTTATTTATAAAAGGCTTAGTCATACTTTTACTTGCATAATGTACATATTTTAACAGATTTTGTGTAATTATTTTCTCCATTTTATTTTATATTTTTATATTATTTTCCATCTATGTATTTTCTTGAACAAGTAATTTTATGTTATTTTTAGACCAAATGTTTTTAGAATTAGTGCATAAATTGACTACAAAAAAATAATATACTAATGCATTAAATATAATGACTTGATTTGTTTATATACTAATAAGATATCTTTGGCTACTTTATCTTTAAATGTGAAACTATATTATATAATAACAGCATAGTTATATCAAGCTCATCAATTTAGTAGTAACACAAAGGAATAACAGAAAAAGAAATGCAAATTGAGTTACAAACAAAATACATTTAATAATAAAAACTGCCAATTTTATTTATTTCAAGTCTGTGGACCTGACTATTCGGGTAATAAAAAATCCTAACTGGTGACTATTATTAATATTGCACATACATTTTTATTAACTACTAAGACTTGAATGTCAATTATTTTTACCTCGTGTGTAGAGGTTATTGGGTCTGAGACTGATCACTCATACATAGTGGAGGTACTACCTACACGACACTTGAACCCTTTGTCGTGTTAACATGCTGTAGGTTGGATTTTTTACCTTGCTGTATGGATCAAAATTTAGAATTTTCTTAATCATTTATGAACATTTGAATTGCATGTGTACTATTAATAATCACCGGATCTTTCCATAGTCCCATACACCATAAACGGCGGTTTAAAACTATTCAACCGTAATTTACATATACAGGGTAATGAAAAAAAAAAACACCCTCTATTAAGGACATTCCAATAAATTATTAAAGATATAAAGTAATACTTTATATATATATTGTATTCTAAGGACTCATTAGACTCAATAGTCGATACCACGATTTAAGAGATATACTTGAATAATCTAAATTATAATGTATATCTTAAATTGAATCCGATGCTTATAAATTATAATACTCCATATTAAGTAGTTGTCACTTACAGACTTCGATACCTACATAAGTACATATCTATATCACTTGGTACACAAGTACACGACTATAGAACTATTAGAAGTGTAAAGTGTTTGTCGTCAATCGTCATTTGTCAGTACTCTGTAGTCTGTGTCTGTAGTCTGTACTCCGTAGTCACTAGTCAGTTCTAAGAAAATTGAATAAACATGAGAATAAAAGTTAAAAATATAAAAAATTTATTTGTGGTGTTACCAACATAAAAATAACTAACTTGCTGCATTTCCAACGTTTTAACCACAATAGAGCATCCATGTGAGAACACCAGCAACTAAAAACCACGGATTTCGGGCGTCGCGTTATCAATTTATTATCGAGCAGCTGTTAATGATCGGCGGCAGTAGAAAGAGTGAACTTTTTTCTTCGTATCTCTTTGCGAAGGTCGTGTCTCGTGTGTCTGTATTTCGATACTATTTTAGACTTGCCGTGACTAGCGAATAGCGATAGACTAACGTCACACACTTAACGTGTTTCTCGAAAGGCCAAAACCAAAATCATCTCCACAATGTCGCGAGTAATATTAGCGCAATTGAAGAAATCCAACTGTAAGTACTAACGGTCGTATGAATATTGACTGACTGGACGATGTAGTCTATAGAATTTCGAAAATATGTTCACCAAACTTCTACGACGAACGTTGATCGTAACTTTTATTTTGTTATTGATATGATTTTATAGCGGTTTTGAGGACGGCTGTACGGTCCAAGGCCGATGGTCACCACGCTACTTACAAACCTCTGACGATGGATGACATGCCAGTCCCAAAGGTACCTTGGCAAGAATACCACAGCAAAACCAATGCTAAATACAATCTAGTACTAGTAGGCGGAATTGTTTCACTTGCAGTGTCCATCTACGTAGTAAGTATTGCTATTGATATCATATTTTTATAATATATACAATACGATACCAGTATATAGTGTAAAGTAGATACTATGTTCAATCATTTATATGTTAATTGGTGTTAACATCCAATTGTGTCATTCCTATAAATATATGTGTATAAGATTTTATCACCATAAGCTGTGTTCAATAAAAATCTAAAAAATCGTAATCCTTGTGTTTAAACTTATTCTGCATTTGCACAATAATTGAATTAAAATATCTATGTGTACATTTCATTTTATTTTTCTTAATTAAATCAATATCTGAGTATAATTAATAATAGGCATAAGTTAAAAATTATATTGGCATAATTTAAAATTATTGCAAACTTTTTATATTTTTAAAAAAAATCATCTCTTTATATTATGTACAAAAAAATAATAATATAATTTTAGATGTACTCATATCAAATTTATTGTTAGTACTTAATTAAAAATAAGTTAAAACAAATTTTTTATTAGTTTTAGTCATTTTCGTTAAAAAAAGCATATAATTAAGTTATTTGGTTAATATTGACATTTTAACTTTAATTTAGCCAATGAAAGCACATAGTATTACAATTATGTGTTGTAAGTTAAGTAGTTGCTTATGTTAACTTATGTCATAAATTTTGAATCAATAGGACGTTTGAATTTTAGTCATTGCTTGTTATTTAATGTTGGAAATTATGGTAGTCATCACAAATAACCACATTTTTTAAATAGTTTTTAATTAACATTTTTTTTTTAAATTTTAGTTACAA
This sequence comes from Melanaphis sacchari, assembly GCF_002803265.2. Taxonomy (NCBI): domain Eukaryota; kingdom Metazoa; phylum Arthropoda; class Insecta; order Hemiptera; family Aphididae; genus Melanaphis; species Melanaphis sacchari. The sequence continues at coordinate 1,402,306 of NW_020271635.1, forward strand.
GATAACTGTTTCTTCAATGCTTTTGTACCACCATACCCATTCGAAGAAACTGAAGAGAAGTAAATATGAGTATATATTTTTAAAAAAAGTGTATTTTTTGTTTCCATGTAGTAATTAATAATATTATATAAAATATAATTGTATTTAATTATGAATTTGATTATCCACAATAAAATGATTTAATTAGGTAATATGTTATGTTTTATTTATTTTTCAGTATTATTTTAATACCTAACTATTTTTTTTTTTTTTTTTTTGATCAGCCATAGCTTACTTGAAAAAATTATTCCTATTCATTTCCAATTAGTTATTTATGTCATAACACTCATAACTATCTTTATCATAAAATAGATGTAAATAAAGTAGTTAATAGACTTTGAAATTAAATAAATAATTTGATTTAAGATTTAATTTAATCTACTTAAATTTTTATTTAGTAATCACATTAAAGAAGAAAAAATTGTAATAATTCTTAAGAAATATAGATCAATCTATTTTTCAATGTGTTCACTTGAATTTGTGTTATTATAGATGAATAGTATAACATGAGCATACATTTCATTACTTTTTAAAATAAATTTTATTTCAACAAAAGAAACTTGGTAAGTGTAAATGTAATACATATAGGTAATATTATATTTAGCCATAAAAATAATTAAATTATTAATAAGTCAACTCATGAGTAAAATTTGGGAAGGTTGTTGTTTCCCTGTGTATAAGGGGTAATTATATTTTTTTTCCTTTCCCTGTCTAAAATTCTAATTCATTATGTATTTAAACATATTAATTTTGGTTTAAATTATGCTAGAATATTATTTTTCTGTATAAGTTGAGACAGTTGGATGTATTATTAATTAGTCATTAAAATATGTATCAAAGGTGTGCCGTTAATATCAGTTAGCTTAATTAAATTAATGTTCCAACTATATCGAGTTACAACTATTAATATAATTACCAAATAATTTATTTGACTTGAGAAGTTTTAATTTAATATAAAAAAAATATGAAATTAACTTGATTCAAAACTGTTTGATTAGTTTGTAATTAATATCATTCAGGTTAAATATTAATACATTACTCATTAGTGATAATACAACTTAAAAATGTCTTAAATAACCTATAATGTTGTATTAATTCATACTACTTTTAGTCATTTATAAGTTTGTATCTACTAAATTATTGAATCAAAAATTATATATTTGTTTACTTTTGCTTAGAATTATTGCCTACATAATCACTTAATTGTGATAGAAATAGTAAGTAATTTTTCATTGTAATTAGTTATAGATTTATGCAAACAAGTTTTTAATTTAGCGTCTACTTAGTATTTATTATTTTCAAATTAACTGAAATACCTAAATAGTTATAATGAATATTTAATTTAATTAAGCTATAGGTATTAAGTTATGTTTAAAAGTTAGGTACTTCTTTATTAATTAATGCCCATCTATGTACAATAACATTTTGAATTGTTCACATATACACATTATTATTCAGATAGAATTAACTAGTAACTATCAAGATTAACTTGATATTTTTCCACTAATTTTACAATTCTAAATATTTCAAGGATCACTTTGTACATTAATAGATTTATTATTGGTAAATTATTTGAAGGGTAGAAAAACCTGCTTTTCTCAATAAACTTCAGTTGTGATAGGTAAAATTTTTCATATTTTACTCCTCACCTACTCCTCTATTACACATACAGAAAAAAATCTATAATTTATGGTATCAACTTAGTAGTATAATAAGTAGGTAATAATTAATAACAAATAAATAAATGCATACCTTGTATTTTATTTGAAAAAAACATTTTTGTAAACACTTTTTATAGGTAATATAATATGTAAAATGTAAATATTGTTACTCAATAATTGAATAATAATATGGGATATTAGAATAGTAATACATATTGTATTTAAATATGATAAATTATATTGTCATACGTCTTAAATGTAGTTAAATTATTGTATATAAGTCATGCTTAAACTTAAAGTACAAAATAGTTATAGGTATCATCTAATATACCTAGTACTAATATAAATTTTTATAACAGAACAAAAAATTAACAGGTTTAATTATATAAAATAAAACTTATTGCGTCTTTTTATGTATATAATTAATAATGATAATAGTAAAATATTTTTGTATAACATTTTTTTATAATCTTATGAAAATGTATTAAATATTAATTGTTATAGTAAATAGGCTCTTAAAACTATGAATAAAATGCATGGGCTTATGTAATGTGTACCTATACCCAAGTAGCAAGTATGATTAAAAAATGTTATGACAATAAGTAAGTAACATACTTAATTTATTACTGGAAGATAGATGATTATTAGGTATACTTTATAGTTTATAGAATTAAAATAACTTCATACGATAAATCTTATAAAAAATAATACAAATAATGATGTATGTTTTTTTCAATAACAAAATACATAACATTGGTATGAAAACAAATAGGTAACAATTACTATTTTAGATTAAACATAGGTACCTACTTACCTAAAACAGTAAATAGCAAAGCAGGTAGTTAATTATGTAATTTAATAAACAAAATCTTTTACAAAAAAAATAAATTTAAAAATTATACAAAATTGTAAACATTAACCATACATAATATTATAAATTTCATAGATATTAAAACTTAATTTCTTTGATCGTCTAATGATTGTATGAAAAAAAAAAATTATAACAATATGTTGATGTTTTATAAAAATAAATTTCTGTTTTATAAATGTTATTTATCAACGCTTAAATTCAAATGTTGCAAGTTTAACAGTTTTCATATACTTTCTTGTTGATTGTTGAAAATATCAATGATTTGACATTGAAACAAAATTAAATTTGAAAAAAAAAATGTTTATACCTACATTATTGCTATCAGACACCAAACATAAATACTTTAAATGGTTAAAATTAACAATTATAAATTAATTAACAATCTAAAAAATAATACTTATACTTAGGCATTGATTAATTATAAATTAATAGTAGGTTTACATAAATATTTTAATAATCACTACAAAGTACCTATAATCAATTCTAAATTCTAATAACTCAAGGCACCTAATAACTAATTAATATTGCTAGACCCACTATTATAGTTAATTTATTATTATGTTATAAGAATAACAAATTTTTATGATTTTAATTAATTAGGCTGGTAGTTAATAAATTAAGGACATTAAGATGAAATGTATAATATAATATTATGATATATAATAATTAATTATTTCTTTGATTAAGTTATTTAAATTAGAGCTAAATATTTAGTAATCTATTTGGTTTAAAATGTTCTACTTTTCCATAAATTTTTTCATATTTAATTATAAAATTAACTTCAATAAGTATAGATATAACTTCAATCTTCTGTAAATAATTTATACTAAATTAATATTTAAATAAAGAATACTAATTTATGTTTAAAACTACAATGGTCAAAAATAATAGTTTTATACCTACCTATTTTATTTAAATAACTAAAAAAACAAAACAAATAACAATAATACAAAATTATTTTTTAAATTATTATAGATATTTTTTATTCAAATATTTAACAATTAAAATATAATTTTAATTTTGTATATAGATTTATATGCGTTGTTCAAATGCATATTACTCTATTACAACCACTTGAGTTTAATTTAAAACGAAAATAAAAAAAATTCTTAGATATCATAAAATTATTAGATAGATTTTCATTTTAATAATCAATTTTCATTATTATAAATAACCAATAGGTAGTTAATTATTGTCATTTCAGAATACTGATTTGGTATTTAGTATAAAAACAATATGTATTAATTTAGTTCAAAAACAATTATTTTAGGTATAATCACTAAGTATAGCCGTAATCCGTATAGGTAATACGTTCATAAATAATGTTAATATTTTTATTAATTTTTATGTTGGGTAACATCATATACACTTAATCCTACATAAAACATGAATATATTTTTAAATAGCACTTATAATATATTATGTTACGTGTGTAATATAAAATCTATTGTCTTTTATATTAGGTAGGTAGGTACTGTTTAGTTTTAGGTATACTTATAAAATACCTGTTATACATAAGTTATAAATTACAACTCACATAACATATTAAGATAATATTATTAATTATTATTATGATTATTATTTATTGGATTTATTATTGTTGGTTAACGGTTGTATAGACGTATTGTTGTGATGATTATGATAAAATGTTTGTGTCTTAAACTTTGGCCGGCGATTTTGACGTGGTTACCATCAGTAGTATTTGGAGGTAACGTGTTAAACATCCTGAAATTATTGAATTAAAAAAACCCCAGATGTGTTAAGTTCATTTCAATTTTTAAATCCAAAACACTTGGTAGGTATTAACTATTAAGTGGTGAATACTGAATACACTATGCACACACACTTATGGCAAAGTGTATTGTGTTGGTGTTAGTGTAATTCTGTGATAGCCGATAGGTATAAACTTATGAGATGAATGTATTAATTTTTTTTAATAATTTTAGGGCTTTAGGCCTTGGGTTAGAATTTATATGCTCTAAAAAATCTTTGAAATATGACATTAAAAATAAACTATAGAAAATTAAAATAATATGCATTTATGATAAGAATATGTAGACAGCGGACGTATAAAATAGGTACGATCGCAATAGTCGATAAAAAAAATACATAAAAATAAAAATAAAATCAAGAAAATTTTCATCGACAAAATATATAACTTTGAACGAATAATATAAAACAAAAAATAAATTGATGTATTATTAAATTTTTAAATTAAATAATATATGACCTAAAAAATTTCGAAATGATAAAATATGCAGTAGGTATATGCAAATCAAAATAATGTGTTTTTAATTTTAAATCTGTGAAATAGATTTTTAACTCATTAACTTATATTTTTGACTTTTTAAAAATAAAGCAAAATTTTACATCTCAACTCTAATTATAATAATATACACGTATTTCTTACCGACGATTTTGTGGAATATCATAGGTTTGTTTTTCCAAAAAATGAACACACCATACACTGGTATACTGGTCAATATCATTAAACATCCGTACCCTAGAATCACATATTTAAATTCAACAATAATAAATCATTATAGATTGAAATATTGAAAACACAATGAGAGGAAGGTGCTTACAAGCGGAGCACTCTGCAATATTTTCAGGCTATTCATCATATTTTGTAAATCACTCAAGAATTTAAATTTGGATTTTTATTTAAAATTATTTTTTTTTTTATTTATATTTATGTAGGTACCTACCTAGTTCTTCATTTTTCAAAAATAAATAATTACACAATAGATTTGCATTGTAAAATGGAAAACTATTAATAGATATTTTTATGATAAGTACCTACCACCTTTTCGTTCATCTAATTTCTTACATTACGTAGGTATGAGTTTATAGGTACCTATTTTATTTATTGACTATTGTATTCGTAAGTCTAAGTGTATTTTAATATTTTTTAAATTTAATAAAATTTATTAAGTAGATACATCTTTAACATTTGTATATAATATATTATATATTTACACATGTTTCCATTACATAATGAATGATTGGCCTCTCATGTTCTTTCCTTCAGTTTATACTTAAATAATTATTTATTTGAATTATGATTTTTGGAAATCCTATAATGGTTATCTAATTATAAACCATATTTAAATTCTTTAATTTTTTTACACCACTTTTAGAAGTGCACTGTTCTGTATTGTTATGTTGATACAAACTTCATATTTTGTATCTATCGACTTTTTTGAAAATATTGATGCATATAAACCGAAATTCGAACTATATAAGTGGTTTCTGAGTTACGTTTTATGTTTCAAGATATATGAATAATAGTAAGTATAGATCCATAATTTTATAATAACTATAGGTTTAGGAGAAATGGGTGCTAAAATGATTTGAATATGATTAATTTCATTATTATATTTTAAAATGTAAATACTACAAATGATTTGAGTGGATATAAAAATATTATACTAAATATTAGGTTCATATGTATTTTACGTGAAACCAATTTTTATGAATTATTATCCTGAAGCTTTTGAACACAAAGCATAATAACTCAAAATAACCAATTGTTTGTATTTGGATACATAAAAATATAAATTATATTATATTATAATACATTAAGTAGGTATACAAATAGGTTTAAAAATTATTAATCGAATAAAAATTAAATTTTTATTGCCACAGATATTTCTCTAACGTAGTATAAAAAATCTATTTGGGTCATGCGGCGATTGTTAAGAAACACTTGGAGCGCACGACTATTTAACTATTTATTTGTATATTTATGAAAGTATATTATTATAAATATATATTTTTTTTTTTTAAACAATAACAACTAATTTTTATATTAGATTTAATTAATTATATTATATCTTGTAAAAAGAAAAATTTTGCGTTCACGTTTATCGCACTTTGGGTATTTTGACGATTGACAACGCATCGGTCGCAATTGTCTGGTGACTGATTCGGATATCGGGCCATTACAACGACACAGCCCGGTGTGTTAATCGCATTTTTAATAATAAAACCGATGCGACCGATTGCTATCAATCGTCAAGACAAGAACAAAATCTTTTTTTTCTCTCTAAAATATGTGTTTTATAAGCAATATGTTTTTTAACTTTTAAATAGGTATATCTAGTTAAAAATGCCAAATGTTTAAATTTAACTTTTAAGGTACAATATAATACATCGTTAAGAAAAGAACGACCATGTTGGGGAATATCACTTTGTATGGTATTATTATATGTTCACCCACCTGTTTCGACCGGACTAGCGATTATCGGTATTATAGTCACAAAAAGTGTAGCAGCGATGTAGATAATCGGGAAGAACATATTGACTTTGATCGGTCTTTTCAAATCGGGTTGAGTAAAACGTAGCCACGGTATACACAAAACTGACACACCGATGCTTAACTGAAACGATATTATAAATGCAATACATACAATACATGCACGTGATCACAAGTTAGGTTTGATTTAACTTGATTATATTTTATTGTTCAAACGTACCCATGTCGCAAATCCCACGTAGTTAATAAGAGCGTAAATGTTAGATATCTGCAAGTATATCAGAGACAGCAAGCACTGTGAAAACGAGAAGATAATATTATAATATAATAATTATAGCTACTTATAAAATATTTGTTGGATTGATTTTTTTTTTTTATGAAAAAAACAACGTGTACTCGTATACAACTTAAATGAAATAATTATATTATTTTTATCATTATATTTACAATGCATATTACTGCTGGCGTGGGTGTCAGTCGATTGATTTGGATCATTGTTAGGATTTGTGGCATTTGTCCCTCGAGAGCTCCAGCATAGAACAACCTACATACATACAGATACAATAAGCAATATACGATTAATGTGTATTTTACAAATTAAAAATGATAAGTCACAATTTTACTTTTAATATGTAGACTTTTACACTAAGCTATCGCTGTTATAAAAGTTGATTTAACCATAAATTTGACTTACATTTTAAAATTATACTCGTAAGTCAGAATTAAAATGAACGGATAATAATGATATAAGTAAATACTACATATCCTACTTATATACATTAATAATGTAAATCTTAACTACAGGCTAATGACCTAGTTGTTGAAGCTTTTATCCTTAATAAAAAAAAAAAAAAAAATAAATAATATAATAAAATATTAAAATATATAATATGTGCATAATATTTCATGTTAAAGTTTTATGAAATTGTTTAAACATTGCTATAATAGTATCTTTAGGTATATGATTTTTTTTTTACGAAATTCTCGAATCGTTATAATAATATTATAGCCATGTTTCTATGACTTATTTTCATAACAATATAATTTACGAATTAATCAAATGTATAAATAAATAATTATTCACATATAAAAAATATTAAAGTAATTTGATGTCAAATCGATTTTGATTGTACTTAATTCAAAAATGTAGTGATTTGAAATTTTTACTAAATATTAATATTAATAATTAATAGACATAAAATAATCTTTAAAATGTTTTGGCTTTTTGTGCTATTTAAAGGTATAAAATTTTTTTTATTAGATTAATAATTTTATCTATATTAATAAAAAGTAGTGCGTGTTTAATATTGTGTGTAAATTGTAAATGATCCATTACCACAATTCATTACACTCGTAATTTTGAAATTTGACATTTAGGTAATACTATATTGGCTATAGGTACTCGAGAATGTGCACATTGAGGCAATTTTTTAAATTTTGTTTTTTTATAAGGGCCTGACAAAGGGATTGGTAGGCTCACAAAAAACAAAAAATTTTTTATTTGTATATCGTTGCCACTAGTACCTACCTAACAGAAAATAGTTAAAATAGTTAAATAGTTAAATAGTTGTTATAATTGGATATTATTTTCGACTTGTGTTTAAAATTTGGTAAAAACCATTTAAATGTATGTATGTGAAAAATATGTATAGTTTACATTTAATAGAGTTTAATAAGGGGCAAATCTGCGATCATTTAATACATTTATCATGGACAATACCGTGCAGAATCACGCACCAATTTATTATAAAATTACTCACTATAGTTTTTACATTTTTTTAAAATCATTTTACAGTTCTACACGATAATGAGAGTTATTGTATATGATAAATTTTAAATATTGACCTATCAAACTATTTGATGCGTGTCGTTGAAGCAGCAAAATATAGATCATAGGATAGTAACTATGTTGTTAATATTTAAAACTGTTAGACATCTATACCTAGTACCTACTATCGTACAAAAAAACTGTACGACATAATAATATTATATCTATAATTTATGTACGGTCTATCAATAATACTCGATTTGTTAGGGGATGAAAATACGACATTTGAACGTTTTCACTCTTATAAAGTCTTATAATTTACGTAAAAAAAAACATATTTTTTAACCTCGAACTTGTCAGCAAAATGCCATTAACAGCGCCAAATGTAGATAAAGCAACAAACACAGGAATCGTCCATGCCATTGGACCGTACAGTCTTTCCGCAAACGTCTAAAATACATACAAGCAATCAATTAAAATCAGTGTTCATAAATTAGGATACGTTGACGAACAGTTGATTACAATAGCGTTTAACTATGTGTCCATAGCAGTACAGTAAAATGTAAATCAAGTATTTACGGTGAATGTTATATTTCATAAATTTATCATAGTATAATATTTTATATTAATATATTATTATACTTTGTACTTATACGCGTGTATTCGGTATATATTATTTCTTTCGTTTTTTTACATAATCAGTTTTTCACGCTTAACATAAAAATCTTGTGAAATGTAAATAAGCTTCAAAATCAAGAACATAGTTTCGAATTTTCAGATATAACAATATTAGATCACGTTTTTTGAAATACAATAATTCTTTATAAGCCCCCGAGGCATAAATGCTTTACCTACCAACTGACTTTTATGTAATAGCTAAAATTTATGTATAAGAATTATATAATTTAACTTAGATTTGTATATTTTATTAATTAATTTAAAATTGTTAGAACTTTTTTATTTTATTGTTTTGATTCTAATAAACCGCATTAAACAAATAGGTACCTGCTTATAAATTTTCACGAAGACAAATATTTGTAAATGGACTATAATGCATTATATAATATTATAGGTACTATTGTAAATTAAAATTTATGTTAGACGTGATTTTGTTACATTTAATAAATTTGTATTTTTAAAATGTAAATATTATCAAAGTGGCCTCGACCTCATGCTAGTTTTGGTCTCATATTGGTCTCATATATATCTCCAATTTAAATCAGACCCTACTGTAACTCAAAAATGTATATCATAAAATACATAGATACATACCATTAAAGTTTAGATACATACAGACTTGAGAACATAATTTAGCATAATCGTTGTGTCAATAAATAATATAAATATTTTGATTTTGAATTAAATGTTAATATGTTTTACGTATTGTTATGTAATATTTTGTAAAATATATTTTTTATGTGTATTATGTTTAACTATTTTTATCAAACCAAAAACAACACACATCGATTTAACAATGTATTATATAATATAGCTGAATAAAATTACCCATCGCTGCTGGGTTATAGTAAAAAAATAAGGTTTTTCAATAATTATATACATATACATTATAAATATGAACAATGAATATATAGTTTTAATAATACGACAATAATATTTGGGAAAAACATAAAATGGAAATTAATTTAAATTCTTAAGTTTTAATAAGCTTTATAAATATATGCATAATATATTCATGCGGAAAAAACTGCAAATATTTTACCTAATACAAACAAATTAACAGTTAATTAAACATTTTAAAATAAACTTTATGGGAAATAAATAAATTATATTTAACCTCTGGGATGTAGATTAGCATTTATGGCTAATATTTTAACTATTTAGGAAATACATACACTCATTGGCATAATATATTTACATACATAAATAATATTTAAACTCTTTAAGATATAATATATATATATACAATATTTGGAATATATTTTTTGATAAATATATAAGCTCTTTGAAAAACTTTCTTTGATAAATATATAAGATCTTTGAGATATATTTTTTGAGAAATATATAAACTCTTTGGAAAATTTTCTTTGAGAAATATATAAGATCTTTGGGATATATTCTTTGAGAAATATATAAGCTCTTTAGGATATATTTTTTGAGAAATATATAAGCTCTTTGAAAAACTTTCTTTGAGAAATATATAAGCTCTTTGAGAAATTTTCTTTGATAAATAAAGAAGATCTTTGGAATATATTTTTTAATACATATATAAGCTCTTTGAAAAACTTTCTTTGATAAATATATAAG
>NW_020271635.1:1413177-1464404 GCF_002803265.2 Melanaphis sacchari
CATATATAAGCTCTTTGAAAAACTTTCTTTGATAAATATATAAGCTCATTGGGAAATTTTCTTTGATAAATATAGAAGATCTTTGGAATATATTTTTTGATAAATATATAAGCTCTTTGAAAAAACTTTCTTTGATAAATATATAAGCTCTTTGGGATATATTCTTTGATAAATATATAAGATTTTTGAAAAATTTTCTTTGATAAATATATAAGCTCATTGGGAAATTTTCTTTGATAAATATATAAGCTCTTTGGGATATATTCTTTGATAAATATAGAAGATCTTTGAGATATATTTTTTGAGAAATATATAAACTCTTTGGGATATATTCTTTGATAAATATAGAAGATCTTTGAGATATATTTTTTGAGAAATATATAAACTCTTTGGAAAATTTTCTTTGAGAAATATATAAGATCTTTGGAATATATTTTTTGATAAATATATAAGCTCTTTGAATAACTTTCTTTGATAAATATATAAGCTCATTGGGAAATTTTCTTTGATAAATATATAAGCTCATTGGGAAATTTTCTTTGATAAATATAGAAGATCTTTGGGTTATATTTTTTGAGAAATATATAAGCTCTTTGGGATTTATTTTTTGATAAATATATAAGATTTTTGAAAAATTTTCTTTGATAAATATATAAGCTCATTGGGAAATTTTCTTTGATAAATATATAAGCTCTTTGAGATATATTCTTTGATAAATATAGAAGATCTTTGAGATATATTTTTTGAGAAATATATAAACTCTTTGGGATATATTCTTTGATAAATATAGAAGATCTTTGAGATATATTTTTTGAGAAATATATAAACTCTTTGGAAAATTTTCTTTGAGAAATATATAAGATTTTTGGGATATATTCTTTGATTAATATAGAAGATCTTTGGAATATATTTTTTGATAAATATATAAGCTCTTTGAAAAACTTTCTTTGATAAATATATAAGCTCATTGGGAAATTTTCTTTGATAAATATATAAGCTCATTGGGAAATTTTCTTTGAGTAATATATAAACTCTTTGAAAAATTTTCTTTGATAAATATAAAAGCTCATTGGGAAATTTTCTTTGATAAATTTATAAGATCTTTGGTATATATTTTTTGAGAAATCTAGAAGATCTTTGGAATATATTCTTTGATAAATATATAAGATCTTTGGGATATATTCTCTAAGAAACATAAAAGATCTTTGGGATATATCCTTTAAGAAATATATAAGATCTTTGGAATATTTTATATAAATTTACACAATGAGCGCAAAAGATTTGCAAAAAAATATATTTTTCGAGTGTGATGGAGTGAGGAGGGTTTTTGATGTAACTTAGCCCCTTTTTGTTAAACAAACTCTAGGCCACTGTGTTCAATTTCGTACAAATGACGTACTACATGATAGTATAATATAATTTCCATATTTTTAAAAAGGGGGTTGGTGTGACTTACGTGTCACAATTGTGTGCGACGACGATCGGACGACGCAATATTGCTGCAGACTACAGTTAACGTAAGAGTAGTGGGGGTTGTAGCGCTGTGTGTGTGTACAGGTACGGCAAACAACGCACGTCACTACACAAATACACGGAAAACTAAATATCTTCAAAAACAATTTAATTGATAAATTTCGGAATTTTTTCATTAGATGGCTAATCTGCACACCTAACACTTTATTAAAAAAAAAAAAAATCATGAAAATCGGTCCAGCATATTTTCTGGTCCAATGTATGTTTTTAATTTGGATCGTTTAATTTGTATCATTTATCCGATAAATGTGTTTAAAATACTTACAACAGCGACAGCTTCCGAAGTCAGGACTTCTTGTGGTGATAAAGTTGTATAAAAAGCTACATTAGTGAAGACGTACACGACGGTGACTAGTATGCATGATATTGCTATTGCTCTTGGCAGGTTTCTAAGGAAAAATAAAAACACAATTATTTTGCGTCAATGATGTTATGACTTAACTATGTTAAGTAAGGAAAATTACAAACCGTATAGGATCCTTTAATTCTTCAATCACGAAGTTTAAATAATTCCTAGAAAACAACAAAATGTATAATCGTGTGTGTATAATATGATACCGAAATCCTGTATTGGGCATAGAATGATATAGTATCAAATAATTATATTGTTTACGACTATACATGTTTTTATATAATTAAATATTAGTTGTATATTTAATTATTGTTATTGATTAGGGCGGCAACAGTAACGAATAAAATATGATAGTTTTAACTGTGTTAAGAGAATAATTATATTGACAATTTGAACATTACATTTAAAATAAATGATAATCAAGAAATCAAGACAAATTATTAGCTTTTTTCCGGTATATAGTATTATAATAATTAGTAAATGTAGTATGTCTCAAGAATTTGCAAGTAGATAAGTTACCAACTATTACTTGATAGATGAATCACAAGACTAGAACTGTTTCGAAATTTTCTTGGTCGAAATAAATTCGGAAAATTAAATTACGAAAATAAATTTCAAATTCCATTTGTTTGCAAGCCCATTGAAAATAAGAAGCCATTGAGAAAATTCCACATTAAAATGTCGCGACATTTTCTAGTCTAAATAGCATATTACATGATTACGCAAAAAAAAAAAAATGTATACTACTTTGTACAAATCGAACGTGCGTTTTTTTTTCTTTTGTAAAATTACGCGTTACAGTTGCACCCTTTTAATCGTAATACCATGCAATGTTTTATAAAAATATTATATTATACTTTTATACTATGTAAAGCCTGCGCACTCGATCATGATATTATACCTTAATAGAAATTTCATCGAAATATGCAATTTAAAAAACGTGGAAACATGCACCACTGCAGCTGTGGGGATTACCTACTAAATATGTAAAATATAATAAGTAAGTATAATATATTCTTCCGATTTGTAAACAATGTAGTTGCCTGTAATATTATAAATTTTTTGAAGACGATAGTAAAATAAAACTGCGACAGTTCTTAAATTATTATAATAATGCGTAGTATCTCAATATGATTTGAGTTTCCGGTTAAATATTTGTATATTTTACAACATAAAACTAATTTATAATTATGTAAAAAATCGGTCGAGCACAAAAATAAATTTAAGGAGAGGTTGTGACGACAACTATAATGTTAAATGTATAATTTACTTTTACTTAAATTTGCGTCTAATAATTATTGTTTTTATATTAATTTGGTAATAAATTATATAATAAAGTTATCTACCACATTAAATTTAACAATAATATATGTATTGATATTTCAAGCTCGGCACTCGGCAGACAGATACTATTATAGTAAAATTGTTTAAAAATTAATTATTTTACGTCTTATTAAAAAAAGAAAAAAATTGAACAATCTAGACACGTTATAGTATTGAAAAAAAAACCAAATCACCTATTTCATGCACGCATTACGTTTTAGGACTTTCTATAGTAAAGGTACTATATTATGTTGTTAATATTTTGGATAGATCATGAACAAGCATTTTTTTCCTTTATTATTAATCATAATTCATCAAATAGGCAGGTTTCGTTAAGTACTCATAGGTATAGCCTATGACCCATATTTAATATTTTCGAATCTGCATTCGCAAAAAACATATCCGAGCAATATTCAAATTATACTTTTCATCCATTCCCATGCGGAATTCTTATCAAATGGCATTCAATTGTTACTGTTATTAATTTAGCATGCATTTAATATCATTGTATGTAAATAATTAATGCCCATGTACATTTGAAGAAACTGTAAATATATGTAATATTATAAGCAACGGTATAAAATTTTATTGATTACCAATATTCAGTAGGTATATTATATAGGTACTAACCATCCGTTATACGCAAAAAGGCCAGAATAAAACGAGAGAGCAATCGAGGTAACTTCAGTTTTTGTATTTACAAACGTAAAATGTTCGGTATGCCCTTAAAATAATTCATATAAAAATAATAGATAATTATATTATCGTTTCATGACATTATAGCTGAAAATATTATTAAATATTATATAAATCATAAATATTTAGTACTATAAATGTGATTAAAAAAAAAAAAAAATGTAAACAATATTAATACACATTTCAAGTAGTGTATAGTAAACGATAAACCTCTAAAATAATAAAGGAATATACCTATAAATTGCAGTATAAATAGCAATATAGCCAATTAAGGTAATAAGTGTAATGTATATAATTATGTAGGTATTTAAAATATTTTAATAAATTTTTACGTTTAATTATTTTTAGTAATAGAACCTATGTTGTTCGTGATACTGTGTAATTAAAATCCACCAATACTTTAAGACCTATGCAATATATTTTAACCGATCAATAATTTTGTTATATTACTTTTATTGTTATTTTATTAAAAATTTCTAAAATAGATATGCGTTTTACATTCGCATGAAAGTGGACGTTCGAAGACCTATTATACAATTGTTGAAACTTTTTAATTTTTACATATCCACATAACAATACGCATAGTTAATATTCGTATTACGTTTGACGTCGTTTTTATCGTTTTAATATAAAAATTCCAATTTAAATTATTATATATGTTATCATTACTCGGTAACCGCCTCACGTCATAACAAAATACTCATAAAAGCGTTTATACCGTATAATAGTAATAATTGTTTGCAATCATAATACCGCATTTATATAAATACATCTTACGCACAGATGTATATGATATAGTGTCATTTTTATTTTATTCTAGATAGAACATAAAAAGAAAAAAAATAAGAAACAGTCAAAACACGTGAAATCGAATTTCGTGCATCAATATAATAATATGTGACCGTTTTTGTAACGAGATTCCAATTACATTTAAAACGAATAAAACGGTTGAAGAAAAAAGAACAATCGAAAATTAAAAGGGAAATCGAGTAAGATTATTCCTCACGGAATGACACACGCCGTTTTGAGAGTATAATGCAAAAATCCGATAGATATAAATGATATATTACAACATTAAACAAGTACTTTATACAGTACCGGTGTCGATATAGGTACAGTTGTATTGTGATGCACCAGATAATATGATCACTCACGTTTGTTGCTATTTGGCATTTGCTTTAATAATGAATTCTAATTTTTGGAATTTTCAAGTAAATAACAATTTTTTTAAGAGGGTATATATATATTTATAATAAAACAATTAATACGTAATAATTGTACCTTCAGGTGTTTCACAAAAACATTATTAACAAATAGATTATTACTAAAAAATAAATTGGTATATTTTATTATATTTTTGTAGATATATTTTAATAATAAATTATAATGTACCAATATTAAAATATTAAATAAAATAAAATTTTTAATAATAGATGGTTGTTATGGAAAAAATGATTTTTGGTTTGGGAGGGCCGGGGAAATGCGAAATTTTGAAAACACGTTTTTTGCCGGGAAGAGATTTTCCAAAAAATTTGCGATTGGTCGTACGAATTCGTAGAAATTTCGTACTAAATATTTGCTTGAGAAAAATTAGTTTTTTATGGAAGGGCTATAGAAACGTTTCTACAGCCCTCCCCACACTATTTTGGTTATTCCTTTGAAAATAAATCCGTAAAAATTTCTAATTTTCATTATACAAATTCATTCAAATTCCATGCTATATATATGAAAAAAAATTTAAAAAAAATGTTATGGCGGGGGAGGGCAGGAGAAACGTAAGTACAATTAATTTAATTAATATTGTTTGAAGAATATCCTGTTGCATTATAAGCTAATTTTTTTTTCAAACGGAAATCACATTTTTTTCTGTAAGTTATTGAACAGTTGACTTTTTTTTCAAAGAATTTTGATTTTTTATATGAACATATAAATTTAAATTTAAACGAGTAATTTCTAAATTATTCAAATTAATGAAAACTAATAATAATAATCTGTAATATCAGCCATGAAAATTTTAAAATTATAGGAATTAATTAATAATTAATATTAGTCTCATTTATTACATTTTATAATTGATAAACATTATTAAGTATTTAAAATAAGTACTTGACTAAATATTACACTTAATTTATATTTATATTAATAAAGGATCATTACTAATTACTATAATATCAAGTATAACAAATAATTAAAATAAATATATATATATATATATATGTAAATAATATAAAAATGTATTAAACTTGTATAATAACGAGTTATACGTTAAAACATTTAAAAAATATATATATAAATAAATAAAAGGTATAAAAAGGAAGAATATGTTTGGTGAAACACTCTGCTTATATTTTATAATGAATTGCAATTTACATATTGTACAATGCATGTGTATGTTTATGATAGTTATCAGATTATATTATAATAATTAATAATTTAGAAGGTGTAACTTGTAAAATTGGAATTGTATTATTGTTTTCGTATTTTATGAAAAATAATGAATGCCGTTTGAATCCAGTGCACACAATTATAATATTACGACTTACATATTATGCACTGTATTTAATAGTTGTTATGTATAACTATATATAGGTATTAACTCGCACTCGAGTGAAGAATAGACAAATAAATATCGATGAGAAAACGAAAACAGTGATGTCAAATTAACTAAACAGTAAATGTATATTATAGCATATTATAGCTAAATGTATTTTATATTAAAAACAATATTATATTATTGGTATATTAAGTGATTTGAAGTTAATACGCATTGAAATAAGAAAACATAAATCCATAAAATATGTTTTATAATTACCAATACTGTGTAGTAAACTAAATATTATAAAATTTTAACATGTATCTCAAATTTTTGCGTTATTACCAGCTAGCTGTCTTAGTATCAGGTATACACTTTATTTTTTTTTCTATAATTATTGGTTACCTATAAATTATAATGAGTTTAATCATCGATTAAAAGAGTGCCAACGCCTAAAATTTCTCAAATTACATATAGTTCACTAAAATATATAGTAAGTGCGCGTGTATTGTATAAAAATATAAATAGACTTGAAAAATGAACCCTCAGTTTTTAATAAATTGTGGGAAATATAGTAATATTTTAAAATGATAAAAAATAAAAATAGCGTTTAAAATGATTAAAAATAGGGTATAAAGAAATAATCTAGTTATGATAGTAATAAAAATATAAGACTCTCGAACTTAATGAACAAAAAGTCTTTGCAGCTTTTTAATTTTTTATATTTTTTACAAAAAATTGTTTCATACACTCATGTTTTTGATTTAAGCATGTTAATTATAATTAAGACAGTTAAATACAATTTAATAATTTTAGAGTAAAGAATATAAACAAAAGCTGGTAACATCCCATATTCTAATGATTGAAATGTATCCGTTTTTGTTCAAAATAATAAAATCACATGATAAAAAAAAAAAAGACAAGAAAGAATCTCTATACAATATATAGAGATATATATAATATAATAGGACTAATAGGAGTTGCTTAAAATCAATTTAAAGCAAATAAGTATCTAATTAACACGTTATTTAAGGGACGAATAACTCCATAATTAATTTGAGAAGCAATCGAATTTTATTTATGACTAAAATAAATTACATTTTAATTTCGGTTTTTCATTTGTTATAAGTACAGTAAATGTTTTTCGTGAATAGAATTTTTATGAAATGCTATTTATTAAATTTTCATATAATTATGTTAGGTATAATTACAATGGAATTAAATTTGATCAATGGATATAAATTAATTTACTTAATCACACCGCAAAAGGTCAAATAAGTGAGTTAGAAATTTTTCAAAGCAGACAGTCTAATCAGACTAGTGTTTTAGGCAATAATTAATAATAAGTAGATACTAGGTACAATATCAGAATTTATACTAAATGTATTGATCGTTATTGTGTTTTTATAAGTAACAATCACAGTTCTGCGATTTTTTCCAATTTCCCAAGAACAAAAAATGCTTCAACATCGTAGAATACAAAAAAAATAAAATATCCTAATATCCTATTGTTCTTACTGTCATGTCGTTGGGAATTCGTATTCTTTGACATAATTGATCGTTTTATCGAATAAATAAAATTTAATCAAAATCAGTTTACGGTTCAATTCGTTTATTGGTCGAATATAATTAGTTTTCTCTCTCTATTAAACTGTATTGTATTAATAATATTATTGTATCTTAATAATATTTTCAAAAGATGAAAAATTTCAGAAAAAAAAATTAATAAAAATCATTGTATATTATGTTTTTTGATATTGTAACCGTTTCGGGTATAATCAATTATTTACACGATCAATGTTTTACCAAAACCTAAACCTAACCTAAATATAAAAACACATAAAACGACTATTGCATAACACGCTGCGCAGTACGACTGAAAAGTAAACAAATCCAATAGAGTTTAGAAAATCACTGGTTTTAGTTATGCACGGATAACATATAATATTACAATGTATGCTGAGTATTATATACGTTTATGTTTTACGGCATGACTATACAGGAGACTTATATTATATTATTATAAAGGAAGCGTGCACGTGAACGTTTTGCGGGTTTACGGTAGTCGAATGAAAACGACACGAAAAAAACTGTTATTAATAATTTTGCGTTATTATAACATATATTTTTAGAAAAAAACGAAAACAATAATAATTATAATATAATATTCTCGCGAGACACGCGGTGATACAGCATTATTTTATTTTCTGTCGTCTAACAAAGACAAAGTACCTACCTTTGCTGTTCGAAGAGTAAAAGCGATTTATTATAATTACTACTATTTTTTTAATCTTTTAATGTTCTCTTAATCCACTGCATCGAGACCAATGACGCCGATCGCCAGTAAATCATTAACGGAAGTGCTCGGACGGAAAAATGATTTATTTATAATGCACAGCCACCGATATATAACCAGTGGTAATTTTTCAATTTGATACTTTGGTATATTTAGTCATTTAGATATATAAGTCTTGTACAAAAGAGAAGATTGAAAAAATTTAATGGTCTTATTATAATTTAATATCCTATTATTTATAAGGTATTTCACTTCGCCTATTTCCCCTTATCTTTTAATAATAATTTAATTATATAATTCTAATTTTTAGAATTTTTCAGAATACTCTACTATAATCCATAAAAATCAAACATATTTTCAAATAGATACTAAATTTTCTACAACACTTATGCTCGAAAGATAATTGTGAACCGATAATGTAAGTTTATCATTTCCAGATAAAAATTGCATAAAATATAAAATTAATATAACATTTCATTTGTATTTATTACACTTTTTTTTACAAAGCATATAAAATGCTATAATTTATTAAAATTGATTTATATAGTTTTTAAATAATCATAGACTCAATGTAATTAAACGATGTACGGAAATAAAGGAGTTTTTCTTTTTTAAAATCGCATCAAATCAGATTCGATTGAATTTATTATAAAAGGAAAAATGCGGGAAAGCTTACCTGGCTAATCACCGTGTATAAATGCATGTCAATCGTGAAAAAAAAATCTTAAAATACTTTGTACGTTTATTCGTATCATAAATACGTACGCTATTTATTTTATTCTGCGCAAATCATTGAACGTGCAGATATTCGCCAATTATAATAGGGTGACCATACGTCCCGTTTTAAACGGGATTGTCCCTTTTTTTTTTTTAATCATCATGTCCCGTAGTCCCAACAAACTCCGAAAGAGACGCTTTTTATCTCGTTTTTAAAAGATGGTATCGTTATAATCCCGTTATTTCTATATTATTAAATACGGTTTGTAAAAAAAATATCAATGTATTAAAATAATATAAAACAATTTTAAAAAGAGCAATATTTTATAATTATTATTTATTGATTATTTTTTTTATTATTTTAATAAATTGTAACTTTAATATAATTGAAAAAAAAAAACAAAAAATTATCATATTAATAAAAATTGTTTGTCTCGTTTTTTATCTTTATAAAAGTGGTCACTCTAGCCTATAATTAGGCTATTACCACCGGCTACTTCACAATATCACATGATATAATATACCTAACTATGCATATTTTATATTGAGACACATTGTCAGCAGATCGCTACGGATCGGCGAAATTCGTTTACGGAGAGACTATTATACACGTTATAATATTATATATTGTACAGCTGGTTTTTAATTTTCGTTTATATTATTATATCATTGTACAGTAAATAGTTTATATATAAACCTACTCGCAATAAGCCGTGTCGCGACATCGTTTCGGTAATTCATAGGCATAAATTATACACACTGTTTTTTCTTATATTTTGTCAAGCGTTTAACTTTTTTTTTTTTTTTTTATTCATTATTTGAACTAATAATTCGTCGCTATGGCCACTAAACATCGATAAATTTGTGTACATACATAGACATAATATAACGCTTAGCTTAATAGAATTGTTTAATAATATTTATATAAAATATAGTATTGTAGTGTAACTGTATAAGTTTGTTTTTAGTAAAACACTTAACGTAGTAACTAATAATGTTATTAATTTAGGGATTGCAATCTTTAACATTTTATCGTTTCAGCTTCGAATCCTTTTAATTTTCTAGAAAAAATTGTTTTGTTAAAATTGATTTTAACTGATCCCAGTAAAACGTAAATACTTAGATAATATTATTAATTAATACTAACACGGTAAAACGCTATTAGTCGCTTTAAAATATTTAAAAACGAGTTTCATCGAGCACCCAATATTATGGTTTTTGATAGTTTCCCGATTTCAGAACCGTTTCAACCCCTACAGGTTATTAAGTATTTGCGTTAGTTTTTTATGGTCTTCGAATATTCTCCTATCGCATTATCTTTCTAATCTTTCTCTTGGTTTATAAATAGGTTTCTTCCACTTTATTCTCATAATTTATAATCATTTTCACTACCTATTCATTTAATATTATAAAGATTTTTATTCGAATACAAATGTAGTTGTTGTCGTACTCAAACATTATTCATTCATAGCGCGCGTATTCGATTTTGTTCCGGTCATGTACGTCTCTATATTTTATGTTATACCTAAATATAATTCGACGAACCTATATAATATTACATTGAAGGCACTATTCCGTCAATACACAATTGAGAGTTCGTGGCCTGGGTTTCGAACACATTTTGACATGCGGCAAACTTATTGTCATCATTATGTTTTACATTTTTTATTCGTCAATCGGTTATAGGTATATATTACAATCGGTTCGACGGCTTTCCAATGTACCTACCCGTACACAACAGTAGCAATTATATTATAAACACCACGACAGATTTTCGTTTTCATTTGATGCAGCATTATGGCAGTAGAACACTATTGTGTTATTATATCGAACGATGAAAATATGCGCCAAATCTTATCAGGGGGTCTTGCAGTCGGCCAAAAAAAAAAAAAATCAAAATCAAAATCTTATTGTTATCGTTTGATCATTTGATAAATAAGGGAGGAGAGAAAAGAAATTCACCTATCAAGTTGATATTTGTATCAATAAGTCTGAGTGAATTGAATAAAACAAGAAATATAGGGTACACTTATGATGGATGTTGTTCATAGTTATCAAATGGCTGCGATGTGACAGTTACACGTGACGACTTGTTAGAGTGAACGCATGTGTTGATGTGTGTATACGAGGTCCTAATTTTGTGGTATGACGGTAATTTTTTAGTTGCATTTAGTTACAAGGTTTTTTTTTACATTTTACTCATTTGAGTCATAAAGATATGCAATTAAAAACAAAATTTTCATTAATAAAGCCAATAATGTATAAATAAATAGTAAGCTAATAACTAATAACCATTAACATTTTTAACGAATTGAATGGCCCTGATTGCCGATTGTTGAGCTCCTCCACCTATGTGTATCAAAGTCTTCGGAAAAGTATTTTGTTTATGAAATCAAAATATATTTAATCGTCGATTAAAGTTAAACAGTTTTGAAAAGTTTAATTTATTTTCCAGAACACACAAGTTTATCGATAAAATAACTGTTTCGTAATAAAAGAATAATCATGTCCATGTTCAATACAGTAATATAGCGTCTATCTAATGACCACCATCCTTCCAAATCGGTATTCCGATCACTTTAAAGTTTAAATGTATATCATAATATTATACACGCGTGGCTTATTATATATATTGTTATCTTATCATCATCGTCATTATTATAATCATTACGTTTAATTGTATGTATGTAAAGTATTGTGACAAACATCCGTTTCGACTACTGCAGTGCGATGAAAACACATTCGGAATAGAAATCTGAGACGTCGAACGCGTTTTCCTATGAACCTACATAGAATGTCGTTCAATGTGTGATTAGTCAACCGGGAGAAATACCGATGCACTAACCGCGTGTGATCTCGTGTGTCCCCGCACGCGATATATTATGTGACGATAGGTATAATAAGAATAATAATTGACATTTTGATTGTACGTATTGTATTATAAACGACGTTGTAAAAGATCCACTTCAGCATCCTCATCGTCTGTATTGTTGCTAATACCGTCGTTCTGAGGACCTCCGATTATTGTCAAACATATTTTATATATATGTTAAATATATATATATATATATCACGATCGCGTGTAACGCCGAACGGATTATTGTTGTACGCGTGGAATTTTAGACGGAATGATATATATGTACATACAATATATTTTGTTGGGTATATTATATTATATTATATTGTTGTTTTGGATAATAGTCGTACGTATATTTTATCGGATGGTTCTAATATGGAAAGTTTTCGAACATATTTCATCGAAATCGAAATTTTCATCAGATCTTTTGACATACCTAGGTATTACATTATACATTTATATGATTATTGTATTTTAGAAGACCCATCGCAAATATTATTATAAATATAGAAATCAACGTTGAAGATTGAGACCACCGAAAATGATGATTCGAATAAACGCTCACTACGAGTAATTTGTTTTGAAACTGTTGATCTGCAATCACTAAGTTGTAGATTATATGGAAATAAAATAAAAATCAACGCCTTACAAATTACACAATAGCTACATTTATTTAGAAAACCAAAGGGTACCAGGTTCTGAACGAGTGTATATTGGGTACCGATATTTTTGAAGTTTATTTAATTTCGAATAAGTAATAACTGTTACGTATAAAGTTTGTATACATACATAATATTATAACCATTGAGCTATCATAGTCCTGAATTTTGATATTCGTTAAAAGTAAAGATGTCCCTTTTTAATAATTTATTTTTTGTTCGGGATTAGAAAGTCAGTATAAATATAATTCAACATTTTTCTGGTCCAAGGTCATCAATTATTTTTCTTGAAAACAATAATTTTTCAATAAGTTCAATGATTTAGCTGTAGTGAAATCTATTATAAGAAATACACCAAACTATTAAGTGATGTAATAGTAATACAATACAAAATGATTATAGTTATCGATTTTCTCTGATTTTGTGACATTAATAACTTATTACAAGTATAAATAGACAATCTAAAAAACCGATTTCTGTAACACCAAAATCTTAAAATTTCTTTCTTAATCTGTACTACTAATATACCTAGATGCCAATATAGCAAAAATAAAATATTATTACTTAAAATAATTACCTTTAGAATAGTTAAAGTTAATAGTGACATGATAGGTACTTAAAAATATAGAATATCTTGAAAATTAATTTTACTCTTTGAAATCAATACAACATTTTTTATTTCATGTTTCTAATTTTATTAATCTGATATTGTTTTTTAAAATTAATGACCTTAATATTTTTAATTAAAAATTAGATTTATCTACTAATTTATTTGTTCCGACGTCTTATTTTTATCCGTTATTTATAGAATATGAAATGATACAGAATAATAAATACATTGATACGAAAAGGGAGAAGGGTGACAGGATACCATATTCTTTCACTCATTTTTGTATTAATCTTTTATTCCCCTCTCTTATTTTGTATATAACTGCTTATCCCTTTTAGATTTTTTTAAATTAATTATTCCATAATTAATCTATAATCTCATACTTATAGATTATAGAAGACATAAAATTATGTTGACTTATTTTTTGTTTACAAAAATATCTGTAAATTATTTTATTTTATTTATTTTTTTTTTTTTTTTTGATACTGAAAGTCAATGGGTTATTCATTAAAGATATAAATTCAATATACAAGCATCTATAATCATATATTGGTGATCAATCATTAATCACTAATGGCTAATAATTAAGAATTAAGATATATAACAGCACGTCAGCACTCTACAATACGATAGGTCATAGATGATATATAGTACTAACTTATGAAAACACAAAATTTAGGAATTAGCTGGATACCTGGATTAAAAGTCCCCTCTCACCGCTTATTTAAATCTTCTCCACTGCTGAACATTTTAAAAACTTTTTTAATTCATACATAAAATGTTGTTTTATTGAATCTATTTTAATCTAAGTGTCTATATAATTTTTATCCCCTGTGTAAATTATGTATTTCTGGTGAGAATGACAGTGCAATTTTTTTAAAATATTATGAAATAATGTACATATAATATAATATATTTTAAACGTAACTGATATAGTTATAGTTTCACTTTTTTTTCTCTAAGTTAAATACCGATATTTAGTATGTCAACACGATACCTATCTATAGAATATGTAGTTACGATGAATAATAGACGTATGAATAATATAACATTATGACCGAATAATTCTATTAGGTAATATTATACGAACTCTTCGATTATCATTTTTTACGCGCATGGATTTTTTTCTAACTGTACTGTATGGTGGTAGGTATATTATGTATATATCCGTGTAAAGAGATAAGAAAAACAACATACAAAATACTTTACAAATAAAAATATGGGTAATATTGGTGCTTAGCGAGAAAACCCATCAAAAATTAAAAACATTTTATTATAGCTATACCTAATATATTAAAAGTAGGTAGCTATATAATAAAAAACATAGAGTAATATTAACATGCGTTTTTGATACATTATATTTATGTGCGTAAGATTCGCTAATGACTACTTATCAGGACTTGCAAACGTTATAATAATGTTATAGTTATAACGTTATATTTGACAAAAAACCGATTGAAATTTGTAAACGTAATTATAACGGAAAACGATAAATATAAATAATTAAATAACACAAAACAAAACATAACGATTAAAAAAAATTATGATTTATCCTCAAAAAAAACATAACTCAAAACGTTATATATATTATATAGTATATCATTAAAAAAAAATTAATTATTTAATTAATAAATAATAAAATATAATAAAAATGTTAATTCTGAATAACGATAAACGCAAAAGTTGAATAACGTTTAAATTCTGAATAACGATAAACGCAAAATTCGTATAACGTTTTAATTGTAAATAACGTAAAACGATTTTTTTTTTTCAAATGCAAGCCCTACTACGATAATTATTGAAAATTGTACTGGCCCGCAAATCTTTTTATGAACAATTATCCAGATTTCTACCAAAGAGATTTTCGGAAATGGTTATGGCGTTTGATAAAACTATCAAGTTTTCACTAACGCACATTAAAGTCACCAAAACATATAGGTTCCTAATAACATTTTTTTCTTTAAACTAACCTCGTAATCATAATAATTTGGATAATCACGTTTAAATATTTGCTAACACCATAATATTATAATTTACAAGAAGTTACAACATTGGTGATTTTATTTTTTAAAAAGGCAGTTGACAGAATTCTTAGCTATAAACTCACAAATCTTAAATTTATGCTTATGCTTGATATTATTAATATAATTTTTCCGCTGGTAATTGTAATAATCGACGAGACACGTATCATTTTATCGGTTCCGTCATACGACGGAAGTAATTATTATTTTATCTTCAGACGAATCCGTTTTCATTTGGTTCGAAAACACATACGTCGGATATTTTTACCTTCCGTCTGCACGCTCGCACGCACACACACACACGTCTGGCGGGAGAGTTTCACTCTCGACAAGAAAAGCGTCCCCTCTCTGTCCGTCGTAGGTAACTGTCGATCTCCGCAGAGCGCGGGAAATCTTTGACCGCCTCTACTCGTGACGGGTTGGGTTCGGTTTGGATCTGTAAGCACAGTCGCACTACTATCGCCGTCAACATGTCGCAGTCTCCGAGTGCCGTCCGTTAGAATAGAGACGTCGCTTAATAATAATTATTGTCACTATCGTCGCGTTGACTGTGATTTTCGTTTCGAAGCAGTGTTTTCCCGTACATCCGGTTAAACGGTTTTCGGTTTTTCGTCTATGAAATCTCGTTTTTTGCGGCCAAATGAATAATGGCCAACACCGTTGCGCCGACCATGTGTTATAGTCGCGGGTCCACGGCGGCGGCCGGTCTGTTTGTTTTATTGTCGTTGACTTTAAGTCACCCGTCCGCCGCGGAAGTTCGGCATGCCCGACACAAGAGGACAGTATCGGATCTCATGGAAGGACTCATGAACGCCATGTATTTTAACGTGGATCCAATGCCCTTGCCCTCCACCGTAATCGCCCGAATCACTCACTTGACGGCACCCAATAAAGTTTACAAGTATAATAGCTGATATTATTACTATTATTATTGTTATTATTACATTCGCACACAATTATATTTATGTACGACACTTAACTGATATAGTCTTACTTACAATGCTTACTCATAATCGGTTTATAGGACGTATTTAAAAAAAATATTTCGTTAGGTACAAATCATTTTTATTCGATTATTATTAATATACAGATAAACAAAACATAATAGATTACAAATACA
Source organism: Melanaphis sacchari (assembly GCF_002803265.2). Classification (NCBI taxonomy): domain Eukaryota; kingdom Metazoa; phylum Arthropoda; class Insecta; order Hemiptera; family Aphididae; genus Melanaphis; species Melanaphis sacchari. Next base: position 1,429,895 of record NW_020271635.1, read on the forward strand.
ATTTTATTTCAAATATTGTATTGTCACCAATATTGTTGAATTTAAAAATATTTACTTTCATAAATTTTAATTAATTATTTAGTTTCTTTTCAATTGACAGTTAAATGAAAATTATACATGATTACTTAAGTACTTCTGCCTAATAATAGCATATATTAAAAACAAATTAATTTCCCTTTTTTTATTTTTAATAGATAATAATTATAAAAAAATAACAATTTTTGAAAATAAATTGTTAAAATTTAAATTTTTTTTTTCAAATTTGTTAAAAATGCGTATTTAAAAATATTCTATACTCATATCTCAATATACGAACAAATTTGTATTTTTGTTTTAATAGTTTCACTTTTATTCCTATATTTAAATTATAAACACATGACAAAACATATAAAGTATTTATAATAATTTTCGATTTTATGTTCCAACTAAATTAAACCATGGTACATGAAATAATAATTATAAATAGGACGCCGTCATTACATATATGTATATATAACTATATAAATATAATTGTATTATACTGAATGTATTAAATACAGTCTGTGTGTTGATATCATATATTTTATTTTAATGTTAATTCGTTAAAAAAAACTACCATAACTGATATTAAAAAAAAAAACTGAAGAAGAAAAAGTCCATCAAAATGATATTTTATTTTTTATATTGCTAGTATACACTATACAGATTATCTTCAAAATGTTGAAATACATCTCAAAAATGAATTAATTGTATTTAAGAGCTTTACGTTCCATAAAACTTGGTATTTTTGTTTATAACTTTTAATCCATTGGTGTTTATTTAATTTCATGAAACTACTTAATGATATAGAATTTATTAATTCAATCCTATCTCAAGGGTAAAAATTGTATGACATAATATACCGATACTTGTGACACTCAAACCTGGTAAAATTTTCAAAAAAATGTTTAATCATAAATATTCAATTATTTGGGTATTAATTTCCAAAATGAGATTACAAAATGTCTACAATAGAAATTAAATTTTCCGTTAATTTTGGATTATGTAAACTTTTACAAACATTATATTATGTTTACTACGTGCAATTTATTGGCGCATTGTAGCTATTTCACTTTCAGTTTAAAACCTCACTTCAATTACATTTTATAATAAACAATAGAAAAATTAAAAATGATAAAATTGGTCACAACATTTTTTTAAATATCAATAACCATTGTGATATTTAATATCGATGTTCAGTGTATCGAAATAACCAATTTTTTTTACATAACGTATTAGATAAGAAGTGTTTTATACGTACAAAGTGGAAATTATATTGGATTGTATTGTGACATTATTTTTTTTTAGAATTATGCATAATAAACTATCGATACCAAATTGCTATTACTTCCGTAGCATTTGTTTAAGATTTGAAATTTTATTGTTTTCTTATAGCTATCTAAAACATTGTAAATGATAATAATATCCACACCACAAACATCTTTGATTATTATATATATTATTGTGTTTCAAATTATTATTATTTTTTTTTTTTTTAACAAAAGTAATACAATTTATATTTAGATGAATTACATAATAAAACAGAAAGTATAAGTATTATAGAGTAAAAAATAAAATACTATAGGAATTTAAGATATTCATAGATATTCATACTTATTTAGTAAAATATTTTGATGCGATTATTAAAGAATAAAATTACGCTTGTGCAGTCAAAACAATTTTTTTTTTTTTATTATGAATTACTGTAAAAACGCTAATAACAGAAGAGAAGATGGATGACAGACGCGTGTATTGAATATTTTTCATTCGTCATAGATAATTTTTTTACACTTATTTTATTTATTTATTATTATATATATATATTTTTTTTTTTTTTTGTTAAGGAGAAAAGTATAATATTGTTGTATAAATAATTGATCAATTTTGTTGGGTAACTAAATAATTTTATCTTAGAGTTATTAGGTAGTACAATGAGCTAATTTTAATCTTTATGAGATTTATAATAAATATAAAATAATATTAATTCAAAACAATATTATTTAAAGGTTATAATTTTATTATATCACATACTCGTATTACCAAATATTTAAATTCTAGTGCTATACGTTTTTTTTTTTTTAAATTGCATAAATACTTTTAAAATTGATAATAGTATATATTTTATATCCCTTGAAAAATAATTTTTATTATTACCTATTATAACTTATGTTTCTAGAAAATTTATATTTATATGTATAATAGGCAGTTTATAGATATTATTTTAATGGTGTTATGTACACTAGTCCATTGCTTTAAACTAAATAGTTAATGGTAAAAATATATTAGGTGATTATTTTTTTTATTAAAACTTCTATTAATACATTCAATCATAAATTCGAATCATTATCATTTATTCAATGTATCTAAAAAATTATGCTACAATGTTTAAACGATTCACTTGAATTTTTATTTAAACTTATGTTATTTGGTATCACGTACAATACTATTGTTTATAATCATAGTTTAAAATCAGCACTCAAGAGAAAATACCTTTGTCTAATTTAGATTGCAAACAATCGTTTATGAAACTATATTCATTTTATTTTTTTATTTTTTAGTCTTTTTCACGACATTTTTATTTTTATTTAGATACGGTAGATTGACGCGTTTGGTTTTTTTTTTACAGGTATGTTCCAGTGCAAACATTAAAGTTATCAAAATTTCGTGCTCGTCATATAGGTGAACCGAAATTAAGACAAAAATATCCAAAAAAAATTTCAATAGCTACAAAAGACGCGTCGTTGACCTTGTTGAAAAACGATCTGCCGTGGACGCTACACCCGCTTCCACCTCCTCTGCCAACGTCCAAAACGATTAAGCTTGAGGTGGAAAAATCTATGCCGTGGGCCTTGCACCCACTTCCACCGCCTGTTAAGACGAAAAATTATTCCGATTACTATTGGCCGGACTCTAAGACACGGCCAAAGTACTTTTACAGGGCATTGCCATTAAAATCATACCGCTATACCAACAATAATTACAAATACAAAAATCCAAAGGTTCAAGCCAACTTCAAACCCGCCTTGGAGTACAGCAAGCCCGCGGTCGATTATAAGACCACCGTCGATCATAATACGAAACCCAACGATTACAATGGTCCCGCCGACCATAAGCAGCCCGTCGATTATGATAGTAATAATAATCATAATGACAATAATAATCAGGTAGACTACCCGCTTGATTCGTTCAAGTACATAGATTACAAGCACACCGATTACAAGCACGTCGATTACAAGTCTCCAGACTATAAGTCCGAATATCCAAAGCATACGATAGACGATGAGACGCATGAAAATATAAACGACGATGACCACTTCGATCACAACGACATTTATCATTATTCTCACGACGATCACTCGGCTCAAAGCAACAATTTGCAGTCGCCACCGTCACAGCCGCCACCTTCTGCCGAGTATGTTTCACACATCACCATTCAACCGTCCATACAGATCGCATCGTTTTCAGAATCGGAACTGCAAGGCGACGGTACAAACAGTGACAGTAGCAGCGTGTCTCAGGGAGACGCTAAACACCACAGATCGTGTCAGTGTACGATAAACGGACACCGACACAAACGTGATGCCGGCGACGACAATGCCGGTGACCACAACCTTCGCCGTTTGCCGTGGACGATGAACAGTACAGCTGTAGATATCAACAAAAATTATGATATCAACAATCGAACGGCAAACCGGAAGCCAATAGATACTAACACGGCGCAGTCTTCACGGAATGTGTACATTGCTCCGCGAGTCGGACATGCAACCGACGTGCAAATAATCAAGTCACACGACATCACCGATCAGTCGATGATCAATGTTCCAAGTTCTGTGAACGGTCCTAGTTCTACGAATGGCCCTCATCTTGCGAACGGTATGGGTTACGTGCACAAAGTACGCAACATGAATAATGACCATCCAGTCATAAAGCTGTCGTCTGTTGAAACGGATCACGGACAGGCGAAAAAGAATACGACCACGTTCAGGGACGAGAGTGATAAGTTCAAAGTGGAATTTAATCGTGACATAAACAATTGGGATAAGTCGCAATCGGCCGGCAACAAACAAGGACGGTACTCGTTGATAAAATCTGATGTAAGCAGTGATGATAGTGGAGGCGGTGGAGAGAACTCGAAAATCACGAATGACTACGGACACCGACCGACCAGGGACAAACCGGACATGCGAGAGAAAGGCTATCACGTGGTCAGGAGCAAGGTGGAGAATACGAATCGAGGCGTATCGTTCAGCGTGCAGACTCCCTTTTCCGTTTCCAGTTTCTCTACGAACGTCCGACATCCGGAAGAACACCAGTCCCGGTTTCGTTACACCGGACACAAATCCGAGTTGTCACCATCGCTATCGTCAGAACCGTTGTTATCCTCGTTCCAAAACCAATATTCAGAACCGGCGCTGGACTTTGAGCAGTTCGGCTTGAAATCGGCTTTAGACGACGACCATCCGCTCAATCCTGATCATTTTTCACGAGACTTATTCGAAAACAAATCACCTGAAATTGGCCGACTCTCATCGCGATTTCAAGAAAACTTCGGAAGTGTTGCAACAGATAGACGTCCCAGTCTCGGGATTTCGGATCGACCAGCCTCTTATTTTTCGAGGGATTTCGGCCGTGATGACCGGAGTCGTTTGAAAACTTCATTGAAACCGTTTCAGTTTAACACAAAACACGGATCATCTCAGTCTTCTGATGATTTGTTCGACATCCGGTCGAAAGGTGGGCGTCCGCCGACTGAAGAATCGTTCTTAGAATATTTCCAACCAGTTGTAATTGATTTTGAAAACAATTCAAAGCAGGGCAATAGTGATTTCTCCAAATCGTTCGGCAGCAGCAACAACAACTACGGAGGTAACGATAAATCACGGTACTTCGGTAAAACGGAAAATTCAGTTTTTTCAAAATTCAAAAAAAATCATAACTCTGATCAACTCCGATTGCCCGGCCGTTTACACGAATCCAATGAGAATTTGTCAAGAAAAATGCTTTTACATCCTTCCACATTCGACATAGATTAGCGCGAGTGACTAGTTATTTATACATAACAGCAGTCAATATCATTTTTCGGCTTACGCCTAAATTACTTTAAATGCATTTCCGTTATAAACTGTGATTTACTTAACAATCGTCGATTGTAATATAAAAAAACATATTAGGCCATCATGCACTTTATGTTTGTAAACAATCATTATTATTATACGTATAATATAAATACATCACTATTTTAAAATAATGTATACGTAACTATTTCCAACTATGTTCTAAAAAGAATGAAATATTTTTTTTTTAATTTTATAATTCAATGTCATATTAGTCGGTTGTTCATTATAAGAACAAACTCCTGTCTTTATAATTAAATTTAGTTCGATATGTTTAAAAAGTAAATATTTTACTATATATTGTTTAAAATAATATTTAAATCGTTTATCGCTAATAAATTTAGGGTGCCATGTAAAATAAAATATTTTTAATGTTGGATGAAAATAAAACGTTTTATATATTGTGATGACATTTAAATATGTTTCGTAAAATGACTATTATCTTGATATTATAAGAAACATGGTTTGCGATTAAATTGTACACTTTAATAATATTATATATTGTACAAAACATAATGTATTAATTTTTATCACTCTATGTTCATAATTCATAGATTATAGACATAGTATGCTATACTTATATAATATAATCATTTGTATGTTAGATATTGATTTCCTTGATAAATTTATAAAAAATGTAATTTAATTTTAATAAATAAATAATTTAATTTATTTATATAATGTACCTATACCTACTTATTAACATTTTAAAGGCTTAATTCGTCATTTATAACTGTTTCAGAAATATATCATAATATTTATACTGAAAGGCAGTGAAAGTATAGTATGTTGACTCTTCGTCAGTAAAAACTCAAATATAGGAAAATACAATTATATAATGCAATATTCAAAAATGTCTATAAGTTTAAAAAATATAATTAATTACTTTAAATTATTAACACACATTAACTAGGATAATATATTGTTTTGGTTTGGAAAATAGTAATTAGAAAAATCTAGTTGGTATTGGTATAAGTATTTAGTATATAGGTACGCTCATGTTTATGTGATCGTAAACTTTTTAACGCATGTATATGTATTATAAATAGGTACAATATCAAACATCTAATACATTAAAATAAATTTCTAGTTGATAGGTGTAATTCTACAGTATGTATCTATTTATTAGTAGGTAAGTTAAACATCGATTGTACTTTGAAGTTTTCTACGTATGCATATTATTATAGACCATAGGTGTATTCATAGAAATTTAGTAAGCTTCTTTTATTTGGCAGTAATAAGTAAGTATATGGATTAAGTATACATAGGTAAATAGGGGAATGACGGTAAACTAAGAAGCACGGAAGACTACAGAAGATTAACAAGACCAACTCCACTTAATGTAGAATACAGATAAAAAGCCGAGGAAATGAATATTACATGAGATCACTTAAAAACGTTTTTATTTCTAAATGATAGTCTGCAGTATTATTGTAATCCAGAAAATCTCAAATAGGTAGATACCATCAAATCGTGCGGTAATAATAAGAGCTTATCGTCGTACAGTTTCAATTTAAGAAAAAAATTTAGGGATAATATTTTCATAGGTTTTTGTAGGTAGGTACTTTAGTCTCACAGAGCAGTTTTTATAACAATTTGTCAGACGTCAGCTATAAAAAAAAAATAATAATAATGTGTGTAGTTCATTTCAGCGTTTCTCAACCTTTGTGTATTATATTATACTTATGTACAAGCTGTTACGTGTACATTTTACAGTTTTCTTATATATTTCCAGCGAATTTTTAACAAAATGTGTTTAAGCTGAGTATAATTATTACTTGAATTCTAATACTTGTTTACATTTTTCAATGATAAATCATTTATAATTATGCTGGTTGCTCTAAGCTTGAGAAACGCTGATTAATTCAAAATGTTTTCCAATGATGATGAATTTTTTTTCCGTAACATTTGTTTTCGACGCAACTCATAAACGAACGTAGCGCATACATTTTAAAATTTTAAATACACAAGTAATCACGAGGAAACATGGTTTATAAAAGAAATTAGAGCGTTTACCTGAGTATAACTGATAAACTCCCGTAGTAATAATGACCATGAGAGCTAACAACTTGGCATAGGTGAAAATGTCTTGTACGCGTGTTGCCCACTTAACATCCCAGCAGTTGATAAACGTCAATAACACTAAAAAAAAAAAAAAAAATTGAAAAAATAAGAATTATTTAGACACGGGTAAGTATTTTTGACAGGTGTCATTGTATCGCATTGTTGGATCAAATATATTTTTATTTTTTTAACCATGGAAATTGTGTTTCAATAATTACATAGCTTAACCTATCTAATGGTAGTATTATTGGATACGTCGTGTAGATGATTATTTATACTATAATATAGGTAAGCACATACTATACACTTTATATTTTCTTACTATAATATTATGTAGGTACTATGTATTAAATTTAATTTTTAAGTGATATAAACAAAATTATAGTGTTTTTGTATACACAATATTAATAGCACATATTAATTAAATGTTATTTTAATGTCAAACATTAATTAACCATTAATTCACTGGACATTAAAATCTTAAAATCTGCTAGATATACATGTTGCGATGTTGGTATGTAATAGGAGACAATAATACAACAATGCATATTACAGCAGGACATTTTATGATTTATAAGTGACTACTTTAAAACGTTAGAAGTTGTGTTTATGTTCAATTAAATTAAATTATGATTAATCTTATGTCATCATAATATTACACTATATGCAACTTGTAAGTCACCTACCTGTTTACGACATTGTAACAAATCTAAATTTTCCTAAAAAATAATTTCAACTAACACAAAATTATAAAATCAATTATTTTTTTTAATTACCGTAATAAACTTTAAGTAACATTTTTTGCGATCTCGTTTTATTTCCTGTTTCTATTAAGATTTTTCAACAGCTACAAAAATAAATGGTACACGTTTATACAAAACAAATAACGGTCTTATTGATTTCAGAGGAAATTTTATTTTGTTTTCGAGAAAAATACTCTACACATTAGGTACTCTGTTTAATTGAAATAACGAAATACGACTTACTTTTAAAAACTTCTTTAATTTCAAATGTTTTCCTTATATTCTTAGTGTTTTGTCCTTTCATAATAAACAGGTAATATTATGGTACTCAGATTATATTATCATGAAAAAAACCCAGCTTATCATAAATATTACAAAAAAAAATAAAATAAAAATATTTTTGTTGGTACCTACCTAATAATTAGTTGAAACTAAACTAAAATCAAAATCCTACATTTAAAATTGGACGAGATTATAGTACATTATGAAATTATTATTACTTTATTTATTTATTTATTTTTTTTTTTTTTGATTATATCTAAAAAATATAACAACAGTTTCATTTTCATAAGCTTCATTATTTTTTACAATTATTATGATGAATTTTTTATTTGCTTATATTATTTCTTATAGTGACAATTTTACTTTTTTTTAAGAATGTAAAAATGTGCGAGTCCCAGAGTACATTTTCCAGTTTCTCCGTTACTATTGTGACATTCTGTCAATATGTCTTTGATAATAAGGGTAACTTTACAGGTTTTATATATTAGTAGATCTTCTCATATCATTATTTATGTATTATGTATGTTAACATTTTCCAAACAGAAGAGTGCTCCAAAACGTTCATACATAGCGCTGTTTTTAGTATCCTTTATTCATTGTATACCATCATACACATCATATTATGTATAATATTATTATGGAAGTAAACAAAACTTCAGATATATTTAAAAATTACACAACATAATCAATATTGTAATATGTGACTAGGTACATTAAATACATTTTAATTTAACGAATTTAAATTAAATCGATTATTTTATTGATAATTTAAAAATGATAATCTAAAAGTATCAAAATATTTTTATTGATTTTGGACATTATTTAATATTTTTCGGAAATTAAAAATGGACAATTCTTATCTAAAAATTGTTATAGATAGTATCTTTAATAACAAATTGTAATTTAAAAATACAATTATTAATATATTATATATATCTAATAATTCTAATAGTTATAATATCTTTAGTTATTTATTTTTAATCTTTATAAGTCTATAATTTAATTTAATTTAATTAAACCTAAATAAAAATTATCGTATAATCATAGAAATTTTATTAAGATCTAAGTAAAATTGATTAGGAAATTGGATATTTAATTTTACAGTAATTGATTATGCGAATAAAATATTTAATTTTAATAAAATAAAAAATTTAGACTTTAAATAATCTTTTACTTTAAAAAATTATTAATTATTATGTATACCACTAAGGTAGTTTTAATCATTCCAGCTTGAGTTGTGCGTGAATAGTCATCACTGCAGAAAAAGATTCCTCCACGTGTGAACTCCGAAATAGATACGTACAATTTAAATCTATTTCACGTTCAGAAATATAATGTAATTTCGATCTCTCCATAAAATAATTTTTTTATTGTTATTGTAACGTAAAAATTTTTATTTGCACTATTGTTGTATATATATATCATATACATTGTATTGCTTAAGTTATATTTTCTTTAACACGAATTATTCACGAATATTACAGTTAACAAGGTGTTTCCTTTAAGACTATTTAAAGGATCATAAAAATGAATTTGTAAGGAATGTATATGATTATTACTTGGCCTATATATTCTGTTGTTATTAAATATATATATTTTGTTTAATGATTTTTTTAAAATTTATTATGTGACTTTACTATATAATATATATGCATACTTATTCAATTAATACATCTAACATATATTATAAACATCATATTGCTTGTCTTGTGTCTCGTAAATCGTAATAATATACCTATATATTATGTTTAATGCATCATATTCAACTTACTCATAACTATAAATAGCTATGTTATTATATTTAATAAATTAAAATCAATAATATTTGATGCGAAAACCTTTCTAAATTCAATTTTAAATTCAGCGATGTTAATAAGATGTTGTAGTGATTGTGTAACGTTAGATTCGCGCATAACATCATCTGGTGGGAGGATGTGGGCGAAAGTTTCATTGATTTTCCCCGAGCCCTAGTGGAATGGTAGCTACCACGTGGATTTTCCCATTGGAGAAAATTGTGCACGCGGTTTTTACATACTTGGACCGCAATGGAATATTCTTTAATAAATTATGTACGATTCAGGTTTAAGGATAATTTAAAAAAATTAACTTTCGCAATTCCAAAAAAAGAAACATCACCTACAGTTTTACAAGTTTATTAATTGGTGTGTTTTACCATCAGTAAATATGTAAAATATTGTATATTATTATTGTTATTATTGTGAAGCCTTTTAATACTATTTAGATTCCAATGTTTTCAAGTTTATAATAAGAGAAAAATATGACAGTATAAAATTGTCTTATCAATTTCAACAAATTCTAATAATGTTTCATGTGTAAAACCTTAAAATGTAAACTTTTTTATTTAATATTCACAGATCAGTTTCTTAATACTATAATTAATCATTGTATTATTCGTATAATAAAGTTGGCTAATTAATCATTTTCTTTGGATTATAATGTTATATAAGTATAAGCAATTAATAATAAATATATGAAAGTAGTTTTTTTTTATCATGTACTCGTATATTTTAATTGAAGTTTGAGTAAATTTTAATCTAGATCCTTTATTAAAATGTAATATGAGTACTTCTTAAGTTTAAGTCATTATTTAAACTTTGATTCCTATTTCTGTTTATATTATAAAATATTTGACTAGTGAAAATCTCTGTATAGAGCTATTGAATACATTGTTTAAAAGTTTACTGGCCCGTTTCTTGTTCTCTAGATTCATTTTATTCTGTAGTTTATAAAAAACTGACAAAATCAACCAACAACACAATAAAATAAAATTAATTTACGTACAAATTCGTCATAGTAAAATTTACTTCCGATAAACATCGTACGTAAATCAAATTTTACCTATTATTAGCACTAAGTAATTATTACATTATTATGTGTCTGAATAGAATTAATGAATATATAGTTGAAATAGAAAACCTTTGCGCTCTATACACTAACAACAAAGATACTATTAGTATAACCAAAACGTTAGCCCTTTAATATGAGGTTTTATTTGCATTCAATGCACAAGGTTTGTGATACTATTTCGTAAATTATGAATAATATTATGTAAATTATTAAAACATGAATGTTTGATTACTCATGTCTAATAAAAATAAAACCAATCTAGTATTAAATAGCAGTGCAATAAACGAGTATACAACCTAAGAAATTAAGGGTCACAGTATTATGTGATCACTAAATAGGTGAAACTATATTTGCATAATTTACCGACAATAAAATTTGATCGAAATTTCATAAAAGTAAATACAATAAAAATAATAATTTGCGTCAGATTTTGTTCTTATTGATAACTCTACTTAAATAAAAATGTATAGATAAATTATTTTAATATATTTCGTTTTCAGTTTCCATTAATTCTGTATCGATATTTTACACTCTTGATTTTTTATTTTAAAATAATTAAATTTATGAAATTTATTTTCGAAAATGTCCGAGATTTCACGTCATAAAATGAATAGTTATTACTTATTACCAACGTAATAATATAAGCTAAATTTAAACAAATTTCAATAATTATATTCTAATAAGTAATAAGTATATAATAAGTAGTAACGAGTTTACACATTTTGGATTCCGTGATTACTGGAAGCGATTTCATAATATAGATCAACCTATAAAATATTTAGATTCCATCCAGCAACTGAAAATTTCTAACGTGACTATACAGTTATTTATTATCTGCAGTTATAGTAAGTTGTTTTTCAATGACGTTTAAAGTTTAAAAAAAAATCTGTTTTTATTTTTTTGTTATGGTCACTAGATTTCGAATACGGTCAGTGTTAATTCTATCACAATATTTAACTATATCCATTAAACTACGAAAAAAAAAACGTGAAAGTAAAACATATATAGTTATAAAATCTTTTTATTTTTCGTGATTTAAAAACAGTTAAAAATGTACATCCGGCAGAAGAAATTAGAGTCCAGTTTTGAAAACAGCATAATAAAAATACAATGTACAATGCACACAATAGGCTCGGTAACAACAAATGTTTACATTTTTTTATTATAATATATACCAATTATTAGTTATTACAATCTAATATTCTAATGTGAATTGTTATTACATTTTTACGGATTTAAAGGTTGATAAATATTAATGTGTGCATCACAGATCCTATCTCATATACATTATCTCTTTTAATTTTTAACCTTGACGCCTTATATTTTCCATCATCGTCAATAGTTTTTATATTTTCCATGTTATTATAATATAATGACAGGCAATAATCGAACTAATTCAGCGAATAGATATGTTAGAAATAAGAGGGCAAATTATAAAATTTAAAATCCATGATAAATAATCGTATTAAATAAGAACCTATTACAATTCACTAATAAAATAAAACTATACAACATATTCAACACAGATAAAAAAGAAACTACATATTATTATCTTTTTATGCCCGTCACATGTTTTGTATTTTCCGTACTAATACGAGTATACTACATAAATTGCACAAAAAAAAAAACAATTATCAGGATAACGAGTAAAGCCAATAAAGATCCATAAACTCTAATGAATACATTTTTACCTATCATTATATGTTTTTATAATATTGTATTAATTTTGGTATATTCCTTATTATAAAAAAAAAAAATAAATAAATATTAAAAAATTAGACGGAATAAAAAAAAATATAAATTTATTCTCAAAATTATTGAAAATGGTTGGGATATGGACTACAACAACAATAATTCTCAATTTTATTTATAAAAAATATAACATGGTTTGAACTCTAAGATTGCAACTAACATCCGTAAAATTTAAGGTAAAAAATTCATAACTTGATTCACGAAAAAAAGATGAGAAAACAAAAAATATTAACTTTATTATTAACTTTTATTTTTTTCTACATAAGAGCCCAACTTTAATTTTTTTTTCTCAGTTTCATTCATGTATAATACACTGACCAATATTCTCTGGTTAAATCGCTAACACATTTTACAATTTTACACAACTCAATAAATGCCCTCCATGTATAACCTAAGCAATCGCAATTATAGTCGACCGATATTTATTGTTTAGTTCAAACAACTGGGAGAGTCGTAATCGTTTTTCCTAATTTTTACTGACCGTAAAATATTTATTATTAAATATCTTTATTATTTAACGGCAATATACAATAGTTGATACTCTATAATTATAATATAATAGTCCGTATACGTTTATCATTCAACCGTCATATTTACCTATACAACAAGCGGCTAACAGTCTTGTGGACTCTTCGGGTGGATCGCAGTCAGTGTACATGGGTTTTAGAACGTAAAGGCTAAACGTGAGGGCGACGATGGCTTGCGAACACGGTCGGACGATCATGCACTCCACCCACAGTCGCATGAAAGCTATAAACGGCCCAAACGTCTCCATGATATACGCGTAGTCTGCTCCGGACTTTGATATCATACATCCCAGTTCCGCGTAACAGTAAGCACCGACCTAAATAAAGAATAAGATAACGGATAAATGTCAACCGCAGCGACGTCCTGAAATAATAAGGCGTGTGGCATGTTTAATTACGTGTTATTATGCTTAGTCGCATAACCAACCGCTATGTATATGTGTTATTACCTAAACGTTTAATAATTCTATTTGCAATAGCGATCTAAAGGGCCCTTAAACTAGATTTACTAACCTGTAATTGGGCCATTAATTTTTAGTGAACAGTTAAATCAATTAATTTTTTACGCGACTCATCGACGTAAGACTGATAAGAGCACTATACATAATACCCTTAAGTACTATCTCTATTGTCCGTGCTGTACTGCAGTCTATCTCTAACAGGTGATATTGTGAAATAATTCCTATAAGCGAAATATAAATTGTGTAGGCGTCTACGGTCAGAGTCCAAACACATGTTGATTTTGAAAGAAGAATGTTTCTGAGATAATGTCGATCGCCAATTGATTAATATGTTTTCATTTAAAGACTTATACTGTATTATTGTTACTTCTTTGTTAAATTACAATACCTATTTTTTTTTTAAAGAGATGGCATTATCTATCGAAAATATCTACGACCCAAGTTTGGTAACAGATGGTAAAACTCTGATATCGACCTCAAAAGTTACAATTTTGCACTTGCGTAGTGACTTTTGCCATATTTCTCGTTAGATATTGAAGGATACTGCAGTGTATATGGGTGTTTAACGTCCTCTTAAAACATCTTTCTAAACCGATTGAGAATTGGACACACACGACTTACGCACGGGTACCTAATGGCAAAGGAAGAACCACCCTTGTGTGAAGTCTGTGGTGTCCAATTAACTGTGAAACACATCATAACCGAATGCCTAAAATTCCAACGCGATCGTCAAATCATCGGATTAGATTCATCACTGGACACCGCACTGGGACCCAACACTGAAGAAAACTCTAAGTTAATAAAATTCCTGAAATCGACAGGCCTTTACAATTTAATATAATAATATTTAACCCGACTGTACACTATGTAACCTCACCTATTATGTAATTTCAATATCAATACTTAATTTATATATAAGAATACCTAAAAACTGTAAATAACTATTGTATATTGCATATTTGTAGCTAATGACCATAGTTGTCGGGCTTTTTATTGGATCAATAAAAAAAAAAAAAACATCTTTACGTAAAGTATACACTTTTAAAATGATTAACGACGATGGCTTCTTGTCGTAGCTGCAGATTTACATATACATAATTTGGGCAAGTGTAAATTATAGTACATACTTGCATGTAAAAAAAACTTATTCCTACTCTTGGATACTTGTATCTTCGAATAATTATATTTTTACTCTGAATAATTAAGATATAGATGATGATGATATAATATTATTAATGAAGTCAGATATTTGACCGATGTATTAGGAATTTATAAAGATATATTACAGTATTTTATTAATATTACATTTTCGGCATGAATACGAATGTATAACCATATAACGACTAAACCATAGGATTGAATTAATAATGGTCCTGTTGTAACGTCAAAATATTATTGCAACGTATTAATCTATATTAATTTAATGTACCAAACACAACTAGGAGAACGTTATTGTTGGATTATTTTTATTTTTAAATGTATAATAACTATACTTATCTCGTACAGCTATATCTACGATTAATATAATTTTCATTTGTCAAACTTGAGATTATATTATTTCAAACATACAAATACCGCTGGGTACAAAACACAACTAACTTAAACAATAAACCTAATTTTATTATAATAATATATTCAGGGTGAAACGCAGCGAAAATTTTAAGGAGAGTAGCGGGTTTGTTAAAATGTCAATTTCTTTATTATACTATTGTGATAATTTATAGCTTATTTAATTTTAGATTCTGAACAGAACAATGAATGTATTAATCTTACGATAATGTATGTTTTTTTTAGATTTTTTTTAATAGAGATAATTTTAAGTCCAAAATAATAATAATAATAATATGCAAGTAAATACCATCGAAAATACGCCAGACAAGACCCAGACGATCAACGAAGCATTCACCGACCCGGTGTTTTCCAACACGCCCGTTGGCGATATGAATATTCCAGACCCGATGATACTACCCACGATGACCGTGACACCGTTCAAAAGGCTCATTTTGGGTTTCAGTTCGATCCCATCGTCTTCGGTTGGAGCCACGTCCGCCGCTACTGCCGCTCCGTCTTCCTTCCGCTTCACACCCATTTTCTCTCTTAATTATTTTTATCTAATTGCAGTTGTTGCGGTCGGCGACTGCGAATGGCTGTATATACCTACGATTTGGAATCTAAAAACATTTAAATAAAAAAATTGAGCGTATTTGAACAAAATTCTGAACAGATGATTAAATGTCGTAAAGTATACATAGTGTACCTGATAATAGAAGTTATAAATTACAATTAATATGTTACATATCCTAATAATATTTGTGATTAACAGTTTGCTGCTGTATATCGCGGTCATTATTATATAGTTTAATACAAGTTTTTTTTACACAAAGTGGTGGTATTGCACTTTAGCAAAAATCTTTTTTTTCTCTTTTACATTAATGTTGTAAGATTAAAGTTAAAAATTTACTCGGACCTTAACAAACTCCTTTAATGCCATCACTCGATTTTTGTTTGAAAAATTTATCAATATTTAAATTAAAATGTCAACCTTTATTAAAATTTAATTGATTCAATATTTGCTTATGACACGCGCAGTCTTGTAAATGACCTATCATACCAACATTACATAAATAAAGTAAGCTAAATTTTCAAAAAAAAAAAAAAAAATACAATTACTTAATTTTTAATTAACTTCTTACAAGTATCGAACAAATATTCAATTCAATTTTTTCTTCAAAACTCTTTTATATCTACTAATTTAAGCTTATATAATACAAAACAATCGGAGATTTAAGATAAATAACACATTAATTAAATGCCATGCATTAAGTACCTAATATAATATTCGTTTGTTGCAATTATAATTATTGTTGTAGTAGAAAAGATAATAGGGTTTTCATAAGAAATATTAATGACAATTACTTACTAATCAATAATAATTCATAAATTATAATCAAATTTACTAATCATCCATTTTTAGTTTTTATTTCCTCTTAAGTGCTCAATTCTAGATTAATCTTAATTTTTTATATTTAAATCACCAAACACTACTTTTTATTTGTTAACGATTAAATCATATCGAAAACACTTAAGAAAAACATACATAAAATATAGATTAACTTTATATAAAATTAAAAAAAAAATGAACTGCCTACTAACAAATTTAAATATAATAATATACTTGTAACTTTCATTTATAAAATGCGAGTTTATATATATACTGTATTAATTTAAAGTGAAGATAACATATACTTCGTTAAAAAAACTTGTTATAGAACAAATATATTTTGTCACCTTCGTTTTTATACGCTTTAATTTTACATTTGTATTTCAATATATAAATTATTCACTTTGAAATATTTATTATTTTAAGTAAAAAATAATAATAATACTTTTATTATTAGATGCATAGATTTTTTTTTAATTGTACCTATTCAATATTATAGATATGTATAACTATTGTAGTAATTTTTAAAATAAAAAAAAATGAAGTTTCTATTATTCAGTAATAAAATATTAAATTGTCTATGCCATCAACATTTAGGTATTTATTTATATTTGAATATCTAAAACTAAAAAGACAATTTTAAATTTTTGGTTATCCATCCTGCGATAATATTAATCACGATTCGGATTATGAGTATATATCCAATCACATACGAGTATAGGTATAGTATAGTTGGTGATCAAATCCTCTTCTAATGAAACATTTTAGAAAAACAATTTTTCTGATATGACAACTTTTTGTCAAATATTTTGACATAATTGACGCCTCTTCTCTCAAATAAAAAAAAAATTATATATACGTGCTAGAGTCGTATTAGTGGATTAGGTATGCTGGAGTACAACAATGGCATGGATGATGGATAGATCGTTTATTATATTAATTTCCATACAAAAAATTATAGTAAATCTGTACTGCACTCACCAAACGTGCAAGTAATGATCACTAAATTTATATAGTTTATATAGATTAGCAAGTAGTAGTAGTACGACAATATAGGTATACAGAGGTATATTTAACGTATATATACATTCAGCAGACTAGTAAAGTTGTTCAGTGGCGTGCTCATAAGACTGCATATCCTGTATAATAATACATTTTAATATCTTCGTCGATCGACGGCACATGCAGATCAAATACAATTGTATTAAATCGCGTATAATTTATTGGCCAAGTCTTAAAAACTATTGTACTAAAATAGTATGGGTAAACCATACATAACATTACATACCTATACATATTTATAGTAATAATAATAATAATAATAATAATAATGCTATGTGTGTTGTAATTACTTACTATGTCATCGTGAGTTAAGAAAATAAATAAATAAAAAATAACGACGTGCAAAAATTTTTAAGGCGTCGTCTCGTCTACTGCTCAACGATTCGGTTACTGAGCAACGCTACTCCCGATCTCCGGCATCTATCCTGTGACGCCCGACTGCGTCGCGGTTTATGCATATGTGTGTGTATGTGTGTGTGTGTGTGTGTGTGTGTGTGCGCAGGCGCGCGCATGCCCGAGCGTTTTTCTCGTCATGTGTATGTGTGCGTATCAGGATATTACCAATTCGCAGGCGCAATCCCTTCGAATATAATGGCGCGAGACCGGCCGCGACGATGAGGAGCGTTATTTAATTTCACAATGAACAGCCGCATGAAGAGAAGATGAGTGGACAGACACACACGTTCTACGGTATATAACATAAAATAAATAATACTTTTGTTGTTGACAAACACACCCTATCTAGTGGGAATTTCTTTTTAGCGGGGGTAGGGGAGGTTGAATCAATAACAAAAATAATAACTCTTATAATATTTTTGCTAATAAATATAAAGTGGATTTCTAACTGAACGAAGAAACATGACACTAGTTTTTAAACGTAATTTAACATCTTATTAAAAATTTTCGGGGGTAAAGGTTTAAACCTGAGATTTACCCCTTCCCCAAATATGACCATAAATTATACACACACACACACAGATACACATGATGCAGACTACAACTATAAACTCGACTGTAGGCCATCACAAAGGCGTTTATAATACATAGTGATGTGGGCACGTAAAATTGGCAACAAACCTGGAGGTCATAACAACTTTTTGTAAAAAGTACAATAATTACTCACTGTTTTATAGTAAGTATATACCTATTAATTAATTTGAAAGTTAATAAATAATAACCTTAATTCATATGACAATAATCTGAAGTACGAATATTTTAGCATAGTTTTTTTTTCAATAAACTTTATGATGACTTACACATTTTCAATGGAAATTGCGGACAGTGAATGACATTAAATCGTCATCGGGTTATAGGTATAATCATAAATTACCATATACGATTTTTAATTAATAACAATAATAGGTAGTGACAGCATAATCGCGTTACTATGTTTAACAAATTATCCTTTTTGTAAAATTTTCTATTATTTACTATTAGATATATATTTGTAAGAAGAATAAATATTTTTAAACAAGTAGTTTTTATAGGTACATTTAATTTTAATCTATTTCATGGATTTCTACATAGGTATCTAGATAGTTCTCTAATAGTAATTGAGAAATATTTCATTTATAATCTATTGGTATAATAATGTTCAATAGTTGTCTATTATAAATAACCTACCTACCTACATTTCATTTAAATATTATATTTAAATAAAAAAGTATTGGTAAATTTTGTATACATAACATTATGCACAATGTGTATAATATATTGTTACGTAGTCAGGGATGACCATTTAAATATAAAATATCTAATAATTATTAAGGGAGTTACTCTAGGGAGAGTCATGAGTCCTTAAAAATCTTAAAAATATAACTACCGTAGCCAGGAGTAAATAAATATAATAGGATCTTAAATATATTTAACTAGCCAGAACTCAATTTCAGTTATTATTAGGTTTTATTGCCTATACAGATATATTAAATGGTAAATACTTACAAAGTATGTTAATTAAATTTTACAATAGTAAATGGATGTATCACACTATCATGGTCGCACGAAGTTCGTTAATGTCTATAAAATCTACAATAAACTAACTGTTCTTATATATGGTGCACATTGTGGCTATAATAGATCTTACGGTCGAATCGCAAAACTATTACTACAATATAGCTATAATAAGCGAAACTAAAATGAGCAAATAGTAACTACATAAACATTGAAAATGTAGTTAATAGAAATAACAAAAATATACGCAATTATATATTTCAAAAAGTTCATAATGTATTTGTAAATTTACCATATTATTTTCTATTTTTTTTTTGCCATGTTTTTATACATTTTTCTCATTATTAAAATGTTCTATTAGTAATTGTTCGTATTTTAGCGCTCGAATATTTTGTTCATTCTTTAAGCCAGATAAATACATTTCTATATTGTTGGAATGTTAAATGGTGTACATCTACAATATAGAAATAAAATTAGATATAAAAAAATAATAATAATAAATTTGTTATACAATAATAATGTACTGAACTTTTCTCTGCAATCCTATTTCTGCCAAACCATCATGATAATTATTCTAAAATCCCAAGGAAAATGTTGGTGTCCTACGGGCCGTTATTGTCTATGGCCAATAAGTCACTCAGTTCAATTTTTATCAAAAAAAATTTTTAATTTAATTATTCTTCAAATTTTAACTCTACGTACGATTTTGAAACATAAGATAAGGCTGGTTACATTCTAATTCTAATGAATAAAACAAATTTGGATCCAATATTTATTTTTCGACTAGGCCAGGTATTATTTGAATTTTTCTTCATTAAAATTGAGTAAATTAGAAAAATAAATCAATATTGTTTAAAATTTGGAGCTATATTTTTAAATGCGATTAAATCGCGATTAATTAATTTTATTTTTGAAATCAAAAATGTATAAATATCGTATGTTTTATTCAGTAGCTAGTAGGAACTATTATATTGTTATTTATTAACACGTCATGTGCTGTATAAATTTGAAAAATACAACTGCGGAACTTTTAAAAGTTCAATCTGCGAACCAACGTTTAGGTTTTCCCATCGGTTTCGTGTTTTCTTTAGTAGAATATATTAATAAACAATTTTAATCGTTTGTAAATATATTATTATATCAGTCGTCAGTAGTTAATCGTATACATAGACACTAACTTTTTAGATTTTAGCACAGAGATAAAAAAAATAAAAATAAATTCTGTTTATGGATATTATTCCAATATTCCAATTACCTTTTATGACAATTTATTAGAACTGAAAAATAATTCAATAAGTTCTGTGTAATACTGCCTCTTATATAATATTTTTTAAATCTTCTTTGTATGGAAAAGGATCTTTTAGTAAGTATATGTGGACATATGATGACTGATAGTTGATACTGAATATCAATTGCACGCATTTCCTAAGCTTAGTTAGACAAATCACCAAATTTGATTTATTTTTAAAAATGTTTAATATATTTACAAAATGATAAAACAATTAAGTTATTGGTCTTTAATTATGTCATGAAACATATCTCTGTGAAATGTAAATTTATCTATATTTAAATCATCTTTGTAAAATGCATAATATGTATTATATTATTTGTGATGATATTTTGCGATCAACTAAAAATATTCCTATAAACCAAAAAGTATATGATCAATGATTTCTTTAAATTTTTTATTATATTTACTTTTAGGCGAAAATTCAAAGAACTTGGTTGTATTTTTTTCATACTTAAAAGGATTTATCATTTTCTAAATTCTTTTAGTGCGTCTAATTTTAAATATGACCATTCTTTCTTTGCATATTGCCATAAAATGTTGAATGTATCTCTCAAATTTAAAATAGTATCCTTTAGGTATAGTATTCAAAATTTAAACGAAGAGTTTAAAATATAATGATTTACTTTGCATTTCTATATTTGTATTATTTATAGTAACTGCATGTATATTGTATACTAATCGCTGGTTTAAGCATTATATAGGTAGGTAATGTATCTGCAGATTTCAATCCATTTATCGAAGAACCTGCATTGTTATATTTAGTTTTTGAAAAATCTGACAAAAATGATATTAGTTTATTTAGTTGTCCATAACAGAAAAATGCAGAGAACAGAGAACTATACCGTAACATCCTTCTAGTAAGGCAAAATGTCCATAGGAAAGTCATATTTTTTCTTTTTAATTCGTTTTAAACCAAGATAGCCTTTTACGTGATTATTTAATGTATGTAATTAAAAAACAATGTAATTATTTATATGATTATTACATGTAACAAAAAAATAACAATGATTAAGCGCCCTTTTGTATTGAAAATTCCAATTTTTATTACAATTATATTTATATGTATTTGGATAATTGAATGTAAAAATCTATCATTTTATATGAAGGCCCTCATTTTAACATAGCCCGGATACCCTTGCCAAAAAAAAAAATTCTGTCCTTAAAGAGACTTTTGATTAGCCAACAATCAACATCCAACTAACTACCAAATTTTATATGATAGGATAGTCGCGACTGAGTACTCCAATATAAAAAAAAAAAACAAAAATTCTTTTTGATTTTGAAAAATCCATCGAATTTGATGTGTTACAAATTTATTCTTAAAATTATTGTTGTTTTACATATCAGTACGCCAATGTAGTTTCAAATGGTGTTGAATAAAAATAAAATGTGAAATAGGTTAAATACAAAATCCTGGATGAAATGTTTTACTAAGAAAAAAATAATTGTTAAGTTGGAGCAAACCCTAATATTTGTAAAATTTTGAACTGCAAACTTAATTTTACTGCTTTAAACAAAAATTTGATTCTCTCTGTCTTGGAAAAAAATGTATTACAAATATATATATATATATAATGATTCAATATAACAAAATACTTTTGACTGATAACAATGTTTGATAATTAATAGAAAGAAATTATAATTCAGTATAATTTAAATTTAAAAATTCAGGAAATACCTACTCATATTTTTTAATATTTTTTAGTAGTTGGCACATTATTTAATTTTTGTTTTATAGACCGTAGTGTACACTTGTTCATTTGTTGCGCACATTGTGTGCCATATTGTACATAAAAATAGGACCCAAGTTGGCGATCACAACAAAAACAGGATTGACAATAAACTATTGTTTTTAATGATATTCCAACATTTAATTGTAAATAGATAAGTACTTACTAATATAAATTATTAAAAATATATTTTAATAAATCAGACAAGTTGTTATAATGTAAAGTACACATGGAGTGTACACCATAATTGAATGAGTAACAGCTTTGTTAAATTTGAATTTAATGATAAATTATAGTTGGAATGAAAAACGTTTCTGAGCAGAAACTGTCAGCATCTGTTTCTAGGGATATTTAATTATACATTAATATAACTATTAGTAATTAATTTTTCTATTAATAATAAGGGTAAGTTGAATCAATTTTTGTCAATAACAAATCAATTTAAGTATAGTAAATATTTTCTATTACAATTATTTCATATCAATAGCTAGTGTGAAGTTAATTAGTCGATACTGTAGAATTTTACAAAAAGGTACATCATAAATAGCAAAAAATTAATCTAAATGAAATTAGAATGGCATTATTCTATGGTAAATACAGAAATATTTTAATTTCTTACAATTTACAAATAACATTTTTTATATTACCAAATAACTAAAATCATTACCTTTTATCTAAATAACCAATATCATTGAGTTAAACTTTAAATATCTACAAAATTTCATACATTAAGCATTTTATATATTTTAAAATTACCTTTTACATGTGATCTTGTAATCTTGTATTACATTTTGAAGCTTTAGGGCAAATATCAAAAATTGTATATATTTTTAAATGGTTTAAAATTAATTTTAAACAGAAAAAATTAAAACATAATAAATGAATAATAGCCAATCTCTGTATTCCAATAGAATGTACCTGTTTAGTTACATTATTTTTATTAAAATATAGCTTCAAAATCTAACAACACTAAAAAAAACATTACAATAGATATTTAAAAAAAATATTAATTAATTAACCAATGCAAAGCAGTTTTGCATACTGTTTTATTATATATAATGCAAACATAAATATTCAATTACAACTTTTATAAAGTAAATTGTTCTATTTTAGTAAAGTGTGAATAAATATCTTAAATGAAATTATAAAAAGAAAAAAAAATATGAAGTCAAATATGTTTTTGTGTTTGAAAATATTTTATTTAAAATTAGAAA
This sequence comes from Melanaphis sacchari, assembly GCF_002803265.2. Taxonomy (NCBI): domain Eukaryota; kingdom Metazoa; phylum Arthropoda; class Insecta; order Hemiptera; family Aphididae; genus Melanaphis; species Melanaphis sacchari. Next base: position 1,453,912 of record NW_020271635.1, read on the forward strand.
AAATTACCCTTGATATTATTTTACATAAAAATAAAAATGATCAAAAAAGTAACATCATTTTATACTAGGATTACAGAGATTTGTTAAAATGATAAATGTTTATCAAAAAATTACAAATAAATTGAAAACATCTCATCAATTAAAGATCCCCGAGGTCAACACTTTCAACCGAGTTATTTTTATTTCCATTTTCATTTTTGACATTTGTTTCTACATTTATAGAATGGTTTGTATCATTTAAAGATTTATGTTTCCGATATTCTAATGTTCCCCATGATACTGGTTCTGCTTTTTTAAGTTTTATTTCAACTTTTGTAGGCAACATAAACACACAACTTGTTTTAACATCAATAATCTAAAAATTAAATTAATACAAATTAAATTTTTAATTTATTAACTGAAAAAAAAGGCAAATAAATACCCCATATAGTTCCATGGTTTTAGAAAACACTGAATTATCAGAAGGAAAGTATAATTCCACGGACAGTTTCACAGGCGACAATTTCACAAAAGAAATGTTTGGATCATATTTCTTGGCAAAAATTGACACTACAACCCAGGGTCCAGTCTGATGCCAGTCTAAGCGACAGTTAGTATGACCTTGAGTTTTCTGAAACACAAAATCATAAAACATTTTTTCTATAATAAGTAATAAAAAACCAATAATTACATGGAATTACCGTTTCCTTAATCCAACAATGTTCTCCTTGAGAACATCCAACTTGTTCTAAAAATGCATTGAAGTCTGATGTCTTTTTATTACAACACGACCAATATTTCATACCTTCGTGAAATATAGGTACACCGGGATGGTGGTTACATGAAAGGTTACCTTTCCCAGAACCTTCATAGGCCTATAATATATTAATATTGTTATAAAAAACAATGTTTTTAATTTCTTTTAAATAAAACATAAATTGATAAGACCTGTTTACATCCATTGTTTTTACACATAGTACCAATTGCAATGTCAGTTAAGCTGTTTTTCTCATTTCCATTGGTATTACTAATTGTAGTAGAAGCCATTTGTTCTACGAGAGTAGAAGATACGGTAGGTTTAATATTTTCCAACGGCAAATTAGCTGATGGTCTTGGTAATGAAACTGGTTTTGGAGCATGATATTCAATAATATCATCTTTAATATCCTTATCTGGAACAAACTTCTCAGGCTCTTTTGGCTTTTTACCATTATGGTAACCTTTTGTACAACCCTTAAAAATAAATGAATAAATATTTTAACACAATATTAACCTGATAAAGAATGACTATTGTGTCAATTAAAAAAATTACCTTAATGTTAAGAAATTCAGTAAAATCGGTACATTTCTTTTTACAGCACGACCATCCTTTGTAGGCGTCATGAAAAAAAGGGGCACCTGGATGATATACGCAAGAATCTAATAACATAATCAAAATAAAAATCATTATAAAGTTATCAAATAGTCAGTTACATTGAATTAGATATCACATGATAAACTTTTGACATAGATTTATTACTTTTAATTACAATTTATAATAAGTATCACTGCAACTATAAAAGAGATAAAGATTTGCATTAAACATTGTACATAACAGTATTAAAAGGACCACCTAACATGTAGATACTAGATAATATAGTTAATACTTCATCCTTAAATCCAATATAATGTACTAGCAAATTCGATTGAATGGATTCCGGTTGTGCCAACCGATTAATTAAGATTTAATGTTTCAAACCGATTTTTGAATATTATTTGAGCAAATACATTGTATATGCATTGAATTAATTTAAATACCTGCTAATTTTTATGTAAAAATGTAAGTTGACATAAAATAGATAATACCTACCTTCAAGATTATTGTCTTGATTAAACTTCACAGCACATCCACGATTATAGCACAAAATCAAATCTGTTTTATCACACATTATTTTTCTTTTATTGGTTAACTTTTAATACTTAAATAAAGAAGGTGAAATAATATATCTTGTTTACTCAGTTTTCTAAGGCAACGAGGAAAATACACAACGTGCCAAAAAAAAAATTGAACCGACTAGATGTATGCCAAGAGGAACATTAAGATAAAACCAAAAAAGACAGTGTTGCCAAAATGTATTTCTTAAACTCAAAAATACAGTTTCTTTTATTTTATTAAATGAAAATAAAAATATTTTTTTTAAAAAAATGTAAAACAATATTATTCTAAACTTTAAGATATTTATGACAAATTAGAAAAAAATAAAACTTAATAATTCTATTTACTGATTACAGAACTAAGAGTTTCATAACAATATAATATCAAAATGCATATAACTAACTAAATTTGATTTAAAAAAAACATACCTATTGTTTAACTTAAAGATAGATAACTTATACATTATGATTTATTACTATATATCTACATGCATGTAAAATATCATATTAATCTAAACCAATTTAATTTTATAGGTCTTTTGAATTATTTTTTAGATACCTGGAAGTATTTTAAAATGTATTTATATCATTAGTTAAGTAGATATCTGTTTAAAATTTTTTGAAAATATTATGTTAATATATTTACTTTTGTCCAAATGAATTTAATTGTAAGTTATCTATTGTAGGCATGTACTTTTCATTGCAAATTTCTTGTGCAGGACTAAAATACATAAAAGCGTAATTAATATTGTAATATCTAACTAATTTTTTTTTTTGTTACTGATAAAAATTTTTTAAAAAAAGTACCAGTAACTTGGGCATAACTAGCGCGGATCCAGAATATATTTATAGGGAGGGGAGCATCTTGAATCAAATTTCAGCCTAAGTCTAATAAAAACAGTGTAAATACTATTTAAACTAATAGATATAGCCGATATAGGTGAATATTATTATTTAAATTCCGGTTTATCAGTAAAATAAAATAAAAGGTGGATAATTTTTAGGTTAAATTAATTTTACATGAAATATAAAATATTTTATAAAAATTAGAGTCTACGGGTAGGGATGGCCACTTGCTCCCCCTCCCCCCATTTGATCCGCGCTTGGACATAACTGTATAAGTAAGTATAAAAGCTTTGTAAGACAAAATTTAAATTTTACATTTTGTTAACAATTTACTATATGAAATAATTATAAAAAAATATTTGAACAAATATAAGCTATATCACCTTGCGTAAACTGAAGAACCTGGTGTAGAAACTCCTGATGCATTACTTCCCGTAGATAAAATTGATAATTCATTTCGAAATGACTGTTTCCTTTAAAAAAAAATATATATCTAATATATAAAAATCTCGTGTCACAAAGTTTGTTATCAAACTCCTCCGAAACGGCTGGACCGATTTTCATGAAATCTTTTGTATATATTAAGTAGGTCTCAGCGAGTGATGTAAACTGTTTTCATACCCCTAGGTGTAAAGGGTGGCCCACCACAAACGTGTCATAATGTTTGTTACCAAACTCCTCCGAAACGGCTGAACCGATTTTCATGAAATCTTTTGTGTATATTAGGTAGGTCTCAGAGAGTGATGTAAACTATTTTTCATACCCCTAGGTGTAAAGGGTGGCTCACCACAAATATTTATAACAACTGTTGGATATCGGCGATGGAAAAAAAAAAAAAAATATATAAAAATAATAAATATAATAAGATACAACAGTTGTTGTCAGGGAACTATATTCGATAAATACACGGTCGTTTAATATTATGAAAAAAAGATGGAAACGTAATTTACGTAAATAATTGTAAATATACAAATTATAGTTCCCTGGCAACAACTGTAATTAATTGATCAGAAACGACTCGACCGTTGAATGGATCGGTCTAACACAATAAGCTTTCTCTCTCATTTATAAGAAAGGTTAATAATCACATATATGAACTTTAATTGTATCGATTTGTGTATTTTGTACAATGTCAGCAAGACGCAAGGGGTCTGATTTGGCCCGTCGAACGACCAAAAGTACAATCATGCGAGATAGAAGAGCACAACCGACTAATGAAAATGTACGTGTGAACATGGTGCGATTGCGTGAGGCACAAACTGAACAAAATCAAAAAAGACGATTAAAAGCGCATCAATTCGTAGTTGACACACACAGAGCAAATGACAGACAACGCCAACAAGTACATAGAGCATTTACATCCAATTCATTCCTTCGTCTAGCATTCAAGTATGGACTCGATATTAAATATTACGCTTTTTCGAAAGTAAAGATTGATGCTATGGACAAGGAATGTCCGCATTGTAATTCGCTTAAGTTCAAAAATGAGCTAGCCGGTATGTGTTGCGCGTCAGGAAAAGTACAACTACCGGAAATTGAAACACCACCTGAACCATTGAACGGTTTACCGAAGTAACGGTTTACTTATCGGTACGGATCCAGATTCTAACCTGTTCCTGAAGTTAATTCGAACATTCAATTCATGTTTCCAAATGAAATTGCTCGGAGCAACAGAAATAGTTAAAAATAGTGCTGCAAATGGTCAATAATTTAATTTAACATTCAAAATCAAAGGCCAAGTTTATCATAGAGTGGGCTCATTGCTACCAATGCCAAACGAACCACATGCATTTTTACAAATTTACTTTATGGGCGGTGAGGATATTTGGTGTTTTGTTATTTTTATGGGCCGTCATCATTCACAATGCTCCATTCATCTCAGTCATATACCAGTATACGACATTCCCTCTCACTTACAATAATTTAATTATTTTTTATTTGAATACCAAAATATTCATTAGATATAATTTATATGGCAAAACAACGTTTGCCGGGTCAGCTTGTATATATATACATTTTGTAAAATAAATATTTAAATATATTATTATAAAAATAAAACATTTCATTTTCTTAATACTTACCTATGTCTCATATCAGGAATTTTTGTTTTCATTTTTGCAGGAGTATTATGAATTTTTGCTTCTTCATTAATCATATTAAATGGAGTTGAATTTAGTTGAAAAATTGGGGTTGAAATGGATCGAGTTTCTGTAATGCTATGTGGATTTTGTGGTGTATTCCGCAATGCACTAAAATTATATTAGTATTGATGCATTGATATAGTAAAATAATAAGCATAGAGTTAATCATATATATCTAGTACTAAACCTTAAGATTATACATACTTCTTAGCAATCTTTAGTTCACCTTCAAGTTTTTTAATATATAATTTTGCTCTATTATATTTCGATATCTACACATTATAAAGGAAAGAAAATGTTTTTATAGTTAAATTAACAAGTAAATTTATTTAAAAATATTTATATTTTACAATGTACTGATGATGACCAACTAATTTAATACGATGCGCTTTTTGGAATTTCATTACTTTGAGCAATTTTTCGTGAATTTCTTCTGGTTCTTGGAAATATTCTAAAACTTGCGAGTTTGTTTTAAATGACTAAAATATATTTATTTACATATTAAATTTGTTAATATCAGTGTGTTATGTAACTAAAAATAAACATTGAACATTATAATTTATACAAAGATACATATATAAAATACTGTAAATTGTTGCGTACTTGCGTAATCATTAATTTAATATTTTAATTACCTTTTCTCCTATCATAGTAGATGAACATTTATTCCTACAATATTTGCAGCAATCTAATGTTCCTGAAAATTAATTTGTTTAATAAACAAAAAAAAAACCTAACTTTCCTTCTCAATTAAATATATGTAGCTTAATAATTAAAAAATAATTAAATTTATTGCAATATTTTTTTTATTTTGTAAAGTGTTGAAAACATCGGTAATACCCACACAAATAAACAATTATTAAATAAATATTACTATTTAATAAAAATAGTGTTTATAATTTAAAACAAATAACATTTTTAGAAGACATAATAGATATTATTGTATAAATATTAAAATTATCATTATTCGTTATTATTATAATCACCTTTTGTACTTTAACTATGGTCCATGACTATTATATGAATTAAAAATTTAATGGGTGTCATTTACATTAATTTAACTATCAGAAAATCTAAAATTTCGGCGGGATATCCTATTAGTGTACATGGCAATAAAACATATTATAATATATTTTCATTTAAATATTATAAATCAATGCTTTTTGATATTTTTTCTTATTAAATAAAATATTGAAAAATACAAACAGACGAAATTCGCTTGATATGATCCGATATTAGGTACTTAGTACTTACCGTCCGCAAAACAACTGCAGTTATCACAAAATATATGACCGCAGCTGGTCAAATGAAACTGTGTTTTGGTCGTGTTTCCATTTTCTCTGCCTGTAGGTTGAACGAAACACGAGTTGCAATGAATCCAATCCATATTTATTCACAACCAAATTACAAAGAATTAAGCACGGAAATGCCACTAAACTACTTATAAACAGATATCCTATAAGTTTTTATAGTTAAAACATCGAAATGAATACATTTAAAAACCGTAAAAAATTCAACTTTGCGTTCTATTGTCTTCTAACTTTCTGAGTACGGATAATCATCGCATTTTGGCGCCTTTAGTTTACAGTGTAGGCAACACAGCAATATTGTGAGTATTTTTTTTGCAATCATTTTATTTGACAAATTGAATGCGATCTTTAAATTATTGCTAAAAGCCATCATTGTATGTTATCCGCAATATTAATACATTTTAATGTGGTTTACCCACATAATTATATCATATCATAGTATCATCCAATCATATAATCATATATGATGTCATACGTTATTCTGTGTAATCACTAATCAGTATTAAGTATAATATTATCACTTAACACGCACATGTACCCAACTGTCACAACTGCTGAACTGATCAAGTTCAAGAATTAAGACAAACGGAAATTCAATTTTGGATTTAGATGTTGCAAGATTTAAATGTATGTTAAACAGTTTATATTATGCTAAAATTATTACTGTGCGTCTGGATTTAGGTCATATATTATTAAGGAAAAAACTAGAGCTCGGATCGGATTTGTATGTAAATAGAGAATAAGGAATCATCTGAATTTGACAGGTGTTGAATATGTTTCAAAAGCTTCTAAAATGTATGTATACAATTACTAATTAATAGCAAAGGTTTATTTTATACTACAATTTTGAAAAAAAAATTTATGCCTACTTAACTATCCCTATCTAATTGATTTTCATGTGAATACATTAATATACACATGGCTGTTTACTTTTTAGTGATTATTCGTCATAGGTAGATACTTCATTTCAACCTAATACATATTATAGTCCATTACATTATTATAACAAATATAATACCTACCATAATTGTTATCATGGTACCTATTATTAATAATATTAATAATATTATTATCTTGAAAACTTAACAATTTTGTATTTTTGAATTTTTTAAAGTAGGTATAAATTATCCAGATTTCAAAAACTTATAATACTTTTCATATATTTTACTATTTAAATTTTATTTACAATATATGTATATGTATATTTCTATATTTAGGGATATTAAATAATAAATAGGTACCATGAACTAAGATATATCTTAGTTCATGATAGGTACCTAATACACCTATACATATACACAAAACCAATTATCCGAGTCAGTAATGATAATTTATTGATAACATATGGAAATATATTTGATTTTTTTGTTTCTTATTATTTTATTGCTTATTATATTTATAAGTATATTATATCGATAGTAGATCAATTATTTAAATATAATTTTCATGTTTTTGTGCATCTTATTTGCAATTCATCAAGATACACATTTGTTTATCATTCCAAAAATACTTGTATTTTATTCATAATTTTCAATAATTTATCAATGGATTAAGTATTGTTAATCTCAAGTAAAAATATCTTAAAGATATTCTAACATTTATAACTTTGCTTCAAAAACCACCATGTAGATACTGTAATTGTTATCATTTTAAATATAATTATTACTTTTTAATTTAAAGAAATCATTTAAAAATCATCTTTTAATAGTGTTACTATAATGTACCTTCAATTTATTTTATTGATGTAAAAATGAACCATACTTTTCTGTAATTTTAATGTCTATAAGTACTATTATATTTCTTTCTCTATAATATACATACATATTGTATGTATTGTATACAATTTACTAATACATAATTCGTTACTTATTCATACTATTTTTAAACTTGATTAATTTGATGTGGTAAATGGTAATAATGTAATTCACATTATTATTTATTATTTTAAATTAATTATCATCGGACCTCTACCATGACATTGTGTTCTGCAAGTCCAAAATGATCAATTAAAGACTTATTAATTATTATGTCATAATTAATAAACAAATTAGCATTAGGTACCAACTTTTAAGTTAATAAATCCAAGTAGGTACCTTAATTGGCTGCTGGAAAAATTGAAACTTTAAAGTAACATATTATGTGTTTGTTTAAGTATTTAACATATTATGTATAGTATTGTGTAGAAAAATGTAAAGTAGTTTGTTTAAAAAATACAATGACTAATCTGTGAAGAAATAAATATTTTAAGATTATTTAACTATAATATAATCATAACTTTTGTCTTATGTTACTTTACTTCTGTGATATAATAATAATAGTAACACAATTCTCACATGAATTGTTAACAGTTTTAACAGTTGAAAAAGGACTTCTACATTTTTTCTGAAACATACTTTTTTATAAATGACTATAAACACGTTAATTTTAGATTGAAAGCAGATTGCTGTGAATAATAATAAATTTTTGGTGTTTACATAATTTAAAGTAAGATTATTTGTTGTACAATTTATTACTACATATAAGTTACTATGTATTTATAATAAGTATTCAAATTGTTTTCCTCTTTGATTGAAACATATATTTAATCTTTTTTGTAAGTTACTTATACTGGATTCTTTTACTACTTCTGGTGGAATATTCTTGCATTCAGTTATAATTCTCTCCTTAAGTTCTATAATGTCTCTTGGTGGAGTTAAATATACCTTTATTAAAAAATAAGAATGGCATGTATTTAAAGAAGTGTTATACTTTTAATTACACAAGTTCTAAATTATATATTGAGTATATAAATTATTAAAAAATGTGTAGAAAATATGACAATCTCTATACTTTAAATTAAATGTTTCAATATAAATACATATGTATACATACATGTACATATATGTATATTATGTATTCATAACATGTCAAGGGATAATATTATACTTAATACTGATTAGTGATTACACAGAATAACGTATGACATCATGTCATCATATATGATTATATGATAGTATGAAACTATGATATGATATAATTATGTGGGTAAACCACATTAAAATGTATTATTAATATTGCGGATAACATACAATGATACAACAAGCATATTATAATATTTTGTACAAGTACGCGGGAGCGGTTCATTATGACGTGATAACTGATAAATGACACTATTAGCTACTTGTCAGCATAAAGTCAATTTATTACAATTTCTAAAATTTGTAAATAGCTCTCAAGCATAGAGTTTTGCATTAATTAATGTTATTCATTCACTAAAATTCATTAAAAAATTTCCCCCATATTACGATTGCAAAAAAAGTATAGATTTCCATTTGAATTTCTAAAGTTGACCCCCAAAACCCCCCTAAAATGTTGTTAACAATTTTTAAATTGTGAAATCATAATAGATGTTTCTAAATACAAAAACTTTTGTGTAATAAATTATTCACTATTTTGAATATTTATATAATAAAATGGTCGTAACATAAATTTTGAATCACTTTGTATATACCTTATACCAATATAAGGCTGTAAATCAAAATGCTTTCAACCCTTTATACCAGCGATGATATTTTTATATATTGCAGACTAAATCATTTATTATAGGCATATTCGTATTTTTCAACTATTTCGAGTGTGTATAAATGTATAATGTATAATCCGTCATTCTGTTTCGAGGATATGATTTTTTTTTTAATACTTGTCTCAGAAATATAATCAAAATAATACTGGCAGTGATGAAGTATGTAATCACCTAAAAGAGTAAAGAAGGGACATTTTAAAAAATAGACCACAATGTATTATGATTTAAGTCCAGCAATAATCAAGCATAATATATGATTGGCTACTCCAGTGAAGAAAAAAATAATAGTAATAAACTAAGAATTTAAATCAATTTATCCATAATATTTACTTATTTATTCATAGAAGTAACAAATTATTAATTTATTATAACATCACAACATTATTAAAATATTTATACATGCATAATATAATATCTATTATCTAAATCGTAAAAAAAGAATTTATTTGTTTTAAATCGAGAATAGAAATTTTACTCAGCGGTATTTTTTTATCATCCTGCTTGAAGATTGCTTGAATCCGATATTACGTTTAAGATTAAGCTATTTATTAATAATAATAAAAATTGTAAGTATCATATTAAAGTAATTCAATATATCTGTATGACATAATACTAAAAATGTTTTTATATTAACTTGTAAAAGAGAATCCGTTTATTTAACTTCGAGTTTATTGATTGTAGTGAGTTGCCTAGTCTTTGAAATCATTAATTCAACTTTAAATTTAACCTATATAATAATAT
>NW_020271635.1:2804194-3101889 GCF_002803265.2 Melanaphis sacchari
ACATACAATTGACGATCTCTGGCGTCTGATTTTCCTTCAATTTTTGTTGTAAACTAATATGATGGCAAAGAGGACTGCACCCTTTTATATTTTATTGAATTATGAATACAAATAAGATACATGGTAATAATCGCAAAAAAAATCCGCCTGTTTATTTAGAAAGTTAAATAATACATCTTTATGTTAACTGTGGTAACAATTTTTTACATCAGCTATTGTCGTACTATTTTTAGATTTAAATCCAGACGCTTTTAAATTAAAAAAAATATTTATTTAAATCATATAGTTATACATTTGGTCTAAGGAGAATAAATATTGTTATATTGATATTATTACATTAAAATTTCAGAATAATAAGTTGTTTATAAACGGTAGAATAATTCGTAAACGTTTGCTAAGCTACACCCCCCTTGGCGGCTCTTGACGTTTATGTGTGATGTTTGGAAAAATCTCTGCGTTTACGTTACATCCTGCGAAAAAAAGCAGCAATAGTAATCAGTAGACCGTTTGAAAATGTGAGGGTGAAGGTCGTTCAACTCTTTGTGTTTTCCCATCGGTCGCCCTTCATGCAAGTACACGTTTTCCCCTTTTCAATTTTTTTTTTTTATTTTGTTGACGGTTACTTTTTTGAGTTAAAACCAGTTGAGTTGGCTGCAGGATACGCGTGTATAATACAATACTCAGTACTCAATATTGAATGCGGGCTTTATTCGAGTAATACAGTAACAGCCCTCGTTTGTGTAAATCTATTTTCCCATAATCATCTGCTCCAATCAATAATACTAAAGTTGTTTATAAAGAGAGAGGGGAGATATAACATTATATTGTGCTTAGGTTTTAGTTATCTTGTTTGAACGTGTAAAATACTTGGTCTAAGTTAGATTATTTTTTTAAAAGTACACATTTTTTATGTAAGTATTTATAATAGATAGGTACTGGCTTAAAAAAATATTTTATCGTCTAACTCAATTTATTCAAATTCAAATTTGTTTTTTTTTTTTAAATAAATCGAAACTCAATTATTACTTCTTTTTATTAAGTAAATAGATTTAAATATATTTACGTTTTGCTTTAAAAAATTCATTCAAACATCTAAAATATTTTTATCAAATTAAATTTGTTTTGAATATTATTTTCTTTTCTCTGTATTAGCGTTTATAATCTCCTTACCTTGCTATTATTTCAATATATGGCTTTTATATTATTATTATTATTTGTTTTAAGTGAAATAAACCATAATTCATAGTTAAAAAACATGTTTGATAACTTTATTATTGTTATTTTAAAATTCATTATGATTTTTTTTATTCTTGAAAATTAATCTCTTTATATTTTATATCATAGTATACCATATGATTTATAGTAGGTATAGTACTGGTATAGCTTAAAATTTTTGTAACTATTTTGCACATTTTGACGTATTATGCTTTTTTATTTTAATAAAAAAGTTAATAGTGATATTTATTGTTTATTCGAAGTATAATTTTCTGTGTTTGCGAGATTAATTTAAATATTAATAATAATAAATAAATATTTTTTGAATGAACATTTTTATCAACAAGTAAAACTTGAATGTGTCTTAAGTTGGTAATTGTTTTCGTGCACATTTCATATTGACGTAGACTTAAATAATACATGTATGCATATATAAAATAGTAAGTGGTGTTATGTACATTTATCATTTGATGTGTGGTAATCGATACGGCGTATTGAAGAAAAGTCCGGTGGCGCTAACTGATTTTCCCGGAATTTTCTTATACAGGGGTTTTCCAATGATTTTAACTTTAATGACAATGATGACAACGACTGCAATAATGGATAAAAAGAAGCCACTACACTTTCTCTTCTATTCGCGAGTAGGAACAGGAAAATTGCTTTTTCTATTGTATTTTTTTCTTTATCGACGACTGTCTAATACTCCATTAGCTGTGATAGCTCTCTAGTATCTGCAGTTTACAGTGTTCTGCTTGACGTGTATAATATTGTTTCGTCGGTGCCTCGCGCAGCAGAAGGCCACTGCGCAGTACTGCATGCGGGTACCTGTACCTTCCTATACATTTATCGTATCCGTTATTGTCTGGGGATGCATTCCAAAAAATCACTATAAAAAGGGTCCGTCTGTATAACACACCATTCTCCTCTGGGTTCGTGTATGTGTGTGTTTAAGTGTATTTCATGGTGCTTATTTATCCAGGCATATATATATTTGGTCACGCGTTCGTGTGTGTATGCTTACCTGCTGAGAATAATATTATTATTGTACACACATGTACTCGAATGTATACGTGAGTGTGTACAGGAGGCGCTGACGCCGGAGTTCTGTACAGGGGGAAAAACTGGTTCATCGTACAAAGACCCATAGACCCGGGCGAAGACGTTCCGCGCGCGCGTGTGTGTTCGCGCCGTCGCTACCCCGCACCGTATCCCGCCCGCCTGGCCCGACGCCGCCGCGCGGTAGTAACACAAAACCGACTGACGGCCGCGCGGTACGCGATCACTGTTGTTGAGACGGCTATCACCCGTTGGTGACCGGCTTGGTCGGTGGTGCGGGGGAGGTGTCGAAATGTTGGTAACCTTGACGGGAAAATTGTTGTTGTATACGTGTGCATTGCAGGCCGGGTGTAATTGACCTGTGCCGACTCGGTATAGAGTAAAAAAATAAAAAAAAATAATGTATTTATTATATTTTATAATAATAAAATATATTCTATGTTTAACACAATATTATAATATTGTAAATAACGCTTGAAAATGTGTTCACTGTGCATGTCCATCGCCCTTTTTTCTCCGCCGTTTTGCGATGTGTTTGTCGTCGCGCGCACTGCACTTTGCAATATTGGCTCATAAATAATAATATACGTATTTGTTAATTTTTTAGAGTAATTGCGCGCTTGCGTGTGTACACATACTTCAAAGTGCAATTCTTATGTTTTTCGATCATATTTCGTTGAATCTTTTTATTTTATTCCGCGTGCCGCTTATATTTTTCGTCATTCACCACCCCCAGGTTAACGTCATCAGTTGCTTTATATAACTCAGTGCAGTTGTGTATAAACTATATATATTGAGGACGGATCGGCGATCGTTTCGTTTTGGCTTTTTTAATAGTGTTTTGTCAAACTATATAGGTAAATAATATCGTGTTTTCTAATTTGGGTTACGGAACGAGACTAATTTTGTGAACGGACACGCATTCTGTATTCGCACGTTCACCGCGAATACGCGCGTCCTCCGATGCGTAATACGTATGATAAGCTTATTAGAACGTTCTAAATTCGTTGTCTCGGAGAAATGTGCCGCCGACATCGAAAATGATATAAAGGATGACGTATCGGATTGTCTGATTAATAGTAAAATATAGATAAATAGATTGTATAATATACTGTACACACATTACTTGTGGCCTGTTGGAATTTTAAATAATACACCCGTGCACATCGATTCTACGGTCGCGTAAGCGTGCGCGTTGGAATAGGGTACTTATCTTCTGTTAACTCAAAAATGATTATTTTTCATTTATACATATAAATACATAACAAAAAACGAAACCATAAATTTTTTTTTTTTAAATTTAAAATTCTAGCTCGAGAAATATAAAATACATATACATATTTTACAAATAGATTAACATATAGTTTTCAAATAGAATTTCTTAATTTTATTAAGAAACACCTTAGGAAGCCGAAGTAAAAAAAAAATTGTGTTACAAGTGATAGGTAATGTCTTTATATTATTTTTTAACGTAATAAAATGTTGATTATAAATTTTACTGATTTTAGATCAACGTTACTATCTACATAGAAAAACCAGAGCACACTCATAATAAGCGAAATGTATTTTTTTTCGAAAGGAATTGTTTCCACGCCAATAAGCTTCATACTGTTTTTACGTCTTGTCCTAGTTTTTGGTTACAATATCATAGTATATAATATGTAATGCTGTAAAACATTACGAAACGCTTTTCTTCCGGTCTCCGGGGTTAGACGAGATGCTTGAATCGTTAGTGTACTTATCCGCACAATATTCAGTAGTAGTCATCGCGTATAACTGTCGCTTATCTTGACTATTACGTCTACTATATGTGTATTTTTGGGATGTATTCTTTTTTTCTTCATATTTGCATTCACAATATATTATAATCGATTCGGTTCAGTGACTCTCTTTGACTTCAAATCAAGAGAAACCTTGAACATGGTGGCGGTGGTTTTTCTACAATATCGGTTACGGCCAGAACCCGACCGGACCGTTGCACGTTGCCGGCGCATTCCCGCGAGTGCTTCACTCCAAGGGCACCTGCCGAGGCTTCTCCCACTCAATTTTCGTTGACCGGTCGGTGGTGTTTTCACCGTCCGCAATCAACAAATTTCCAAAAAACCATCGCGTGTAGTAAGAACATTATGTATAAGATATATATTTATACGCACACTTCCATCGAGCCGTTTCTCCCCTTTGTTAACGGTGCGTATTGATCATTCCCAGCCCCTGACAAATACGCTATAGGTATATGTAATATAACAACTGCAGCAGCATCAGCAGCAACTATAATATAATACACGGATGAAAAACAGGAGAAAAAAATCGAATCCTTCGGCTGCGGAGCCCTTTTCGCTTTTCCCTAAAGTCCGCGTCCGGTGTGTGTGTGTGTGACACGTGCGATGACGCGGTATGGCCTTTGCTGCGTGGTTACTGCTGCTGCTGCTGCAGAAAGGGTGGCAGTGGAAGTATAGTAAGCCACGTATACCGCCTTTGCCGCCCTTAGTGGGCGCCACCCGCCTGGACCGAGGGGAAAGGGCAGTAATTTAAAATCCCACGGTGGTAGCGGCGGGCCGCGGCGTAATGATACGGTCTCCATGGTTACGGTCGAGGCAGATGGCCCGGCGACTCGACCCGAGACTGACGACGCCCCTGTTTCCTCTCGGTGGCTGTGTCCCGCCCTTCCCGTTTCAAAATCCACCATACCTCCGTGACGGGTCGTTTGTTGACGGGGGTGGTGGAGTGTGGACTTGCCTGAAGGGGATTAATAATTTTGCGAGCCCGGGAGATCGTTAAAAACGCGAGACGGTGTAGTCATGGCGCTTTTCGTATTTATATTATATATTGTATGTCTGTATACACATTTGTGGCCAGGCACTAAAATATATATTTTGTATTTGTATACTAAAAATATAAAAGTAAAAAAGTCATTTTCTCTATGTATAAAGTGAGCAAAGATAATCGAAAAGGGTCAAACATATTTATACTTCCTACTTCTTGTATTACTGCTTCGTTTCTCTGCTCCAGATATTATATTAATAATCATATTTTTGAACTGTTCAGTAATCGGTTTAATAATATAATCCCTATCATTCGATTCATGTAACTCGGCTAACGTTTAACGAACCATTTAGAAATAACTTATCCTATATACGAACCCCATATGACCATAACGGCCATGCGGAAGTGACGGTAGGTATGCTGTTGTCTCGGAAATAATGATGATGACTAAGTTAGAGATGTGTCACCGTCATCACGTGTTATTAATTATAGCGATTACACATGCACCATATATCCTTTGTAATCTTGTTATTAAGTTATCTCATTTTTATGATAATCGATTTCAAATAAAATCAGTTCAGGAGCTGTTCAATTAACGTTACTTTAACCGTCGGAAGGTTATTGACTGTTGTTTATCGTGTTATACGTACCTACCTCGTAAAATTATTAGAATTTTTATTTATCGCACCATAGTACAATATTCATCATCATAATATGTGTGCTATGTATATGTATGTACACAATAAAATCGTCGCGTCCACGTCCACGTTAAACGTTTTATAATCATATACTTAGTTAACGTAATTAGTAAGTAAAAGAAAAAAATCACCAACGCATATTTTTTCTTTATTAAAGAGTTATTTTAGATTTATTATTACGTTTGTATACTATATTATGATTTGACTGCATTCGTGGGACCAGAATATTGAATTTATTTGATAGTTAATTTTATAATTTATTCTATGTATTGTAAATTATTAATCAAATTAAAATGTTAACTAGTAAATATTTTTTTAAAGTAATTTAACCACTTTAACTGCGCCATACAATCTTGTTTCTAGTTATTTTTTCAACCGTTATTATTGTCGTGAGTTTTGTGTAGTTCACTAGATAACTGAATGGACATTCTTAAGAGGTGTACTTTAAATTGCGTTGAATTAAAAATGCTCAGCATATATGTACTTATTGCCACGTTCAAATTCATGAAGTATTTGCGCATATTTATTGTTGAGAAACTCGTTGGGTTCGAATCATTGCAACAACAACTTATTACTCATTGCGAACATCTTCGTATAGTCTGTGGAACATTTATAATATATAATGTGACATAATTTCAGTAGGTAATCAATAAATAATATTATTATTTTTTTAACGTTTCTTTGTTTAATTATAGGGTTTAAAAATTTTAAAGAACGTAAAATACGATTATTGCATCTTAAGCTCACATTTGAATACATGACGTATCTTACAGTTTCAATGATACACATACGTAGATATTTTAGTAAAATAAGGTCATCAATCTTGGCTATTTACAATTTTATCCGGTTGTGTTCCATAAAAATTTTAATATTTGGTTTATTTGTTCATTTATGCATATGGCGCACTAATATTCAATATTTACAATCTGCAAGTTGAAAACGGCCACATGCGTGGTTATATGACATTGTCTCCTCTTTCGTGCCCTCGCCTACCTCCCTGCACTCTGCCCATAGTGTTCTCTCTCAATCTCTCCCCCTTGTATACTCATCATCAGTGAATTAACTTAAAAATTATTTGAGTGATTTACACAAGTCTTCTCTATCCACGTGTTGTTGAAATACAAATAGATTTGGGCAATTAAAATGTGTTTTTGCGTCGTACATTGCATACATACACAAAGAGGCATGTGTGTAGAAAACTGACGGAAATTGAATTATTATAACGTGTAGTTTGTACGTTTGTGCACAATGTATATATATATTTGTGTGTGTGTACGGTACTAACTACAACGGTATTAACTTTGCGAATATATTATGAATAAAATACACGTCCCGCATCCAGTCTCTAGTAAACCGGACGCAACACTTATAGTCAACGACTACCCTTTAAAAAATAATTCTCTGCCACTGATTGTTATTTCGTCCCCTCAGCGTCATGTATGCGTTACTTACGAGCTTCACTTATATCGTTGTCGTATTATAGTAGTATAATAGTCATAATAAAACTTTGATCGGCTCATTTCTATAAGTGTACATAAACGTGAAAACATGTTTAATTTCTAATTATGGTTGATTTTTGAACGTTTTTAACTGTCTACATTCAATATGATTATTTGAAAACTGCTTGCTTGTAAAATTTTCAAGTACTTATGTAATTTTAAAGGTATACTCGTATTTATAGATTGTGTTTGTTTACGATCGGACGTCCTTCGATTTTTTCGACAGGCCCTCCCTTATATATTATGCTACTTGTGCGTGCATTAAGTAAAGGGGCGAGTTGTAGCTGTGTTCGTGCGCGTTAGTAATCTCGCACTCTTACTTACCCCCTCTGAAGAACCGAGGTAGTCATCACGTGGCGGTGGTGTAGCATATAATACTCGATTTTTTTGGACTGCGGACATCGTCTTGTGAATCTTATATATTTTTTCTTGCTTCACGCCTACAGATTATATTTTTTTGTCATACATTTATTACAAGCGTACAATTTAGATAAACTTTACAGCCGAAATAGTATATATATATATATAAATGTATCTATTTTATTCGCATTTAATCGATAATTGCTATTTTGAATGCTTAGGTACGACGTTAATCTTTTCTTTGTATACACATAAATATAGTTTTGTCCATATTGCGTCACTTTTAATTGAAAATCGATTCAAACGATTGTTGTATTAAACTAAGCATTTAATATTTATGTACATATATGCAATAATGGTACATTGTTTCAAAACGTTCTATGGATTTTTTTCCCGCTCCCATTCATTACACTGGATCACCGCCGTTGGCTGATAGCTTTCATATATATCTTTATCCCTCTCTCTTTTTGGCAAGTCGTCAGAGTATAATATCGTGCGTTCCCCTTGTATAAAATATTTTAGTTCGTTTTGTCCTCCCGTTCAATATAACAATATATTATGATGGCAACCAAATGTGCAATAAATTCTTCGCGCTGGTATTTATTTAATATGGGCCCTATTCGGTTTATTCGACTTTTGATAAAGTTTCTGTTAAGTAAAACTATACTTATGTAGCCTAAATTTCGTATTCAGTACATAGTGGAGGAGGGCTATAATCGCGTATGGGAGAAGTAAAATATAACAGCCTCATGGGTGTCTATCTCTTTGTTTTGTAGGAGTTGGATATTTAGGGAGAAAATACCCATGTTAAAATGTTTACTCGAAGGCAACTGGTTCAGGTAGTCTTATTTATTTAATATAATATATATTTATAATGTTACTGTAAAACCACCAAAACATATTAACATTGCTTTATATTTTTTAACTAATATAGTATACGTATATGTATATTCAATATTACGTACCTCTCATGCTCTACGAAAAATATATATTTGTTAGGTTAAGGTTAAGGTGCACTGCAATTGCAGACTACTCTTTACTTATGTGCTAATAGTATTTAGACATGAGTTTCTTATTATAAAATGTTTTTCTTTGTATAACTATACCCTTCGTTTGACTTTTTGTATTTTTTTTCTTATTATTCAAAACGAACATTTAAAATTATTCCGATATATTTTAATGTGCTCTGTTTTCTTGATTTTGGCGTAATATATTTTTGTCTCGTGACTGTTTTATTGACATCTATACATAATGTTATTGTATCCAACATTGTGTATACGCATTTAGTCTATTGTATAATGTTGGTATATAATATATTTATCTATTACTACACATAAATTAAATCGTACCCACTTATTATTTACAGCACCGAGAAGTATTCATTTTAACTCGTTAAATTGTTTAGTTAACTGTAAGTATAAACTTAAAATTTAACATGTACACATTAACTAGTTTTTGAAGAATAAAATCACAATGTATCGTGCTACATTACGTATATTACTATTGGTGTTGTACGATGTCTTTTTTACGATCTATAGTATTATCTGATATTTTTTCTCGCGTCTTTCATTGTTATTAATTTTTTTTTAAACTCGTTTATTTTATCCTTGAATGTTATATATTTAGATGAAAAATTTTATATTCGTGCTTCGAGGATTTGTGTTCGATTCTCGTATAATGTCTTCATCGTCAACGATTAAACGCGCGCATTCAAGATAACACGATTATTTTAAATAAGAAAGTCAATATTTCATGGAAATATACGGGTTTCTTCGCGTGTTAATGATTGATATTAAATTCTATAATAGTTCTTATTGTTTAAAAGCATTAAGGAATTTTGTTGTTATTTTTTAGTATTTTTTCATTTGTGTTTTCCGATTATACATTGCCACGTGATCATAAGACTACACAAATCAAGTGTGTATATAGTATGTACAGATAATTTATTACTAGTGAACGTTGACAATACTTATCCGTCGTCGTCAAGGATATATACGCATTGCACGCGCTGCAGTTTCTATTGTGTTTCCCCTAGTTCGTCTCTAAAAATTCGAATTTTCAGCAGCTGCATCTCTAGGATTATTACAATAATATATAATATTATATATATAATAATCATTTTGAACGCGGTCATATTTTTTTTCTTTTATTACTTTCACCTCGGTTTTTGACGAGCGATCATCATAAATTAAAGCTATACTCGGCACACGGATATAGTGTAATGTTTGTAATATGTATATCATATAAATTATAATATATTATTATTTATTACCTATATAATTCTGTCATTAATTTTATGGCATTGCTTAATATATTAACGTGTACTCGCATACGGATATTGCATAATAATAATTATTGTTTGACACATATAAAATAAGTTTATAATTTAGACTACTCGCGTCGTCGTTAGAATACGAGTATATAATAGTATCCCCGGACAATGTATGTCTGGTAATACGATCTTGATTAAATACTGACGTTTCGTCGTAGACTTGACGCAGCAATCGATTAACCAAATAGCTCCGACGCGTTCGATTTTTGTATTTACTTTAAGTCTTGATGAAAAATGGGGTCGTCTCTACTGTATAAAATGGATATTACAGCTTTATTCCGTTTAGCATTACTCTATTCGTATTGTATATACTGCGGTCGTCGTCCCCGAGATTGGATACCCACGGTTGAGTAATAACTAATAATATTGTCGTAATGTCGTCGATAATACTCATTTTTCCCCTCTTTTTATTTTTAAAACGACAAAAAGATCCCTTAAAACATGTGGTAGTGTCGTTCTATAAAAATCTATCCATCATTCTAAAAATACAGTATGTTAAAGTCATCATGTACTCAGCCCCCGCACCGTATGTCGTTTGTTTACATTATAATAGTGAACTAGACGTGGATAACAAGAGTGCTGTCTCGTATGTTTATTATTTTTTATACTTTATAAAAGCGTACATCAATATTTCATTATATTATATATGTCTATTATATCATCGTCTCTTCATTTCCTTGACTTGTAACATCCTCATAGATACGTGATAACCGAACTAATGCAGAGCGACTTGCACAAAATTATTGTGTCACCGCAGCAGCTGTCGCCGGACCATATAAAAGTGTTTCTCTATCAAATCCTCAGGGGTCTTAAGTATTTACATTCTGCACGAATATTACACAGAGACATCAAACCAGGAAATCTTCTCGTCAACAGTAATTGTATTCTAAAGGTATGTATGTCTAGTTATATTAAAAGTATTTTACTGTATAATATATGTATTTTACGTTAATATAATATTTATTGATTCGTGATATGTTGAAATCGTGTTTTTTTCATAATTAGAGTTCACAGTTTGGTCTAGATTTAATAATAATAATGATAATTTATATTTCAATTTGGAATACGGTTTAATTTCACGCCTGAGTTCTATCGTCGTTTGCATCACGTGATTCGATGGATGGTATTTCTTTTTTTTCGTAGTAACTTAATTAAAATTATATATATTATATATATACGTATATATATATGAAAATACTGCATGTATTAATAATAAAAAAACTGTTTAAAAATGCATTTTTTATAAAATCTCTTAATTCCCTGAAAAAATTTAAATAACTTTTCATATTAAGGTATAAAAATTAGCTATATACACTTATATCGCGATATTCGTGTATATAATGCTGTAACTACGTTATACAGTTTTAAGTTCTCTCTCTGTCTTGTATAGTTGATTCGGTTTTCTTTTCCTGTTTTTGAAATTATGCTTTGGCCATGTACGTTTATACTGTTTCCGCCATTTCCGGGTATTATAAAAGAGAATATTTTAAAAGCATTTCTATGTACCTACTTGTGATCATAAATTGTTAAAAATTATTAAAATCCGTAAAGCTACTACATTATAATATGATAATGTTATCATAAAATTTGGGACCACCAAGAGCGTCCCGTTGTTTTTAGCAAATTCATGATAAAACGCATACTTTTTTAATTTTTTTGTTCATTTATCTATTTTGTAGATAATTTTTTTCAAACGTTGTAGCATCGTGTTTATGCAAAAAATTGAAAAAGTTCTTTCCTTTAAATTATTAACATGATTTATAACATTTATAATATAAGTACGCAATTATAACATATATCATATTTCACATTTCTTCTGTTTTAAGATATGTGACTTTGGTCTGGCCAGAGTAGAAGAACCGGATGAGACGAAACACATGACTCAAGAAGTAGTAACGCAATATTATAGGGCACCGGAAATATTAATGGGAGCCAAACACTACACATCGGCCATAGACGTGTGGAGCGTCGGTTGTATATTCGCCGAACTCGTCACTCGGCGGATACTATTCCAAGGCCAAGACACGGTTCAACAAGTAAGTCACTCAAATACTCCTATAGTTGAGTGTTTGTAGATATGGGAAATATGATAACCATTTTGGTGATATAATACCTATTAGTATAAGTGTGTACGCACCCTATGACGTATGAATGATTATAATATTATATGTGTGCATACTTAGTCTAACTTATGTATACATTTTTTATTTTTTATTTTTATAGTTGGAGTTGATAACGGACTTGCTCGGTACGCCAACCATGGAAGACATGGCCCACGCGTGTCCGGCCGCCCGTTCCCATATGCTCATACGACGCATGAAGAAACCGTCCATGTCGTTATTGTACTCTTTGTCTTCGTTGATGACGCATGAGGCGGTTCACTTGATTTCCCAAATGCTAGTTTTCAACCCGGTAAGTGTATACATACAACTTGAGTTAAACCTTTGAAATAGCCTCTTTGCTATGTACCGCTATACATTTTCATTTTCTCTTCATTAACTTCTGGTTTTTTCTTTACATTACATGCAGGATAAACGGATGTCCGTTATGGACGCACTAGTCCATCCTTATATAGACGAGGGTCGCCTCAGGTATCATAGTTGTATGTGTAAATGCTGTTTCACGGTACCATTGACGGGTCTCCGGCATTTCTGCATGGACTATGAACCGGTTGCGCCGCAGACGTTCGATGACAAATGGGAGAAGAAAATGTCAAACGTACAACAAGTCAAAGGTACGCATGTATACCTATAGGGTAACTTTGTTTTTGTAATTTTCGTCAAGAAAATGTTACGGTGACAGTATCCATATACACGTTTTACTAAATCTTAATGTCTTACAGAGGAACTTCACAAGTTTATCGGTGACCAGTTGAGCAGTCACCGCGTGCCATTGTGCATAAATCCCCAGTCGGCGGCATTTAAAAGTTTCTCGAGGTAAGGCTGTGAGAAACGTCCAACTCTTCTGAATCACCAAATATACATACTACACCTCGACTAACCGGTACCTATATAAATATTGTATACATAATGCATATATACATACATTTTATAATATCTCGGCATAGCATGTACAATTAACAATTATCTTATGAAATATATACATTTATGTATACATGTATGTCGCCGTTTCGATATGAAACGTATCCAAATATACACGTGTTTTATTTCTATTTTTATTTAATATTTTTAACAAAGTTTTTAATTTTTAATCGGTTTGTGAATGTGCACAAACGTGACTACCGTTTTGATTTTGAATAATTTTATTGGAAGACCTACTTTATAATATGTATATGTGAGAATATGCGTTTCGTTGTTATTAGTTTACGGTTAGATACTTGATAATATTGTACCGTTGCGCAGTAATATAAAATAGTAAATTCGGCGTTAACATTTATAATTGTTTAAAAAAAAATTTCTATTTTTAAACATGACGAATTTCATATTGTACAATGTACATTGTTTTAATAGCGTATATCAATGTTTGTTGGATTAAACCAAAAATTTGAACAAATCGCAGGTTTTTATACATTAAACAAATATTATTTGTATTGTTTATTTCAATGAAATATTTTTTGATCTTATTACTTTTTTAATAGAATTTTTGTATAGTAAAGAATAAAAAAATAAATACTATTTTATACCAATTTAGAGTTCAAGTCATATTTTTTCAAAGAACAATAATATTTATTGTTAATATAATTAAAAATAATATTGTTAATTATAATTAACGATTATATTTTCTACATTTTCTTTTATTGACAACCTTATACACACAATATTTAGATAAAAGTCTACTTTCTCTATTTAAAAAAATTATAAAATAATTTCCATGGAAAATTTGTATAACCAAAATAAGAACTAAATATTATATATAATTTTCTCACGTATAATTATGTTATAAATATGATGAGAAGTGTTATTTTTGACTAAATGCTTAATTACTAGTTTTTCACCAACGAAAAATTTGGCATATGTAATTTAAACTCTCATATTGAAATTGAATACTTAAAATTGTCAACAATATCAATGCAATTCATAACATGAAGTTTTCGCTATTTCCGATTACATATGCTGATAGTGAAATATATTTCCATATATTTGTCGGTGATAAATTATAATTATATAAATGTGTGTGTGTGTGTGTGTGTGTGTGTATACGTATATTATGTATGTATTTTGTGATGACAGCTGCAGTTCAATATTGTGTTGTTAGACTGAATACGTCATTATAGTACAGTATCGATTTATTTCATTTATTGTCTCCGCCCTCAGAGTTTTTTTTAAATGATAACATCCCCCCCCCCATTACATTATTTGTATGGTTTCTGGACGATGTACTGGTTATAATGTCAATGTCTTTTAATAGATAATATAATATTATGTTTTATGACAATAGTGTAGTCTTCAGTAAAATCTAAAAAATAAAAATATAATACTATAGCTCTAAGAGATGTTTTGTAACCAACAAGAGGTTTCCTATTTTAACGACGTGCGTTTTATTTTTAAGAGTTATGACCCTCAATTATGTTTTGTTATATTTATTATTTCTTTAATTAATTCTGTCTAATGGAGTAAAATTAGTTAACATATACCACAATAATACAATAATATGTTGTGATAATTGATTTTTCTCGTGTTTCAGTGATGTTTGATCGGAGCAGACTGCCTCAATTCCTTATATTTATATGTATTTACACTGTATATATATATATATTATATTAACGTGATAACCGGATCTCAAATTGGGCCCCCCGAGACCGAGACTGAATGAATATAACATAACACAATGAAATCGAGACAAGAAGATTAAACATAAAAAAAAAAATTGTACATAGTTCTGAATTTTTTTTTCTTTTTATTGTATGTGTGAGAAAAATGCTTGATTTTTACTTATTTTGACGATTGAAAGCTCAGTGTCCCAACTTTTATTTTATTTTATTTTTTTAGTACGCTTATTTTCTTATAATTATTATATTTTTTTTTTTTTTTTTATTTTTTTCCCCAACGATAAAAACGATTTTCTCTGATATTCGATGTTTACCAATATTTTATTGTAATAACGTATCTATTTATTATAGATATGAAAAAATAAATGATACTCGTTTTTTAAACCTTACTCATTCGGTAATGTTTTTTAAAAGCATACGTACACGCTGAACGCTATCGGCTTAAGTACGTAACATCAGCTTTAAACGGTCATAAAATGTAATGTATCGGAAAGACGTGTATTTTTATTTTTTAATTATGTATAATATATTAACGCGGTAAAAGACGAATACGACAACGCGGTCGTGTGCGTGGAAAATACTTTTTGTAAATAACGTATTTAAATGATTTTTTTTTTTTTTAATGTAAATAATTATTTGTACATTTTAAATGTGTATTATAATAATATGTGAATTGCACTTAATTGTCATGTACTTTTTCGCGAACCCGAAAAACGACCACGCTGTATTGTAATTATGTCACTATTTTTATTTTATTTTCTCCATCCATCTCTGTATTGTTCAATCGACGTACTATAAATATTATTTTGTATTCAAAATACGCCTAATAACACACAATGCATACCTACATTCGGAGTGTTAGTTTTTAAGTAATCATTTGTACGGGTTGGACTATAATATCATGTATTTAACAACATATATATTTTATTATGTAATTACACAGATTTTTGAAACATGATATTTGTAATAGCTGCGTGAATTATTATTATTATTATAATTTTTTTTTTTTTTTTTTTTTTGTTAACAAATAGAGCGGGTGATTTATTAAATTTTAATAATATATTTCTGTTTTTGTTTCTTCTCGTGCTTCAACGATGTTATTTTACGTGTATCCTTACAAACTTGTTTGCAAAAACCATAATACCGTTAGATATATATATTATTTATTATGTACCTATAGTAAAACCACAACTATATTTTTTCAACGACGTAGTGAATTACCAATAAAATAAAAAATGTCGTTTTTAGCCATACTTTTGTACTAAGTACTTTAGTAGAAGTCAGTTGCGACAACTGCAACAGAATTCTATTACACATACACATTGTAATACTTTTTATACACTTCTAACGATCGAAAATCTTCTTTAGTGGCTGATTTATAAGTTTTTTCTTTTTACGTATAATTTCACGAAAGAACATCACGCGCGATTTACCCTCTTGTATACAAAACGAAACCGTGCCCCTATAAGAAACCAAAACCACATGAGATGGTTCGACGATTTTCTCATCTGGTCACATTACTGCTTTTAGCGTCGTTTCAGAGAATCTTGCGGTTTTTATCGTTTGTTATTCTCTGTTTTTCGCATGGATATGTGGAAACGCACTGTTGCTGATGGATATTACATCATTTAATTCTATGTGTTAATATTAATATAACAAGGTGATATAAAACATTCTTTATGTGTAGACGAGGTAGAATTCAAAATATTGGTTACTACTGATTGTATTTTTAAAATCTAAGTGGTACGAGATAACATAAATCGGTGCTATAATATAAAAGTGTCTATATATATATATTATTTTATTTATTTACTTAAAAAGTACACTTTATATGTGTTATAAGAACACACATACTATAAACATCGCTTTTTTAAATATTTTACCGTGTATTGTAGTTTCTAGGTGGTACCTTCGTCGAAACAACAAGTGCCTGCTTGTCATTGTTGAATATATGGCATAATTCTCAAACTGCACACTTTCACTTAATTCTTGGGTTGAACAATTTGTGCTCGGTATGGAAAACAATCGAAAGGTCAAATTTAGCTCACTCAAAATGCGCGGTATTTGCAATCACCCCGCTGAAAAACTGAAACGAATCGTTATAATGCAGTGACATCCGCACTCGATCGTGTATAAATAGATCTATTCGTACGCAATATATAAGTATATGCTTTGGTGATTTATATAGACTACAGAGGGATTCTTTGAACAGTGGACATTCACTATTTCGAAAAAGATATTACGTTTATTTTTGAAGTAAACTCGTGAATATCTAGAGTTATAATTATGTAATTTTTTCTAAAACTCATTTCAATCGTGTGCTAACAAAGAATTTCTTAGTTATTAATGGTATTGTGTTAACTTAAATTTAAGATCAATTTTGTCAAAGTTCAGTTAAGTATGACTATTGTAAGAAATAAAATACAAAAATAATTGTTAGATTGTAGTATTGAACCGCGCATTTACCGAAACAAAGGGGGCTTCGGGTCGTATCTCCGTGCTATAGATACTTAATAATATATATTCTTCGCTTTTCTAAACTTTTTGAACACGCGTTAGCCCTGCAGTAAACCCGCATCTATCATTTAAGCAGTGTCTAACGAAATCCAGTACCATTTATACCTCATATTTGTTTATTTACATATTAAAATGTATAATATTATATGTTATTAAATATCTACATACTGTATGGGCGTAATAGGCAACAGCCGCCGTTATTACGTATTTTTCCACGTTGTATAATTAATTATTATTCGGTCGATTGCCCGCGCCCCGTTGCGATTCGTTGACCTGACACGTTATCTCCGGATCTATATTATCATGCGCATATCATAGTACCTACCACAATATCATAATATTCTATTATACGGTGGTGATGAAATAATTAATTTCTCTGGCGGCAGTATGGTAATAACAGTTGTGGTGCACACGCAAAACCCTCTTTCCACTGTGTAGTGTTAAGTACCGTTCTAGAGAGCGGTGAGGGGATAGCGACGGATAGTTAACCTTAACGCATAAGTATAACACATTTTGTATGATTTATACAATCATGGATAATGCATGTAGCATTGTATTGCGATTAATTGAAATGTTATATTATACTGTGTTTTATAATATATTTCTACGGTATTATTTTAATTTATGTATATCTCGCTGTATGCACGCGTATTATTTTATCCTCCGATAAGTCCGATACGATGTTATGCGGTTTAATCAAAACCGCGAACACTCAAGTTTCTCCCGGTAAATTTTTTAATACGTTCGTACGTGTCTTATTATTATACGTTTTACATTGTATAATGAAAAACTATTCAACGAATGACGACCATGTGTGAAACAATAACTCATCTGTATATATCGACACATTGTTAGTATTTACTATTTAGATCAGAATCATCTGTAGATAATACGCGCTTACTATGAAGTGCGTAAGAGCATTCAATAATTTGTATTCTCTGTGTATTAAATTATTATGAACATCATAACTGTGTTAAAAATAAACAATAATCACGTTTATTAAATTCATAATAATATTTTCGTTTAAATTTACGATATTACGATATCACACGGCGTCAAAGTTAGGCTACCAGAAGTACACTACAGTCGTCGGTTCATTTATCCGAAAATCTATAATTATATTAATATATTATTTTGTTTGATACATTTCAATCGTACAACTTTATTTTCATGGTATTGTAAATTAAAACTAAAAATTACTAACTATTCGTTTAAAATGAAAAAAGTTGTAGAAAACAATTATTAAATTTGTGTTAGCACGAAGTCATACGTCGCGGTTATTAATAGATGCTTTTTAGATTCATACACACACACACACACACACACACACACACACATATATATATATATATTATATATATGAAAGGAAAACGTGACTGACTGATCTATCAACGCACAGCTCAATTCACAGGATGGATCGGACGAACGTTTGGCATACAAATAACTGTTATGACGTAGACATCTGCTAAGAAAGAATTTTCAAAAATTTAACTCATAAATGAGGGTTTGAAATTTGTAATATAGCTAGTAATTTATAAATCTATGTACAGTAAAACTTTTCCTAAAGGACGCGTCTCCCAATACTGGGCGTTTTTTTTTTTTTTTTTGGTAGGGAGGGAGGAACTAGTACTTTTACAATACTTTTCAATGGGGAAGTCTCCAATTATAGTGAGCATTTCTATTAATCTTAACTTAAAAATAATGATAAAACGCCAAAACGGTCTTTGTAAAAAAGATTAAGAAAAATGGGAGCTTAATAAATATATCTATTTTGATGTCTTTTTAATTGATCTAAAAGTCGTCGTCTCGCACGATATATATATATGTAATATATATAGAAAGAAAGAGAGAGAGAGAAAGCCTAGTTTTGTGAGTTACTCATGTCTCCTGCACGCACAGTTAATTGCTCGATGTATATAATAATCTGGTCATGTTATAAACCTAATTTGTGATGGATGCGATCGAAATACCTAATATTTCAAGTTCACACGTGCGAATAGAGTTGACCCTAACAAGTCTCATATTGCACCTATATAATACAGGTTGGATATAATATAGCATAGGAGTAAAATGAGGAACCTATGTATATTTTGTAGATGATGGACGGGCGGGTAGGTGTAAATGAGAATTGAAAAGTAAACACCGCGGACGTCCTGTATGTAATAGAATGCGATACATGCGTGCGAGAAAAAATATGCGATTTTATTTATACCTACCAACAGGTGGACCCATGTTTGTGCCAGCCAATAATGCAGCGATTGAAAACGGCTACACTACACCACCCGTCATCGTAAATTCCAATAAACGTTTACGCGCGAATCTTATAATTTGTATAAAAATTGTATAATGATCATCGATGCCCGACGGGATATTGTAATACACAAAATACTGTCTGTCATGTACCGACACCGTATAATTGTTTAAATATGATAATGCCGACGACACCGTAGACCGAAATTGCGACAGCAATTTGCGCAATGTATAATGTACAGTATAATATTAATTATTTATATTGGAAAGTCAGTAACCCTATAGTTCACGATACTGTGTGGGTATTTAAATGCAATATAATAATAATATATATGTTTGTATTAATAATTTCCTCGATAACTTAACAAAAATGACAATTTTTTTTAATTGCTTAAATATAGTTACTGATTTTACAACTAATTAGGTAACGCACTATACATAATATGTTCGGTATTCGAACAGAAATTTTGAGAAAAGTAAAATTTTATCACAAAATTTAAATCATAGAATAATAATTAATTATTTATGTTTAATAATAATACATATTGGTATTATCCTCACCTAAAGCAGTGCTACAGTGTATGCGTGACATTTGAGGCGCTGCAGTGAAATCCATTTAAAATGACAACATTTTTCTATAAAAAATTTAGGTTTACTTTGTAGATACTGAGTGGTGTGGTACGTAGTGCGGCAGTAGCGTGCCCATTTGACGTAGAAGGATAATCTTTCTATAAATCGTCATTATTTTAGTGTATTTTGTACTATTATTGTAAAAGTCCAAATTAATTAAAAATATTCAAATATTTTTATTGTGGTTTGAAGATGTTACTAAATGCCTCATAAATGAATTAACCAAAAAAAAAAAAAAAGAAGCTATTAAACTATTTACTGAGTTTTATTAGATATTTAATTATTTTACTAAAATGTAAATTTTAAAATCACATATTTGCTGTGCCTCATCGCTTTTATTAATTTGAGCAATAAAAAATCTTTTTTTAATTAACCCGCAACTATGTTTTATCGTTAATATCGTTATTTTAAAATGTCACAAAACATTAAAAATTAAACCATCTGTTATTTATAATCTAAGCGTTAAAAAAAATCTTTCCTTTCATGTAGGTCAATCGTTCTACGTCTAACGGCAGGGAGTTTAGTGTGGATTACTAATCGATTTAGTGTTTTGGAAATACTTTGGTAGGGGCGTTATTTCCTCCCTCCCCAAGTACTGTGTATGAGTGTGATGTGGATAATTAGTCTTTTAATATTATTATGCTCTTATACTCCGTCAAATTAATTACTTTATACGCATACTTATTAATGTGTGAAGTGTTTTCACGTAGGATAATTTTAAAATATACATTTTTTTTTGTAAATAATGCATTATCAATGAAGATATCAAATCATATAATATTAACTTGTCTCTGCGGCTGTTGAGATGTAATATCGCTAGTTGGTGCTCGTAAGCTTTTGATTCTTTCGACTGTTAATCATCCCTTAAAGTGCATTAGTGCGGACTCGGAACAAAAAACCGAAATGATGTTCTAGTATAGGACGACCACGGTAACAGCGGTAACAGCTGGTGATGCAAGGCGCGCAGTACGTTCATCAAACGAGTCATATCTCGTCATACGCACGACACGAGCGCATAGCGTTCGATATCCAATGACCATTACCAATACATTGTTATAATCTTTGTTCGCACGAGTGCATGATTGCGGTCGAAAACTAGGAAAAGTTATGATTAGTTTAGTATTTTTATTCCTTAAAAACATGACTATCGTATAGCGGCAATAAAGATGGTTCAACAACTTATCAGTGTGTATATAAGTATATATATATATTTATATATGTGTATTCATCGCTTACTAAAACACAGTGTTTAGCGGTGATATAACAAAACGATCACAATTATATTATATACTTTACGAACGACTGCGGTGCTGTAGACCGCAGAACTCTGCAGTTGTTCTGATGTTGTGTAACATTAAATCCGACGCGTCGACACGCTATACGACGACATAACACAATAAAATAGCCCATAAGGTATCCTAGAGCCGTATATTATATTTATATATATATATATATATACCTGTATACCTACTACTCGTGTACCCGCGTTGGCATCGCGTTGCGTACAATACGTCTTCTAGCTACATAATAACGGTAAGTCTAACATAATATATTGTATTTCCTATATAACACATCATACACGCCCGCGTGTGTGCGCGTCGTTAATTTTTAATTATATATACAATAATAAAATGTATTACTTCCGAGGTTCCTGTTCGGTGTACTCATACCACGTACGTACCCATGACTGCAGTCTACACGAGGCGAGTTTAAAGGTTATTGATTGTTCGTGAGCGATATGATATAGTAAAATACTATTACGTATTTCGAGTCTCGACAATATTGTAGCAGGTAATATATTATACAAACGCGCCGCATCGTACTTATAGGCCGTAGTTAATATTATAACACGCGCGTATGGGCGCCTATTTCTGCCGGCTATACGACATTATTGTAATGCGTGTACGGAAAATCGTAAAAATAACTTTTTGATACTTCGGATGCAGGCGGTGATTGTTCCCGACACGAGTCTGCTGCTCGGTGGCCCGGTCTGCGTTCGTGATTTGTAGACGCCGTACGTTAATGAGTACACGGCTAAAACGAGATGGTGGCAAAAACAGTTAGGTTGACAGGTGGGTATACAGAATAAACCCAACGCTAAATGATAGTATTTATTTTGGTAAATAAAAAAAAAAATATAACACCCATCATTCTTCATTCAGTATTATAGGTCACGTGTAGTATGCATGAGTTGAATTTAAATTAAACCATAGAATAAAAAAAAAAAATTGAATTGTTAAAGTAAATAATATTTTACGCAACTATTAGTTTCAATTTCCTATGAATAATATTTTTGGAATTATTTATGAAATATATAGCTAATATTATTATTTTTGATTTAAATATCCAATCGCATCAAGATTTGTACCTACTTGAAATACATATAAAAAAAATTTGTGCATTTATAATGTTGAGATTTCTTAGGTTTTAGTAAGAATAGCTTACAAGAAATCTTGTATTATATTTTCAAGTGATTGTTTTTAGAATTAAAAATTTGATTAATTTTGAATTACATACCAAATAGTAGGCAAATTTTTGTGATTATAGTGAAAATTGTCAATATTTGAACTTCAAACGCTTAACATTTCTGATAAAAATTGTGAACATGTATTTTTATTATTTTTAAATAGCTATTTGTATAGCTTATTAACCTTGGTTATGTTTCAAACTTTTTGAATTATTATAAAAAAAAATGAATAAAATATTTTACAGATAAATAAAAACTAGAAAACTTAAATATTTTAAATTATTTTTAATATTCTGAAAATAAATGTGTATATATACATTATTATTAGTTATCAGTTATTAATATAAACTTAATGTAGTTCAGAATATATTTTTACCTGTATTTTCAAATAAATTATAACTATATTTTGCTATTTAAAAATATATATTATATATATTTATTTACTCATTTGTAATACAGTTTTTATATATTTATCTAGTATTTATTTCACTAATTATAATAAGATCTAATATAATATATATATTATATAGCATATAGATTTTTATACTAACGTTAAGGTATACTAATAGGTATACCCTTTGTATATAATAAATTAAGAACCCGTTTTTTGTATCGATTTCATAACATAATTATTTCTGCTAATTTTAAGAATTTAGATAAAAAATATACGACTTTTAAAAATTATGTAAAAGGCTTGTGATTTAAAAAAGAGAAGGAATAAGTTAGGAATTTTAAAAGTTATAATATTAGTTTAACATAAAACAAATAGCCTGTTGGTAAAAGTATATACACGAATCTCAGGTACTGTAACTATATACGATGCTTGTATAATTATTATATTGTTTTATTGAAATGCTTTGGATATTATTGCTATATGAACCCTATTGCAGGCATGGGTGTTATTTTTACAAGTCCTTAAAAATCGCCGGGGAATAGTAACTGTCTGATACCAGTCTCACGTGAGTCTTCTAAATTGTCTAAAATATACAATAAAAAAAATGAAAATTAATTAATATAATGGTATATGACATAGCATTTAGAAAGATAACCGTCTAATTTCTTTATTGATCAAAAAGCATATATAAAGGTGAAATCCAAGGGGTGAGATTAGAGCATTTATTTAGGCTTAATTATTCATAGAATTATACAATGCTTATATTATTATTATTTTTATATTTAATAAAAATTTACAAAATACATTTTATATTCTTATTACTGTTGTTATTTTAAAATTTAGATACGTATGTGAATCTAATAAAATTATGCTATCTTTGTCTGATGATGTATAGTTTTATAGATTGGTTTGTTGCATTGTCCGGTGTGTCTAGACGTTGTAATGAAACGATTTACGATATTAATACAATTTATAAATTTGAATAATTATCATAGAAGATAATATGGAATTTTATTTATTTAAGCGACTAATTATCATTATTATGCACAATTTAAATGAAATGAAAAATAATTAAAATATCAAAAACTATTAGAGGTTACGAATGTAAATAACAAAATACAATGTACATTGTCACAATTCATTCAGTCTTCCCTCTCCACAACCTAACCTAACCTCCTAAGAACGAGGTAAATAAGCCCCTGACGTAACATACATATTACAGCATATTATTGTACATCTCTCATCATAATCGTCAGCTTGTGCACCAGCTCCTTTTCCTTATACCCACGTGAATGCAACCTGCGAAATTTGTAAGAACGATCAAAACGCATCCGTCGCGAGAGAACGGTTAAAAACAATATCGGAGATGCGGCAGTTAGAGAAATGACGAAAACAATATTTATCGGGGCGATGGTATCACGAAACATTGTAGTAATATAAACATTCCTTTGATGTTTCTAAACCGGCGGAAATAACGTGACTTACAGCGGCGAAGAGTTATATGTGAATTACATAATCGATAAAACTGTAAACAGTATATTATAAATTATTATACAGTCATCTAGCTGAGTATACAATATAATATATGAGCAAATATATTTGACTTATAATTATTATTATTATTTATTATCACTATCTTACACCATTTAATCGTTATTAATGTTATTATTATACTATAATAGTGCGTGTGGGGAAATAAACCACTAATGATAGAAACACGTCTTTAGCGTCAGAGACTAAAGTGTTACTGCAGGTCATATATATATAATAGCACAACACTTATCAAATTAATTTTTAACGTTTGCACATTGTAACAATGTACATGGAGCTAAATTATCTCTCAAAAACGTCTTGTTTAAAGCCAATAAAATAAGAAAATAAATTGCTAAAAATTATTAAAATACCTATTCTCTACATTATGTAGGGAGGTAATTTATTTTTATGTTTTAATTTTAGTACGTAAATAAAATAATCTTTTATATTGATTATGGCTTCGTGCCAAGTTAAATAAAAAATATATACAATTTGATACAATTTACCTAATATACTGGCAACGAATTGTTAACACTTAATGTGAATGTTTGTATTAATTATTGTTATGTTGTATGGTGGCGCGTCACAATGACGGAAACGTATGGTTTTTTTTTAATGAACGGTCATATAAAATATAAAATACAACACTCACGGTTGAAAAAACGCTTAGTGAACAACAGTTTCTCGTCTCTGAGGTCAGTTCTTTGCTGCAGTGCTGGGTCGGATGATGGTCTTTCGACAAAACTTTTCTCCGAAACATCTGATACTGCTACGGGAAGCTCTTTGGAATTTAAATCCCGTAGTCGCCGTGAGGTTTTGACCCTTCGGAAATACTTGTCTAAGGTTGATTTACCGCCAAGACAATCATTTTGTCTGGGCGTTCGAGCCATCGGTGCTGCAAAAACTCCAAATTCTGGTCTTGTCTGCTGCACACTATCACGATCGACCGGAAAAAAGGTGTTAGCTGAGTATTCCTGAAGATGGATTTCAGTTACTTTAGGTAGATTTTCCATGTCCTGAGGAACTTGAAACTCAGACGGGGCCTTCAAATTGTTTTCTATTAGGCGAGACAATCTACCCACGGCCGCAACCGGCATTACTTGATCGATATTTATTGTTGATAAATTTTGTTCGGATTTCCGTTCAAATGCAAAATCCGACTGATTCCTGGTCGTTGTTGACGTTTTAAAACTAAAATAAATTGAATAATAAATATTTGATTTTTAAATGATGGAAATTTTAATATCATATTTTACACTTAACACACAGGTATTATTAAGAATAAAAATTCAGATCAAGAGCATAATATGTGGAAACAAAATGTAGCAATATCATTGATTTATACTAATTTAGTATCTATTATATCTAGTTTTTACATAATTTAAAATATTTTAATTTTTTAACAAAAATAAACTCTGGTACCATAATAATTGTTCTTATTCGTTCTAATATTATATGCATACATTAATTGTGGAGTGCGATATGAGTGTTTTAACATAATAAACTCAAAGTAACTTACTCCCTAATTCATGTATTGAATTTAAACACCATTATTTTATTGGTTTTTTAATTTTTTTATATACTTATACATGTTGGCGTAACACTATTGTTAAGAAATATTATACCTTGATGTAAATATGATATGATTTTTATTTGTACTTTCTGAGTCCGTAAAACATCTCTGTTTCACGTCAAATCCAATAGACGAGGTTTCGTCTTTATTCTCAGCGTCATACTTTTGTATATCACCGAACAGAAGGCATTTTTTTGTGCTGATGAGCAGTGATTTCATAAATATATTATTACAAACGAGAATCATTATATTATTTTTAATATTAGTATAAATTCAAAATTAATAATAATATCCTTACTACTTCAGTTTATATGGATTTATGTTTTCTTTGTTTGGCAATAATTGATCTGCTGGAAAATAAAAACCTTACTAGTTTATAAAATTTAACTTTTAAATTTAAAAACTAATAAGTAACTTCAGTAGGTAGATATTTTTTATGACGATATTCCACAAGCATTTTAAAAATGCACGAATTTTTCTATTTAAATCATATTTTTTAATTTTATATTTATAAAAGAATTTTCTAATTACCTCCCTTGTATTGATTAATATTGTCACAGGTGATCTGATTAAATTTTGGAAGACGCACATCTACTATTGCTTTAGCGTCGCCCACTTTTTTTTCTATTGTCAATTTGTTATGTTTTGATTTCTCATTTAAACAATTGTTTTTTCTGGAGCATCTCAATTGCATGCTGAAAAATATAAATAAATAAATATTAGTTCCTTGTACATTATAATACATTTTTTTTGTTTAATATTTTAGTATAAACTTTAAAATCTCATAATATTATTAAGCGACACAACTTTGTAACATATCATTAATTGAGTATTATTAATGATGTATAAAAATCGTGTACTAATGACTAAATTGTTATAGTTATATAAATTCCAAAACCATTATGTACATGTACCAGGTATCTATTATACTTAGTATATATATTATTGTTTCGTAATCAAACGAATAAACTGCGATGATTTGTTCTATGTTACAAGAACGCTGCTGAAAATAATTGCAATTATAATCACTATACACTATAATTATAGGTTTATAATAGCATTACAATAAATAAACTCTTGTTTTATACAAACCGTAAACAAAACCTATATTAATATATTATATTATATACTAGATATAGATGTGCATACATTTATCGAATATTTTCCAGAAGTATTAATTGCCAAAATTCGATAAAATATCAACGTTATAATAATAATAAAAATAATAATACTTACGGTTCAATAACTTCAGTGCGAATTTTATTTTTTAAATAATTCGTTTGAATTGCACCTAAACATCGGAATATTTTTTAACATATTTATATTCGTATGCTCAGTTTTTAGTAAGGAATTTCAAAAGTTGAATTGTATTAATTAAAAACAACTCACTTTCTTTGAAACAACACTTCTCTATCGCCGAATCAAATGACTTAGAAATAACATTATTATCTTCAGGTACAAATAAATCACCGAATACGTCGTCATTTATTAATCTTTAATACAATAATACGTTTCATGCAATAGTGTTTAATTATATAACGGTTTACTGTATAGGTAAGTATATAAAACAATATTTGAATACGTAAAACTTACTCATCGTAACAGAAATAATTATTTAATTCATGTTTGTCGAATTTAAAATATTCATTTGGCTGTCCTATATTGCAGTAATAACAGTGTAAAAAACAACAGTCTTATTATTGAATTTAAAGATTTTAAAATGTTAACCAGTAACAATTTAAACGTCCTACCATTGTTAAAAGAATCAGTTTGTGTTTTGAACATTTCGCCTGCAATTTTACATGTTGCAACACTACTTTCATTAGCACAACGCTTTACATCAGTACCTGTATCTTCTTCCACACTCAGTTTATTCATGACTTTAGGGTCTTGATCTCTCGAAGTAATGTTATGTAAATATTTTTTAATATTTAACTGTGTTTTGTCTTTATTGCCTTGTTTCACTACTCTCGAAGTTCGCTTCTTTAAATATACAACGATAATTCGATAAGTTAAAACAAAAATAACAATATAATATAATAAGATATTTAATTGCACAAAAAAATAAATTACTAAATTAGCACAATACTTTTTTTGGCGGTGGAGAGGGGAAATTTTTCAACGGTGACTCATTACAACAATTTTCTTCACTCATTGATTCTTTTATGTGTTCTTCGTTATTGTTTGGTTTGAACTTAATCTCAATATCAATTCCGACTACAAAAAATAAATAAGAATTCTTTTAAATAATATTATACTAAAATAATATAGAATTACTAAATTTGTTTGCTATATTTTTTAAACATACCCCAATAGTCGCTTATCAAACAAATAGTAATTTCATAGTTGGGTTTATTAAAAAAAAAATTATTTTGCAACGGCGTAGTCATATTTATGATTCCTCCTTGTTCCAAAAATTTTTCGTTACTAGAAAATATGATAATTTACGATAACGACGTATTATATATGATATTTTTGTACCACTAGTACATAGGTAATTAATATTTTATTAATAATATAATACTACCGTATTTGTTGAATTTTGAGCAGATGATTTTCAGAATCACCCAC
The DNA here is from genome assembly GCF_002803265.2 of Melanaphis sacchari. NCBI lineage: Eukaryota > Metazoa > Arthropoda > Insecta > Hemiptera > Aphididae > Melanaphis > Melanaphis sacchari. The sequence goes on from NW_020271635.1 coordinate 2,832,782, forward strand.
CAAAACTGATACTGTTTGAAATAGTACATTTGACGAAATATTATTATGATCAATTAAAATTAGATTAACGATAATTAGTTCTGAACATTTATCAAACTTTGCACACACTTTATACTTTGGAATTTGTCGAATAAAGTTGTGTATATGGTTTCCAAACGGTGGCTGTCGGTTAAGGAACTAGGAAAATAGAAAAATGTAATCGTTATTTGTTATACAAATGTCAAATACTTATAAAATTAACATTTTTTTTTTTTTTTTTGAAGTATTTAAATTTTTTTACTACAATTTATTTACACTGATTAAGCAGAAAAAAATCATTAATTTTTGATACATTTAATTATTGAATTACAATGTCATTTAAATAAAAAAATTAGTTGGTTATACTCCAACTTTGAAGGTACAATTATAAAATACAAATATATTTTATTCGGTTTGTAAGGATTCAATTTGTATATATTTTATAATATTGATTTAACTTTTAAATGTATACACATTCATTTTTTCTCCACTGTCACGTTACACTTAAGTAGTTTTTATTGTAAAATTATTATAAAAAGTATTAACAAAATTTCGGTTTATGAGTATTGATTAGTGTTATGATGAAAATCAACACATTAATTATTGTTCTTACACATTTCAGTTTTTAAATTAATTTTGTCATTTTTCATTTAACTTATACTATGCAAGTGGTTTGACTCTTAGGTCAAGGATAATAAAATAAAAAATAAGCGTCCTATATATGCGGTGTCATCATCACAACTTCTATGCCCATTTATGGGTCTATACAATATACACGGAAAAGTTACTATGGTTTATAAGTACCTATAGCGTAAACATCATATTCATTAATAAAATAGTCGAAGGATGTAAATAAATTATTTAAAAATACATGATTACTTATATTTTCTGATATGTTATTTATAACATAAAAATGTATGATGAAAGCTAAAAAGTATCAATAAAATATCATTTATATTAATTTAATTAAATATATATATATATATGTGTGTGTGTGTGTATATTTATTTATTTATTTATTTGAAATTAGAAAAATTAATCTTACCCGTTCTAAATCTCTAGGACTTGTATCCCGAATTGATTTCAATGTAGTTTTTCCGTTTAAAACAAAATTGTGTGATAACACTTGTCCTACTCTTGGGATAAGTTTTGAAACAAACTTTGATTGTTCCCATAATTTCGTCGTCACGCATTTTGCAAAAATGCACGCGATTCGAGCAATTTCGAATTTTGTACCTTTGAACATGATTTCTTTTAAAGCTAAAATATATAAATATCTTAGTAAAATGTAATATAGATACCACTTATAAATACCTATACCGGCTATACCTCTAGTCAATCGCGTAGAAATTAAAATTATTTTATTTGCGTCTTGTGCTAGTGAACTGTCTGAAATTCTTAATGTCCCCAAGGTCGCTTGTAAAAGACTATAAAGGATATAATATACGTTTAAAGCCATATTGTAAAAAATCATTTAATAAATATAAAGCAAACTATTTTAAATTAAAAAATTACCAATTGATTTTAGTTTCTCGAGTATTTATTCCTTCTTCGATGGGAAATCGTAAAACATCTGCACCTGGTATTTTATTTTTATTTAAAATATTTAAAATTACTTTTTCAGTTCTTCTCAGTTTAATATACTCGAATTCTTTGGATTGAGATAATAATTTTATTAAATCATTTAAGTTCACAGTTCCTTTTAGCTAAGTAAATATCAACAATATCAGTTATTTCTAATTTAATAAGAATAATATGACAAATTATAGTTAAAATTATTATTTTCGATCCCCGTAGTCTTATTTTATTTTTTTAAATTTGAGATCTAGAACAATGATTTTCATAAATTATTGTAAAGAATATATTTTAAAATAATAAGTACATGAATAAAATGAATAAGTCATTTACGAGCATAGCTATTAGAATTAAAATAATATTGAAAGATAATTAATTTTATTTCATAAACTTTATAAAGAGATATTTTATATACAGACTATAACAAATATTTTAATATTATTCGCGATGTCTTAATTAATACTCCATAAATTATATATTTAATATTGAGAACACATTCGACTTACTTGCATATATTTTTTCATTGTTGCGTAGCTTATTGAATACTTAACCATTATTTCGCATTCTGGTTTTGAAATTATTTCATTATTTTCATCACAAAAGTTAATTAACCCCGTGCACGCTAATGCTTTGATCTCTGTTAAACACAAATCTAAAATTTTCAACATTGTATCAATATTTAATACAATATTATCAATGACATAAATATCAAATAAATAAAGATATTTAATATTTATATTAGGTTAGAATAAGAATTAATCATTTATACAGATTTTGATAAGAAATCCACGGTAAATATAAATTAAACTCTATAAAATGTTAGATAAGTTAAAAAATAAAAAGGTAGGCAAGTAGGCATCACTCTACTGTACAGTAGATATTGATTGGGTCATTATGATGGATGTTTTAAAATTAATAGAAATGATAAATTATTTTATATAAACAAAAAACGACTCTGATCAGAGACAGTATATTGACCTATCTCACTATTGACTTGGTAAACTTCTTGTTATATTTGTTGATACTGCAATTAGGTGAAGTAATTTATTTTACTTTGAGTTATATAGTAGGTTGAATTATTTTTATCGAAAACATTAAATTTTAAAATGTTATTCAGTGTATAAAATTGTGTTTGATTTAAAAATTCTATAGCCTTGCAAATACTATATCAAATTATAATAAAATAATAATTAATATCGTTATATATAGGTTAAATATGCAATTACATTAAAATTTGAAACTAAAATTATACTTATAATTTTTTTGGCTTCAGTATGAACTACTTATTAGGAATTTGTATTAAATTCCCAAGTCTTAGCTATAAAAATTGAATATTTTAATTTTTCAACAGCAAAATATTTCGTAAATTTTTAAATTTCAAATGTTTATAAAAATAAATTATACCTATATATTTAAAATATGTTTACATACCTACTTAACTATAAGAAAAACTAATGCGGAATATTAAATTAATTCGAAAATTTCTATAAATAACTCAAAAAAGTCAAAATATTTTGAAAACTTTGTCACATAAATATTTGGTACAATTTCAAGTATCTATACAGTTATTAATTTTTAGTACGCAAACGTCTCTATAACGTTTAGCGGATTAGATGATCAATATAAAAATTATGTAAGTAATACACTGACTTTGTAATCTATTTTCTACTTCTTGGACACTAAGAGTCTTGATCATTCCGTAATTTTGAGGTGATTTACATGCTCGGACATATAAAAACGTAGATCTTATCCAATCCATTGCAACTTTAATATTATAGATCGTACCCAAAAATATCTCTGCATTCAAGTGTTCAGTTAAATATTTATGAAGATGACTTTCCATAAATTGATTGCCCATTAATATTTTTTCATATCGACTCTGTAAAACAAGTGAATTTAATTGCATTAAAAAATTCAGTAAAAATAGCCAAATAATAATACTACCTTTACAGTATTCTTATAACTTACAATTAAAAGCTTTTTTTTCTAAAACTTATTTATTTTTTTTTATTTTTTTTTACAAAAACTATAGTTAATGTAATTGCGTGTTATTAAAAAAAAAATAATAAAAATATCCATATAGTAAACTTTATCTATTTACATAATTTCTACGGTCTAATATCAATCCTCAAACCGACTGTAACTTTTTTATACAAGCGTTTTCTTCTTCCAAAAATTTTGAACTTAAATTATTTAAAATTATGTGGCCTAACCAAACAAACATCATATATACGATTTATGTTTTTGGGTTTATCTATTTAAGTACTATCCCTTAAGTCCTTTGGTCCGTAACTAATAAATTACTTAACAGCAGCTTGCAATTTAAAACAATTAGAGAAACTATTAACCAATTCTATTACAAAAGATTTCACGATTAACTACATTATACGAGTACTAGCGCAGTATCAAATAAGTGACCTCAAAACTTGTGTTTAATAAATCACTTCCAGACATTTAACAAGATAGCTCGACCAAAACTACTAATTATCTTCTTGGTGTGCATAAGATTTAAATCGAATAATTTCTAAGTAGCTTTATCGTGACTCAGAGTGTTTTATTTTAAATCTTTATTCTACAAACACGAAATTTAAATTTTCAAATTAACCTTTTAAACATTTTATATAGTATTTACGTAAATGCTATAAGATTAACGTTTTTCTAAACAAAAATTATCAATAAAAATTGCCTACATACTTTAATTTATCTTTCCTATCTATAATAAGTCATACATATGAATAAAAAATACCATGTTCTAATAGTAGTGATTATCTAATTTATTTTACAATAAAATTATACGTAAATATTAGATACCTATATAGAAAACAATATTTTATCTATAATAATCAAATGACTGACACACAGATAGTAAAACATAAAATATGTTATATCATGACAAATTTGTCATATGTTATATGTTGTTATTCTCGTATAAAAACATTATATTGGCACGTTTTATTCATATTGCAATTATGATCCCTGATCCATTTCGAAATAATTTACTATTATGTGTAAGTGTAAGTAGATACATAATATCAATTGATTAATCATTTTGAACTCTAATCGGTTTTAATTCAAAACGTACTTAATGTTTTATAAAATGAATTATTCTTAATTTATTATTTAATGCCAATCAAGTAATAATATATACTTTTAAGCTACCAAACTAATTATCATTTATAAATAATAGTATGATATTGAATGTTCCAATTTTTGGGTTCATTAAATTTTTTAAATTTAAATGTGCTTTAAATATTACACATTAATTCAATCTTTAACTCTTGTAATAACTCACTAGATACTTTTCATAAAACTTTTACACTACACTATTACTATTCAATCATATAATGTACACTATTACCATTTTTCTTGTTTTTCGTTTTTTTATTTATTAATTTATTTATTTTTGTAAGGTCATATTCGAATAAATAAATACACTTATACGATAATTATGCAATAGAATCTTAAACGAAGGAGAGATGATTTTTATGTACTTATTTTTCTTATTCCTTATATTTACGCAACTATTCTGAGTAATAGGTGCCTACAACTTTTTCTTGTTTTTAACGATCAAACCTCAACAAATATAGACGTCCTCTATCCATAGATTTCATTATAATAACACTATGCATTTTACATAAAAATATTAAGGAATCTGTGTTTTTTAAATAATATTTACGCGTATAAATCATTTTTATTGTCCATTTAATATTATAAATGTATTCAATTGCCTATTTATAGATATACATATAAATTATAAACATATATATTTTTAACAAGAAATAAAATTGTTAAATAAATCAATTGAAAATATCTAGAATGATGTGATACAAACATTTTGTAAAACACTTAATTACAACACTTTTTTTTACAAGAATTTTTTTTAAAAACGATTTTTGCGTTTATCATATCAACGCGTGCGTATATGCAGAATGTAAAATTTTTATAATAGGACTATACTCTAGAAAATTTTACAATAAGACAATAATAATACTGGCTTACATGACATAAGTATGGATTAAAGACGGTTTTTATTTTTGCATTATTATTATTTTTATAAAGCGCATTGTTGACAGAAAGGAGTGTATGATCAATCTACTTTCACACTAATTCCAAGAAAGGTTTTGCCATTCACAAAGGTCACAACATAACCTCTGTGAAATATTATGAACATATACTTACTTGAAATACCTAGTTCTAACTGTTATAATGAATACTATGTGGTAAACGCATTCTACCTATGTTTTTTTTTAAGTGTTACATTTTCACAAAATACCTATGGAAAAAATAATGAAATTTGCAAATTAAGATATATTTGCTTTGTTTTGATAAAAATTTATCTTAAGTTACAACTATTAATGTACTGAAAACTTAAATGGGATTCATCTATGGACATAATATTATTATTACGCTTAAGTCGAGTTTACAACTACTGAACTACGTCGTTTACTGTTTTGTGTACCTCCTATCGATTCTAATTGGTCCACTGTATAATGTATCATGGTATTCGATAACCATGATCTGCCGAGAATTTGGCTGTGCTCAAATTTTGAACACGACACAACAGATGACATAACTGTTAACTCGGTTTTATTCGTAGAATTTGTGTATGAATAATAACGAATTATGTAATACTACGTTAAAAAATTATAACTTTGTCTTTTCTATGTAGGTATACCAATAAAACAAACCGGATAGATTAACCAGACAAATCAGCAAAGTCTCATAACCATGAAAGAACACGTAGTTTTTCTCTATTGTCATACTTTAACTGTTCATTATATAAACCAAGATCGTGTTTGGATTTAATTGAAATGTTCAAAATGAATATCTTACTAGAAAACAATGGTGATCCAGCTTTATATAGTTACCTTCTTATAATCATATAATAATTCATATATCTCGAGCATATCGAGTATAACCGATTTACGGTGATTTTTTTATCTTTCGAATTTATTGCAATACCAATGGTGGAGTCCAGACTTATTTTATTCGACCAGTTCCTAATGCAGTGGAATCTATACAACATAATATGAGACCAATATCTTACAAATGTAATATGTAATATAGCCCATGATTACATATTGTTTGCACAGTATATTATAGAGTTGACAATAGAACGTTTTTCATCCTTCTTATCCTATTACTAGATACAAGTTACCGATCACAAAAGAGTAGAAAATAATGAATGAATCAGCAAACGTTCTATGAAGGTATGTTTAAATTGTTGAATGTACGTGATCCTGTCTCTTATTGCATGTATAAATTGCTACAATGTTTACACAATAAAGTGTAATTTAAAATAATTACATACACCTATGAAAAGGTGTAATGTATTTAAATACATTAAATATTAATATACAACAATGTTTTGTCATTAAAGAAAATATTATAAACCATAATATGCTATAAATTATAATAGTTATTATAGTAAATACCATTACCTATAAGCCTATAATGCGCTGTTGAGAACTTTCCAATAATATAACTAGGAGATTAAATAGTAAATACCTGCAATTTGTATTAAATATAAAACAAATTGAATTTATTTGAATTTGGTATAATACGATAATACTACTATACGAGGTATTTCAAATATAATATAAAATAAAATTGGTGGGGATTATATAAGAACTTAATATGTAACTTCCTCCATTTTTATCACACAATATTTAAAATACCCTACAGTATAGTTCAGAATCTACATTCTACATACATTGAAACAGATTATATACAAGATGATTCATATACCTAGGTTTTAAATAGATAAAAGATAAATATAAAATACTCTGTAGAATATTATATTATTCCATAGTATAATAAATTATGTACTGTATGATATTTAAAGTATAATTATCCCAAATACTCACTATTTTACATCTTTGCACTTATTTTACTGTTAAAAATAATAATTATATCTTAATAGTAAAATCTACGTTTATTCGAAATGATAAAATAATAATTTAGTGAATTTCTGTACTTTGAAACAATAAACTATTTATTTATTTACTCTACTGAGTGTTTATAATAAATAACTACCAAACAAACTTGAAACTATTCAATTATACTATTTATCAGGCCATTTTTAATTCAGCGTATAAAAGTGTTATAATAAGAGATTGATTGGACTATACATACATGTTAAAATCTTAAGCATAAACTTTATAAGGGATAGACTCCATAAACTGAATGTTCACAGTTCAATATAATAATAATTTACTATAATATTCCATCACTTCAAATTCATCAAGTTAGTGTTATGGCGTAATACCAATTAATAAGAGAGCGTTACATGTTTGTGAATGAGTGTGTATTATTTGTTATTTTCGTATGAGTTATAACATCTTTAAAAGATCAGACTAAGGAATAATAAAGTTGAACTTTAATTTTATAATGCATGATAATTAAAAAAATTGAAACTCTAGGATATTTTATGTTATTTTTATTATATAATCATTATAATTTTATTTTACAGTAATAACTCATTTTTATTGACAAAATATTAATAATAAAAACTAATGTAAATTAATGTATAAAACACTAAAATTGACTTATACTGAACTTAAATATATTTTTTATTTAGTATTATAAACCCCTTTTTATTAAGAAACATATTGCGTATATTTTTATAAATTTATACATGTATATTGTAGGTATATACTATACATCATATATATTATGAACATTAGATATTCACAATACGCCAAAACATATCTTGAACTTAAATTATAATCATATTCAATTGTATAGTATTAATCAATTGTAAATTATATCGATATATTAATAAATTATTAATATTTTTATTTAGTAGGTAAAAAAAATGAATACTTTATTATATTTTTTAATGTTACATATAATTTAATTGATTACCTTTTTCATGCATGAGTACATTATAATGGAAACCTTAAAATTATTCTTGGTATAAGCTATAAAGATATATTTGAGTTTATTTTATACTTATAAATTGGTTCAAACTTATAAGTTTGAATTATAAATTATATATTTTCGTTAGTTTTTACTGTTATTATTAGTACCTAAGTAAATTATTATAAACACTTTCGATTTCCTTTGATTTTAACTATCTATATGTTTACATCTTAAGTTATGAATATTAACAATATTATTGATTTGATTTTTGTAAAAAATATTAATACCGATTTTAACATTATTTCCGTTCAAACAAATTTATATTTGTTCATTTAAATTATTAAATACTAAAATACGTATAACTTCAGAGTAATAAAATCCTTTTAGAAAATATTAACTTATAATATTTGAAACTATAAGGTTGTGGTAAAATTTTAAATTATTTTTACTTAAATATACTGGGTAGTCTGTACTTTGTCAAGAAGGCTACCTATTTTGTAAGTGAATTTAAAGAATAGCGAGCCTATGTAATTACTACAGAGGAGCTTGTTTGTAATGTCGGTTGCGCGTTGAGTTCAAAGGTTAACATTGCGTGTGGATTCGACAATGCGAAGAAAACATAACGTAATATCTAACGTTAAGGAGCAATCACTCATTTATTCCTAGCGTATGAACATAGATAATGGATTAACGTTAATTACACATTAAATAAGATTTGAAGTGAATAGTAAATACAGACTACAATAAGGAATTTGACCCTTATAATTTAACTTTTACACGTTTATTAAAGAAATTTTTAAGTAGTAGATATATTAAAATGTTGTTCTTAAAGCTTTAAAATTAAATTCATATTAGATTTATATTATATACAACGGTATACGAGAAAAAAAATAAAGACAATACTTGGAAATAGCTTGATTATTAATGGTATAAAATGTAAAACAATATAAATTAAATATTCATCGTACAAGAATTAACAAAGACACAAACAAGATACCAGTTATTGTTAATAACTGTAATTTTGTAAAAAATTAAAATAAATCCTAGTTTATATTAAATATTAACATCTCGTAATTATTTCTTAAATATCTTAGTAATTTATAAAATTATAAATATAATAATTAAATATAATATATATAATTATTTACTATCGAAAATTTTTTAACAAAAGATTATAAATTTATACAATTTTAAAATAAAACACATATTTTATTAACTGGTAACTCTTCATTTACAAATTAATTTGAGTGAGGTACTGAGGTCAAAACTTTTTTTTGTTTACGTAGGTCAAAAAAATTACTAAGAAAACTAAAAAATTACCAATGTAAAGTATTACATACATTTAATATGGTATAAAATTGTTTTTATTAGTCTAAAAATGTCTAAAAATATGTTGTGTGAAACTTAGTTTTTTTTTAGTATCCCAAAAAATCTTAAATTACAAATTAAAACTTTTAAAAAAATATAGGCCGGAAGCATTGCATCAATTTTTTTACTAATAAGTTATTTTTAAGTTTAAGTCATTATTAATTGATACAGAAACAATATTTTTTAGAAGATAAGTTCAAAAGAACTATCATTGAAAAATAATATTTCATTTCCAACTATATAAAAGAACTTATGTGTTAGAGTAAAATGTTTTAAATTTTTTTATTTATAACTCATACTTTCCTTTCAGGGCGGAGCAATATATTTTGCTATAAATACTACGGGGGATAAAAAGGGAGAGGTTCATATTTAAAGGAGACCCAAGCCGATATGAAATCAATTACAAAGATTTGATTTCGCTGTAAACATATAAACTGTGCTATATAAGTTTAATATTTATCATAGTATATTAAAATATTAATTCTTTTTTTTTTTAAGATTCAAGTGTTGTATAATTTTCAAAGAAAATATATAACTATGATGTTTGTAAAAGAAATGTTATTCTGTGTCATTTTATTTACATGGATATTCCATATCCAAGGTCGTCCACAGGGGGATTCCATGATTAAAGCTTCAGAAAAACCAGAACCAGTAAGTACCAAATCCATTTATTTTTTTTTTAATTTTAATTTAATCACTCATAATTTTATACTTAAAATAGTACTGAAAAATATAGTAAACAAAAATAATTTAATAATAAATATGATACATACTTAGAACAAATATAATTCTTATTTAATTTTTAATCATTAAAAATTTTCATAGAAATCAAAGAAATATAAAATAATACAAACTTATGTTTTTAATTTCAACATTTAATTTAACAGTTATAAGGCTTTTATACTTATTATGGGATAATTATTAATGATTTTCAGAAAAAAAAGTACACAAATTTAAGTTTAAAAATATAAATATATAATATAAAATTTCGGTGAACCACTATGGAAGATTGTTCAATTTTAAAAGTAATAAAAATTCTATAAGTTTTAAAAAAATTTCATTGGATCTCGGATTAACCATTAAAATAAATATTTTTTCTTAGATAACTGATTGTATGTATATTTGTTCATATTAATATAATTTTTAAAACGACCAGTCAATCTGTCCATCAAAAAAACTTAAAATATCTTAAATACTGTTAACAAATGTTTAAATTATTTTACTGTACAAAAGTGTTTATGTAGACATGTATTACATTGCATATAAATTTTAGATAGTTAAATTTTGAAATACACTAGTTAGTTTTATTTTAATAATAATATTTATATGTACATACATAATATAATATATATGTATCATGTAAGAAAGATCAAATGGTAATTTCTAATTAATCAGTTTTATATATGAACCTATAAATAAAATAGTACCTATCCATTAATTTACTAAAGAAAATTTTAAAATGCTTTGAAAAGTAAATAAAAAATGACCCACAACATTTTATTTGGATTGGATTATTAATATTTAAATAAAGAATTAAGATTCTTTAACAAAAAATCCCATTTTGACACACACAGACCTATTACATTTCATAAAAAAAAAAAGAAAAATATGCATATTTAAATTGTATTTTTTTTTTACTATTTTGATGTGTATAAAGTTAATATAGATATTTACATTCATAACACGTTACTAATATTAGGAACTCTAATTATATATATTTTCTAATATACGTTAGTTTATTCTATGATTTAAATGTATCTTCAGTCCTTATATATACATATTTATCTAAATACTCTTTTCTCTTCCTTAATAAATTAAGAATTTTTTTTTTAGAGTGAAATAGATATTACCTATTAATTATTACACATATTTACCTACTATATAAAATATCAAACTTATATTTATAAACTGTTGGATTGAAAAATACAACTTTAAATTTACTTTACACAAAAATCTGTGAATAATACAATTTGTCATAGATAAAATATATTACATGGTTTACTTTGGGGGAAGAAATACTCGCGTTCTTCCATTCTATCACGCTAACAATTACGTTTGCGGCATACTTAAAATGATGGTAAAAGGCTTACTTTATTTTTAAAAATATCGGAATCACAAAAACGTGTTTTACTTTGATAAATAAAATATAGAAAAAAAGTTTACAGTAATAACCTTTTAAAGTAACCTAATATTTTAATGTCCTACAACTTTTTCTTATATTTATTACAAATATTTAATTGAATTAATTATTTTAAGTATGAATACCAATACAAAGTGGAAGATAAACCAAGTGGAAATTATTATGGACAAAACGAAGTTGGCAAAGATACAGGTCGCATAGAAGGATCGTATTTTGTATATCTTCCGGATGGTAGACTCATGACCGTCACATACTACGTCGATGGAGAAAGTGGTTTTGTACCAAAAATCACCTTCCAAGATAATGCTAGCCCATTTGGCAATAGTGAATCAAATTCTATTCAGAGAAGATAGAATAATTTAATAAATAATTTGTATTTTTATGTTTAAATATTTTCTATGATAAATAAATTTAAAAAGTCATGCAAAATATGAACAGATATCCCCGACACAACTATATATTACCTATTATACGTAAATATTTATGACGTTATCAAAAAAAATATATAGTATTGATATTTGTTTGTACTTAATAAACTACGCAATTTATCTTAAAATTACCGACATTTATTGTACACGATAAAAAATTAATCCATCATATTATACACATTTTACTTATATATCAATATGTATTACGTCTATATCTATACGCATTTATATAAGTCGATATCATATGCACTTTTAAATCATTTTTAATTAATATAGGTATATTATGCTATTTAAAATTGATGATTTAAATTTGTACTATTAATTGTAAAGCGTATAATTTTGTTAAACTGTATAAAATTAATAAATGCTTATAATAACTGTAAACCTTATATATATATAAGAACAGCCCTTTTTTATGTTCCCGTTTTATAACAACAATATTAAACATTTTTCCAAGTTTTTACGTAGAATTGGTAAAAATACTCTACGAGTAATCATTATATTTTGTTTTATTTATAATTCATCTACTACTACTATTTAGCACTTGATAAAATAAGTAAAATGTTGAGAAAACACAAACTACACACGGATAAAGCCAGGTAATTCAGCTAGTATTTTATAAAATTATGTTTAATTGTTTTACTGTTTTTGCACGTACAAACAAAATAACAATTCGATTTAGATTTACGATTAATTCTTAAATTAATTTTATATTTTAACAATTACATAATTAATATTTAATATCAGACTCTCACTTTTTTCTTTCGTTTCTAAGTACATATTTACCATTTTTATTTTTCGAAATGTTGACAAAGTGTACATAAAAATTACAAACTAAATTTAGAACTAATATCAAATTGTAACCAATAGATTTAAAAATGTAAATTTAATAAAATACAAATAAAAAAATAAAAATAAAATCTCAGAACTAAATTAAAGTTTAATATATTTTATATTGTATACTTATAATATAGTTAGCTAAATTTAGCATTGTTTGAATTGATTTATTGTTTTTATGAGAAATTACAATAATATGTAGGTTCAATGAATAGCCAATGAGTTCTAGCGTTTAAGAAAGGAATACGATAGGAGATCAAATAAAGGGGATTAAGTGCATCAATAGAACCATTAAGAAAGGAAGAAATATAGTTGGGATCAGTGTCAAGGCACTGGGAAGAAAAAGTAAGAATTTTAAAGGAATTACGGATAAAGGAATAGTCGTGACTCGTAAGGTCTATGTTTTATCTTGAGAATAAAATAAGCGTATGATTATTTATAGGGCGTATTTTTAAAAAAGTCAAAATATTTAAATATTTATGTTATCATTTTTGCCAAATTGTATATTAAAAAATATGGAATATTTAAAGTTAAAAGTATTTAATATTAAAAAGTTCGTTCTTTTGTTTGATATTAGTAGTTTTGTAATATAGATAAATTTATTGCAGTATCTGAATTGATATTTGAAATAACGTCTTTAAGTTTTTCAAAATTGTTAGAATAGAATTCAACTGCTGCTAATCAAATACCACTCTGATCAATAATTGGTTTGGGTGGACACCATTTATACATATATAGGTAACTACTTATATTTTAGTACACTATTAGCTTTCAAGAATACTTTCAGCTATATGATGGAATCCGTATACTACATGCATTAAATTGAATAGGTAATTATTAAAATACAAAATATTTATTAAATATATATACTTATTGGTAAAATATTTTAAATTGTATATTCATATCAAAATATGTGAAATAAAATTTTTATTTTATTCAAGGTGTTATTATAAAATGTACTTATTTTTAATCAATATTAAAAAATCAGCATTCAATAAAATTATGTATTTACATAAAAATCTACGTCCTAGACTAATCGTTAATAAATTATATGTACTATTAGGATATGTTGAAAACCTTGTATTTTATAAGTGTATTGATTATCAAAGAAAATAATTAGGGAGTAAGGATATTTGAGATATACTGATAATATGTATATTAAAATTTATATGCATATAAATACTATTAAAGGTAGTTTATAATTAAAAAATTATGATATTTTTTAGTCAATTTATAATTTACAAATTAATGATTTATCATTGAATTTAATTGGCGAGGTACACTCAAAACATACTATGTATACAACAAAGTGACTTCTTCAACTTTTATACTTAAATAATACGATTTTAAACCGGCATTCATCAATTAAATTAAAATTGTTAAGGAACTTATCTAATTATGTTAAATGTTAAGCATTTGCAATAATAAAAATGTATCCAGTACAGTATTTAAAAATTGATTATATATAATTTATAAATTATTGTATCATACCTTCATTGATATTTTCGTCATAATGATAGCAGTAGCAGAACTATCAAATTGAGGTCTTCCAGCTCTTCCAACCATTTGTAATATTTGACATTCGTTATATTCTTTATAGTCATTAAACGAATAATATTCAGTAGATTTTATTATAACTAAATGTGCTGGTAAATTAACACCCATTGCTAAGGTAAAAAATTTTATATTAATTGATGGGCTTTTTTAATATTATCATTTAGTAAGCTTATGAGTATCATTACCTAAGGTACTAGTAGCGATAAGTATGTTTAAGCATCCAATACGAAACAATTTTTCTATGGCACTTCTTTCTTGAATATACATGCCAGCGTGATGACATCCAATGCCAAATTTAAGCATTTCTATAAAATATATATACAATCAAGGTAAACAATAATATTTTGTGCATATTTTTTAATGTTCATTATTATTTAGTTTTATACACAGTTTTACTAAAACTGTTCTGATTTATTCCAAGGATTGAAATTATTATAAATATTTTTTTCAAGTGATTTTAATCATAATCAGTATTTATAATATATAACTAAAATCTAGATGGTTTATTATTCTATGTATAATGTAAAATACATTAAATATAATCCAACCACCTAATGTAAACAATTTTAAAATATAAAAATAAACATCAAATAAGGAAGATAAAGAGAATACATTTTATGTACTTTGATTATTTTTAATAATTAATAGGATACTTAAAAGAAATACTACAAATACATAATTTATAAAGTATATCTTTAATACCTTTAATTTTGTTGTTATTAATTTCCCTTGAAAATTCGTTGATATAACTTTGTTTTTCGTCAGATAATGAAACTGTAATGTCTTTCATTAAAATGCTACAAGTAAATTCTACGCTTTTCCTTGTGGAACAAAATATCTATAATTTTTTTTTTTTTTAAAGTTAGATTTGAATATAAATATCAAATTTTTGTTAGATTTATATAGTATTTCCTCACTAAGGTTGGTCGCCCATTTGAATACTGTTTTATTAAAGGTTTAAGTTTATAAGTAAGGTCAAAATCAAATTTGAAACTATTCGTCTTAAAGTTATAACCTAATACAATTTTTTGTAACTTCACAGGTCTTTCGTCTTCAGTACTTCTGTGAAATATTGTGCATTAAATAATTAATAAAATAATATTAAAAGTACATAATATTATATTGAATATAAAAAATTGGTTTGAAAATAATTTGTATTTAATATCATTCTTATAAACTGCAATTGTATTATTTTAAATATATACTTAAAGTAATGAGCAGGATAATTTTGATCGTTAGTCAACCATTTTGCAATATCTTCAATATTTGTTACTGTAGCAGATACAGCAACAAAACGTAATGTGAAATTATTGATTTTTGACTATTAAAAACAAAATAAAAAATACAATTTTGTTAATTATTGTATATAATATTTTTATATATTATATAAATGTATTTACAATTTTTGGAATAATTTTCATGCGACTGACAATAGCTTCTAATGTTGCACCACGAATTTCATCATTTATTAAATGGACCTTTAAAATACATGGAATTTAATTTAGAATTGAATCTAATAGTTCAATAATGACCTACCTCGTCAATCAAAAAAAGTTTGACCGTGTTTATTTGATACTTAAATTCTTTACATTTTTTCGTCAATGAATCCCATTTTTCCGGAGTAGTTATTATTAACTGGTAACTAGAAATTAATGATATATAATCCGTAATTTCATTATCACCAGTTATTTCAACACATTTAAGTCCATGAACTGTAAATTTATTTTTCCAATCTTCATAACGTTCGGAACACAATGCTTTTATTGGAGCCACTAGGTAACAACAAATAAAAATAAACAATTCATTTACAAGTATTTTATACTTAAATACCTAGTTATATTTTAACTACATAATATCATGCATGTATAAAATATGTACCTATAATATGTTGAATTTGATCATATATTATATGTAAGTAATATAATTTTATACAAAATGAAAAAACATAATATATAAATTTACCGTAAATTATTTTAGAATTCTGTAAATTATTAGAAAACTTCCCGATTGTTTCTAAAAAATATACTATAGCTAATTCGAAAATAACTGTTTTTCCGGATCCAGTGGGCGAAGACACAACGACTGATTTATCTTAAATATAAATACAATAAAAATTGATATTATTCATATAATCATATAATGTATTATATTCAATTTTATAATAAACAAACACGATATACGTTTATATAATAATTAATAAAGTGTGTAATTTTAAATAAGTATTAAAACTAAATTTCTCGAACTAGGTGCATAAGTACATTTGTTAATACGCCTAACATAAGCAAATAATAAACATACTAGATACTAAATATAAGGGTTTTAATTTATCGTAAAAGCATATAATTAATTTTTTAACACATGTTAGTTGATGTCAGCAAAATTAACAACAATTATTGCTCACAAAAAATATGGATTAATACCAATAATACATCATTTAATAATTGACTTCTATATAACCAGATTACAACAGAGATAAATAAATAGTTATAAGGTACTTGTGATATATTTATGATAACGTAAATACACAGTTATTTTTAATAATATTATAACTTATTACGTACAAAAACTATTTAAAAAAAATTTTTTCATTGGATTTTATATTTATATTATATTATTTAAGTATAGGTAATTATAAGAGCTCGGATTTATAGAATCTAAATAAATTATCAGACGAAATATAATTTCTGCTTTAAACATAGTCAACTTGCAATATTAAACAATAACATCAGTCAAAGTTGAGAGATTTTTCAGTCAGTATAAAGCAAATTTACAACAGAATCGGCCATCCTTAATATTTAAAAATTTAAAAATGCAATTAAGATAATAAAATTAACCATTTTTTATTACTTAGCTACTGATATTCATCAATTTTTTCTTTAAAATTCCATTAGACATAATTAAAAAAAAAACATTTTAGTAAAATTCATCATTCCGCACAGAATCTAAAATATATATTTATACATTTAAAATAACATATTCTTATTGGCTGGCTGACTAATTCGTCATCACCTGGCTGAAACTACTGAAACTACGAATATAAAGTTTGGAAAGTAGTTTCTTTTTTTTTTTTTTGTTATAGAGACCCACTAAGAAAAGACTTACCGAAATTCATCTTCTAAAAATGTTAAGAGGTAATAAAAAGGGGTGAAAATAGAAAATGATATTTCTTGGTCGAATGTTTTTTGAATTTAACATACATGGGTACTCTGTAATAATTATTCTAATATTGTGTATAATTTTAGATCAATATTTTTTTATTTGGTGAAAACTACTCAAATGATTGTTAAAAATATGTATAGTTTTCATTAAACAGAAACCACACAGCGAAAGAACAATCACTGTTTTTTAGTCTGTACTTTAATGCGTCCTAAGATGGGTTTAGTAAATATTAAAAATATTAAAATTTTACAATATATAACTGTTTAATTTATTGCTGTTAAAAATGTTTATAGTTTATAAAAATGCATATTTTGAATAGATGAAATATTGACAAATAAATATTTTTAAACATTTTTAAAATAATAGTGAACACGTCGAAAGTATAATCTTCAGTTGAAACGTTAAAATCATTTTTTCGTTAATTGAAAATGTTTAATTTAAATTCTTATAAAATATCATAGTTTAATGTTATTCATTTAATAGAGGTCAACTTTTTAAATTCTATTTTACACTATATAATATTATAGTTATTTATTTAAAATAATAATACATGTACCTACCAGTATCGAAAATAACGTTGATTGCTTTTGTCTGTATTTTATTGAAGTACGTAAAATTTGAAAATATATGTCTATATTTTTCTGCTAAAATTATAAGTCAAAAATAATTATATTTAATACAATTTACATTATTGAATCCCTATGAAACAAGAAATAAATAGATAAGTTTTAGGTGATAGATAAATTGTTTTCATCATAAAAACAATTTTTCAACAAAAATATTTTCTTAGCATTATTGAGTGACTATTCCAGATATTTATGACAAAATTAAGTTAATATCCGAATTTAATCTCTCAAATTACAAATTATAGTTTAAACTAAGTATATACATTTCAAAATAAATTTTGTTGCCAACTCACGCAATTTATTTACTGGATATAGTTGGTTATAACTGGAAGTTGATGAATTCATATCTTCATTTACATTACCTTTAAAATGTAAAATATTTAAATTTAAATTTCACATTTATTAATTTGATATTATATTATTATGATAATATAGGTATGTATAACTTAGATATATAGTGTATACTCTTGCAATACAAATATGTGATCTCCATCATATATTAGATTTAATTTTAAGTACCTAATGAGTATCTTAACAAGTTAAAAGTGACAGGTTTATTTAAATATTTGTAAAATAAGAAAATAATATTAAACATTACTAATTACTGTAAAACAATTTGTAAATTCTGCAGCCAAACCTAACGTCGCATACACGATAATACTTGTATATATATTATATATTTATATTTAATGTGTTTAGTAATAAAAGTAGCGAAATATTTCGATCGCATGACTTTGAATTTTATTAGGATTTTTTTTTATTGCGTACAAAGCTAAATAGTACACTTAATTTTAATCACTCCCTCTCTTTTTACGTACCTACCTAATTCGAATTTGAATTAAATTAAATGTTTAATCAACCATATTATGTTCTATGATTTGTAAAGTTATTTGCTATCTTGAAAATTGAATCATTGAGAGTGAGTAAAAGTTTCGATTTATACATGTATTGTATTTTCGTATTTTTTCTTTTTTATAGTCTTAACAATTTCACAAAGTTCCGTGTGATTTCATATGATTTTTTTTTTTCTTAAACTTTGGCATAATGTTAAAAGAACGAAACTCCATAAAAATGTTTAAATTGCAAACATTACTTTTTTTGTTTATATTTATTATTATTTTTATTAAAGAGTTACATTAAATTATATTAGACACAGTGGTGTATTTACGGGGGGGGGGGGTGGTCAAGGGGATAAATCCCCTCATAGGCTGTATACACACAAATAATTTTATTATAACCTAAATACGCCAGTGATTAGACAAACTATACTTCTACTTAAACGATTACGAATACAATGTGACAACTAAGTATTATACGTAATATTAAGTATATCTGTATAAATGCATTTAATTTTTAAGATAAGGACTATAATAATTATTGTAGATAATAGATATTATGTGATAATTTTAAATACAAGGCAATTTTTTTATCAAACAACACTAATTATTCAAAAATGTATTAATGTTATTTTTTACATAATTTCTTTTCGAAATACAATAATATTTTTTAATACTTTTTATCGTAATGCTTTAACTATTTTACGGTTTCGAGTAAAACAATATATTTTTAATTACACATTCTGCAACATAATATTTTTTGAAGTATTTTGATACACAAAAATTGAAATACGGTTGAGTAGTTTTTAAATTCTAAGTATTTAAGTTATTGGTGAGCGGAATGTAGTCCCGTAGTGGTATCAGGATATACCGTAAAATGTTGATCTTCAACTCTCCTCACTTAAACTTTAAATATTTATTACCTCATAGACTCGTTCGAAATTAATTTTTTTGAATAAAAATTGTGTAAAAAATTAATAGGTTTTGAAATAACGAGCAATCTTTGATAAAAGAATCGCCCAGTATAAACGTATGAATTATTTTGAATTTTGATAACATAAGTGTTAAATCCAGTTAACATATTAATTTTGTCCTAACGTAAACTAATCTTAGACGAAGTTAGTGTTTAGTCAAAAAGGAAATTATTGGACTTCCAATGTTTGTCAATACTGACTATGCAATTAATGACATAAAGTTCTTGCGGTTAGTAGCTAATAATATTGTCATATAAAACAGCGTTTCATAAACCTTACAATTATTGTAACTTCTAAATATAAGGTAAATGAAAAATTCATAAAATAAAAATTTTATAAATCATAAAATTTTATTTTATATAACATTAATAAATAATAAGAATCAAATATTAAATACTTTAAAAGTGTTTCAAAATTAAAAAAACTACGGTTTATTAAATTAGTTTTAAAATTATTATAAAAATGTAGGGTTAGAAAAAGATTGAGTAGGTAGTGTATTCGATCACACCGTAATTTAATAAATGTAAAAGTATTTCTGAGCTTTATCATACCTTATCCGTTTAGTAATTTATTTAAATTTAGACTTTACAAAAAAATAATCTAATCCTTTTTAGAATTATACAATGAAAAAAGAATTGGTACCTACGGATAAATTGGAAATTATCCACGCATTATTATCAATTGCACTAATAAGATTATGTTATTCTTTACCGAAGAAGATATTTAGGTAAAATAAAAAACTAAATTCAACTCATTTTCATTTTCTGTGTTTTTTGTTTCTAAGAAGAACAGTGAACAAAATGAAAGAATCAACTTAGGTAAATAATGTATGCCTACTAACTTGTACCAGCGAGTTGTGTGTTATATAAATGTATAGTATATTATTTTTAACAATTTTTAACTAACGTCTAACAATATATTTAAAGTGATGAGCTAATAACTTATTACCATGGGTTAACTGGGTTATATAGTTTGTATTACTACTTTCACATCATAAAAATGACCTAAATACATTAAGGTTATAACAATTGTTTTATATGTTTACCATTAAATGTTGAATGATATGCACTTGTATCAAATGTTGAAAAATTAATTCCGTTGTTATTAATATCATTAGAGTTCATGATTAAACTTTAGTAATACAAAATTTATTGAACGTAAAAATAGTTTCTTAATTTTTAATTAATAAAAGAGAAATAGTATTTAATATACATAATAATTTATAAAATAATTTATTAAAAGTTTAGAAAAGTAGAACAAATTGGTTAACTTGATCTTTTGGCGGTAAATGTAAAAGTGAGGTTAGTCTCAAATTATAAATATTATTATATATAAAAAAAAAAAATTAAAAATTAGAAAATTAGAATTTAAATTAAACTAAAATTAAAATATTTTTATATTTATACTACAAATAATACTATACAACAATGTAAATAATTTAAATACGTATTATTTATTATTTCATTTCAATTAATTTAATTGTAGGTTATGTCTTAAAAGTCTTTTTAATTTGCCGCCAATTTGATTTTATCAATTTATTAACTGTTGTTATTTTTTCTTCATTCTTCAGTTTTTAACTCAAACAACTAATGTTAAAACGTCAAATTTCAGAAGACAATATGACATAAGTTAGTAGTTGCAAACAATTAATGAACTAAATAGGTAACAATTATTTTGCTTTAGTGTTTAAGTATTAAATTTAAAGTCTTTTTTCAACTGATAATGCAATAAGACTCAAAGCTATGTCGGAAACTAAAGAGTTGAATTTTCCACGATATGCCCATGTAGAAGGGCACACCGATGTATGTTACTCAGAAGATGGAAAGTAAGATTCACAAATTTGATAAATTTATAATTTTATTATGTCTTGCTTATATATCAATTTTAATACAGTACCTAATTAAATAAATGTATAAGAATCTATATGAAAATATAATACAATACATTAAGAGGCTGTTAATCATAGCTAAACTGCTCAAATTAGTCCAGTATAACTTATTAGTTATTGCTAAATTTACTTATGTTTCCACAGTATTGAATAAACTCTGCGTAGGAGCTTTGAAATATTTAAGTTTCTAAAGAAACAGTATTAACTAGGGTATTAAATATTAACTTTTGTTTATAGATGTATGCAGGCTTCAAAAGTAGGTAATGCTCATATATTTTTATCGACCCTCTATATTCAAGCTACCTATTAGACTTTTTGAACTTAATGTACTTTTAATAAACATATAAATCATATAATAGAAAAATACAAGATGCACATTATCACACATTATTTCCGAGAGAATATTTTTTAAATTTTTTTTTGACATAAACAATTTATACAAATAAGCTCAATAAATTTATATGATGAAAGTAGTATATAAAACGGAAGGTTATAGTTAAAGTTACTCATTTATGACTCTTGGGTAGTGATTATTTTTTAATATTTTTAGAGACGTTAGATATTAAAGTTTTATTACTGATCGCAGTACCTTCTTTTTACCCTGCAATTAGGATTTCCTGGGAGTGTAAAAATGGAAAAATCTTTCATGAGAGATTTAGGATGAGTGGAATCGTTTATGAAAGTGTATGTAGAAGATATGCGCTTCCTCTTCCACTGTTCGCACATGGAGTTCATAGTGTAGAGTTAAATTAAAGGCAGAGCAGAACGTTGGATAGTTTTCAAAGTGATATATTTTGGAACATTTCAATTTTTTAGTATTAAATTTTTTTGCTGCGCCTCATAGTTGAAATCAAGAATAATCTAAAATTGATTTTTGTAATTAATATATGGCAATTTGATTGACATATTGGGCACTTTGGCCCATTAAATATCAGGGCATATCTGGGTACGTCCTGTGTGCACTCCTATGTTTTTATTATAATTTATGTTTGATAGATAGAGAGAACAATATTGTAATGATATCTTAATAAAAAATATTTAAATAAGATAATTAGGTATATTTATTTAAAAATAACATTATATAAATAGTTGGGTTTCAAAATGCTTGACTTTAATTGAAATTTTTTACAATTATTTTCTAGTTAAGATCAAGTTGATAATGTATGAATCTAAATAACTAGTTTTTATTTTTCATCTTTTGTCTTGAATACACTTAACATTTTAAATCAGTTTCTGCTAATTTAAAGAAATTCACTACTCTTTTTATTTATGATTTATATGAATTAATATCTCAGATAAGCCCATATTCCTAGCTTTTTTTTATGAAAAAACTTAATTTAGAGATCTCTTTGGCTTAGAGTAATAGGTATTTAGTTTTTTTTTTTTTTTTGCATATGACGTTTATGTCCTGACTCCTGGATTAGGCCTGAAGGCCTAGTTCGGACACCTGTTTGGCAGAATTTATAGTTGGGCACCCGTAGGTTTCTGCCATGCCTGTTTGGGGGATAGCAGCCTCGCCACTTAGACAGTTGCTTGCCCAGAAAATGATGCCACTCGTAGCCGGGATAAGTTTCTAATAAAAATTAAAAAAAGAAAATGATTTATGTCAAATATTATAATTTAAATGATTTCAAAATGAAATAAATCAATATTTGTTTGTTATTGCTCCATCACTGAGTCATATAAAATGTATAAACCTGCCATCAGGCAGCATTAAGTCAGCAGTCTTTAATCTAAAATATAGATATTTTATGTATAGATTAAACTAGTGTACAATATATTTATACAAAAATGATGAAACTTCTTATTATGATTTTTTAAATTTTATTTTATTTTATTATAATCATGATGTTATGTTGGATTGTTGCTATATTTTAGATAAATGTAATTTCAAGAGCAACATTTCTATTGTATTATATATTATTAACTTATTTTTGTAGTGATGGTTACAATTATAATTGAAAATATTATTAAAAGTACATTTTTAGATTATATTTGCATAATTTAGGTCATTATTTAATGTTATTCAGGTCATTAACTTTAGAGTATTACATGACCAATATTTAAGATATACAAATTTTGTGTAAATTTCACAAATAAAAAATAAATAAATATCAACTTAACAATGGGTTTTTACTATCATAAAAACTAATTTGCATGTACAATTTATATTACTTTAACAGATATTTGATTACGTGTGGTCAAGATGGAGATATAAGAATATGGGATGGTATTGATGATGGTGATCCTACTGAAAAATGTGTTGGTAGTGAAGCATTTGCCGTACACCAATCAGTAATATAAATTAATTAAATAAAAACCTAAAAGAAATAATATTTAAAATTTTCTCTTTATTTTCAAATACTATTTTTAGTATAATACTAAATTCAAATCATTTTTAGGGAGATATGTTATATGTTGGTGATGATCATCACACACTTCAAGTTTACACATTTCCAAAAGCAGAGTTAATAGATACATTAACTCGATTTACTGCTTCAGTCTGTTGTTTAGATTCATCTAAAGATGGCAAACTAATTGCTGCTGGTGGATGGTAATATATTATATATTATATTAATCAAAAAAAATAATAATTTATTTTATATTTCAGTGATTCATCTATTCAAGTTGTGAATAAAGATACTAAAATTGTATTGAATTTTGATGGTCATAAAAGTCCAATTTTATCTATTAAATTTGATCCATTGTCTGATTTTTTGGTAAAAAAATAGAATAATTTCCAGCTATTTATATTTAAATTAAAGTATAATTGATACTTTATAATAATAACTCAAATATGTACTCTGTATAGGTGTCATCAAGTTGCGATGGAACTGTAAAAGTATGGAGTATAGAAAAAAAATCTGTTATAAAAGAATGGACTAATGTTATTCCAGTTAGCAATGCATTTCAGCATTCTAAGATTAAATGTACTCCAGCATGGGATCCTATAGATGGAAATTTATTAGCTATACCTTTTGGAAAAGAAATAAAATTTTTCCAAAGAGGTTTGTGGAGAGAACTTTACACAGTGCACGATTATCGATTATCTGAACAAGTAATGGAATTCAAGTACTTTTTATTTTATAATTATGAATGAACGAGCTTTGATAAAAAATTAACATCTGTAGTTTGATAATTCTTTGCTATAATTTCTTGTTATTTTAGGATATCACTGTCATGAGTTGGTCAAAATGTGGTAGATATATAGCTGCTGGGACAAACACTGGATTTATTTTCGTGTGGAACATATCATCTCAAGTAATTGTATTACATGCAAAGTGTAAAGAACGATATTCTATAAGAAGTTTAGTCTGGTGTCCTAAAAATGATGAATACACTTTAGCCTATTGTGATGATCATGGCCAATTAGGTTTGGTCGAAAACGCTAATTCAGATGATTTTGCTATAGATTCAGTAAGTTTAGATAATAATTAATCTAATTTTATTTAACTGCTAATAATATTTAATGGTGTAAATGTAATTGATCAATTGCATGTTTGTATTTTATGATTCACACAAATATTAGTACACTTATTATAAATAAGTGAATTATATTATAATGCAGTTAGTGGTAAACCTCCATTTAAAATTATTATTAATTATGACTTAATTCTTCTTTTAGACTAATGATGATCAAAACATATTAATGACAGATGAAGAGTCTGGCGATAATGTTATATCATTAGAGCAAATAAAATATGAAGCTGAAGTTGAACTTAGTAAACAAAGAGGTTTATCTTTAAATAATGTCGATGGCTTAGAAATTGATGACGATAACAGCAATTTGTCTTCTAAATATATTCCTCCTACTGCTAGTTTTACTGTCGATATACAAAGTCCATTTCAACCTTGTTCAACACCTGTTCATCTACAAAGGCGCTTTATGGTAATCATTAATAATACCTAACTTATTACAAATATAAAGTTATTAGTTAATTTTATTTATTTGCTTATTAATAATTTGTAAATTCAAGGTTTTTAATGATGTTGGATATGCACGACAAACTAACACTGTTGATGAAAATGTAATTGATGTTGATTTTCATGATAACACTATCCATCATGCTTTTCGTATCAAAAATGTCTTAGGGCATACTATTGCTGCTCTGTGTCAAGAAGCATTAGTATTAGGTTGTGAATCTCAAGATACTACACCTAGGTATTTAATAAATATATATATTAAGTATTAAGTTTACATAAATATTTCATTTATTAATAACAATTTAAATAGCAAATTGGTTTGTGTACTATTGAATTCATGGGATGGTAAACGTGAATGGACTGTTGATTTACCCAATGAAGATGATATATGTGGTTTAGCAGTTACTGCTGATTGGATTGCAGTAGCTTCAGTATCACGTCTAATAAGATTATTTACTCTTGGTGGTGGTCAAAGGGAGATCATATCTATACCTGGGCCTATAGTAGCTATTAATGGATGTAGAGACCGTTTAGTTGTTGTGCATCATTGTGGTGCCCGTATGTATTAATATAGTACAGTAAAGTATAAGTATAAAATTATTTTTTTTATTTTTTTTTTAGCTATACCCGGTGAACAAAATTTACGATACTGTGTGTACAAAATTGATAATCGCGTTGAAGCCATTTGTTCTGGATATGTTCCATTGTTCCCAAAATCAACTCTTAGATGGGTTGGTTTTTCTGATTATGGATCTTTGAGTATTCTAGATTCTGCCGGAACCCTGCGAATGTTAATTAAATCTTATTGGAGTCCCTTATGTTGTGTAGATAATACGGTAATATTTAATTAACCATAATAACAATAATATTTTTTTAATAACAAAAAAATCTTTAGTGGAATGACACTACAAACCATTATTTTGTTATTGGAGTCAATGAAGCACGTCAAGATATAAGATGTATTCTTTGTAAAGGTTCTTATTATCCTTCAACAACACCTCATCCTTTTTTGAATGAAATACCATGGCAGGTTATTATATTCATTATTTGAATATTTAATGCAAATATTAAATATTTTATTGTTGTTTTAGATTCCATTATGTGATCTTAATCAAGAAAAAGGTGAATTAGAAGAAAAATTTTGGAGATCCAATATAGCTTTATCAATTTTACCCGAAGAAGATGGATTACAATATGATAAAGAATTAAAAACAACATTCTTAAAACTGTTTGCTGTATGTATTAAATTAATTTACTCTTTGTTGAAACATTTAAATTGATAAAATTTAATTTAAATTCAACTCTTATCAATTTATTTAGATGGCATGTAAGAGTGGTCATGATATGAGAGCATTAGAGCTTTGTAAACTTATAAGATCGGAGCAATATTTAAATTTAGCCCTAAAGTATACTATGCGAGTTGGGAACAGTAGTTTAGCAACAAAAATTACAACAATCATAGAAAATGAAACAAATATAGATGACGAACCAAAACTAAAACCAGTAACATATTCAGAATTATTTGATGGTCCATCAACTTCATATAAGTAAGTTGTACAATTTTATCATTATTTTATGGTAAATTTTTTGATGTTTTATTATTTTTATGATTTAAGTTCAATTTTTAAAATGTTAAACAAATAAATTAAATGCTATTAACAAACAGTGAAACTGATTTTTTATCTTAATAATTGTTTATAAAAAATATTTAATTAATATATTGCTTGTTATAAAAAACCTACATTAAAAAAAAAACAAAAGAAAATTCCTCAATACAAGCTCTTTCAAACTTTTATGTAAACATGATAAATTACATAAAGTTAATAGTTATATTACTTTTTTAACATAATTGTAATAAAATAATGAATTTTAAATTTTTTAGCAAGAGTACAAACTGTATTTCACAACAATCGCAAGATTTATTTTCAGAAAAATATAGTTCAAATGATAGTGAAGATATTAACAAAGGTAAGATTTAAATTTTATTAGTTATTAATAATGAGTTGCTATTAATTGTATACACACTTTTTCTTTAAATTATAATTCAATAATCAAGTAATTTAAATAGTACTGGTCTCATTTCACTTCATCTGTTCAAGCTATTGTAGTATTCAGATAAACAATTTTAAAACCATAATAAATAATTTTATTTTTAAAATTAATTCTAAACAAAGCTTTGTAAAAATGTTTTACAGAAGTTTTTATTTCCTCTTAAGGGTCATATTTAGATAACATCAATTTAGTTTAAATTTAAATATATAGAAAATAAATGAAAGTTATATATGTATATATATTTTTATATGTTATTAAAAAAAAAGATTGAACACAGCTATAATTAATTTAAAAAAAATTGTTTGTTAAGAATCATCAAGTATTTTGTCAGTTTTAAAAAAGAAACAAGAATCTGAACTGATGAATGAGTCCAACGACATAGATAGAGCTTTTAATCCATTTAAAAAAAAAAATGGCGAACAAGCTAATATTTCAATGGGTACTCTTTCTCCATTAGATCAAGTAAATTACTTTTTATTATACAAAATTTATTTTAACATAGTTTGAACATATTATTTATTTATTTAATTTTAAATGATTTTAGACAATTGAACCTTCAAGTGATAATAAAAGAAAATCTGATTTAGATGACAGCTATGAAAATATGAATTCAACAAACAAATCAAAAAAACCCAAAGGAGTTTCAAAGCTATCATCTTTTATTTTTAAAAAATAATTTTATACTTTAATAACTTCATAATTTTTAGTTTTTATAATTTTTACTTCTAAATATCTAATTGGTGTATATATCATTATGTCCTAAATAATTATAAGTCAAATTGTATTTTATTAATTTTATTTGTTATTCACAAATATAAAAAATAGAAATGTATGTGAATAATGAATTCTTAAATCACTATTCTATGGTACCTTGACCCCTTGTACATATTATTTTGTTACCTTAGGAATAAACTTTAGTGGTGGTAGAAAATAATCAATAATTCATATCAACCCTTCTTTAGTTTTTAAATGTACTATAAATGATATCTATTGCATTCTAAACTAGTAAACTTAATAATGTGTAGAACTATTAAAACAGTATGGAATTTAAAGTAACTAAATGCTTATCAAAATTTAAAGAAGAATTACCTCCAATCAATAGGCCAACTCGTTCAACTAGTAGTAAAATAATTAAGGTAAACACATTAATAAATGTATTTTGTAAAAAAAAA
This sequence comes from Melanaphis sacchari, assembly GCF_002803265.2. Lineage (NCBI taxonomy): Eukaryota > Metazoa > Arthropoda > Insecta > Hemiptera > Aphididae > Melanaphis > Melanaphis sacchari. The sequence continues at coordinate 2,862,200 of NW_020271635.1, forward strand.
AAAAAATCATTTCTAATAGTATTTATACCTAAATATTTTATTTTAGAACCTTACAACTTCAATTGAACAAACAGAACTATTTAATAAAATTGATCCATTGATATTAGTTGCTCAGTATGAAAGAGATATCAATCGAATAAAAATGAATCACAAACAAATGTTAGAAGAACTTTATAAAGAATTAGAAATACTAAGATCTAAAAATCGAGGTACTCTGGAAATTACTCACAGTTAATATTTTTGATTGAATTTATTTTAAATGAATTATTTTTTAGACCTTTTAGATGAATTGATTATAATGAATGGTGGAAACTATTGTTGTAAGCATTTAAAAAATTTGAGTCACGAAATTTTAAAATCTAATTCAAATGATAATCAAAAACAATTAAGTGATATACTTAACAGTGCTAAAATTCATCAGATATCTATTGAAGACAGTAAAAATGATAATAATTACAAGTAAAATATCATTTTTTATTTCCTATTGTTTGCATGCTGTTATATATTTATTTTTATTAGTAATGCAGAACTTATTTATAAATTTAAAATCAAAGGGTTAAATACAAAATACAAAATTTTCTTTTATTCTTTGGTTTAGAATTTTAATGCTAGTAAAAATCTAAAATTATTACCTTAATTTTTATATATTAAACATTTACTTATTGATCCAACTATCACTCAATTCCTACTGGCTACTTTAAATGGTTCAAATGTACTATGTAATCATAGTATTTAGGACTATTGGTTTTTATCAATTTATAATCTTTAGTGGAGAATAAAAAACAATTCAAGATACTTACATATTTTCTAAAACATACTTAAATTATCAGTTTACTTTTTAAGAATTAAAATATATTTTAAATATAAAATTATGTGATAAGTTACTGATTGTATCCATGATTTTTTACTATAAATTCAAATGATTAACCAGTATTTTAAATTAATGATAAATACATTTTTGTAGCTATAAAAAAGAACTGCCTGATTTAATAGCTGTAGGGAATAAGTTCATAAGTAAAGAAAGTGAGAATAAATCAAATTTACTTTTGCAAGATCAATTAAATAAAAGCAATAAATTGATTGATGTACTTCGGCAAGAAAACATTCAACAAAAAGCAAAGGTAACTTAAGTTAATGTAAAATTATTTTATTCTGTAATAATATATAATTTATCCATATAGATACTTTTAAATATACTGTAATATGTATCTATATAGAACTATGTAAATATAAATTTTATGTTGGGTATATATAATTTCGTTCTTATTTTTTTAACAGCTAAATTCATTACATTCATTATTAGATAAAAGATTGAGCATTTCTGGTGTTGGATTGGATAATGGCTTAATCAGAACAAACTTGAATTCTAACAAAAGATTTTTATCTACATTGTCTCATCCTGCTATTTCTTACATGGATATTATTAGTTCAGAGTAAATATAATTATTATTTATTTATTACTTCAATATTAATATATTTTATATTATTATTATTTATTTATTACTTCAATAATAATATATTTTATAATATTATATAATATGCACTTTCTAAATGTTACTTGCTTATTTTGTCTCAAAACAGTTAATTTAAGTAGGAAGTATGGTTTTGTTTTATTAATTTTTAGGAAAAATATACAGTCTCGAAATGAATAATTTAATTACAATAATACTTTGTGTTTGCTTGCATTTAATGTATATCATGTACAAGTTATCTATTTGTATACTTTAATATGATTATTAGATATCATAAAATTAGTTGATTTAAAAAAAAATATTTTTGTTGATTATACTTTTAGAATAATATTTAATCATAACTATAATATAAGTACATCTATAATTTGTTACCTACCCAAATATTTTTTTAGTTATTAATTATAATAAGAGTTTATAGTACTATCACAGTACTATAGTAATGAATCATAGTTATAACTATTTCTTGTATTAATTATTATTAATTTGATCTTTATATTTAGCTATATCCTATATCTAATAGTATAACTAAGACTTGATTTTAATGCAATAATAATAAAATTAATAATTTATCCATATTTTTATTTGTAATTATGTTGAATATTAGTGAGGACATAAATTAAATATATTATATAAAAAGTAAACAGTTAAAAAATAAAACTTTTTTTTATTAGTTATAATATATAAGATTTATTAGATAAAATATTTTGTTATAAATCACAGACGTTTAACATTTTAATAAATATATTATAAAATTATTGCTATATAGGTAATATTATATAAATATAAATAATTTAAGAAATTTATGTCATAAGCCAGTATACTGATGATGAGAACTAGAACTATTTAAATCTACTACAGAATTTTGAGCCATCAAACAACTTAAATTTAACCATGATAATTTTCCAGTATAACTTTGGTTATATTGTTCACTATAAAAAAAAATGTGTTTATATTAATATGAAGATTATTTAAATAAGTAAAAGCTAGCTAAAGATACCTGAAAAATGGTACAAGATTAACCAAGTTATACTTGTTGGGAGAATTTGCCAATATTCGATTTATTGTTATCAAAAAATTCATTATCTGTCTGAGATAAACTTGTAACTTTTTACGCCGCTCTTCAACAAAGTTGGCACCCTTTAAAATATAAAACTTATTATTGAAGTATTTAGATTAAATCAAATGTTATAAAGGTCTTTTTGAGATATTAAACATATAGATAAACAATTTAAGTATATTATACGTCACTAAAATTATCGTTATCTGGGTACTCGAAACTAATGAAAATTTGTTGTATTGCAAGGAAAGGTTGTAAATAAAAAAATTAATATATAATTAATATTACATGGTCATGTTTGAAAAATAATAATTAAAAATATTGTGGGAGGGAGGAAGAGGGGGGGGGGTAAAATGTTATGCATACTAGAATTACAATTATTATTTGATATAGATTATTATGCATTTATACCTTATTTCCAATAGTTTTTTTAGGTGGCAATAAAATTGATGAAACTACATTATATTGTTTCTTTAGTTGTTTGTGAAATTCTGTAAACTGTGAATATCTCCTGTAAACATTCCATTCTTCATTTAGAATGCGTACATGGATCTATTAATAAAATAAACAAATTAGTACTACAATTTTAAACAAATGTCAACAAATTAAAACTTAGTTTTGCGTTCACACACCTGATATACATGATGCGGGTCATTAATTCGTCCAACTAAAAATGCAGATGGAACCCATAAGTGTATATTTGTGTGCGGTATTTCGTCTGAAGGCAAAGGTCCTCTCAACGATACCAATTCTGTTCTTAGTTTAGTAATACACTGATCTTTTACTATAAGTTGGTTATTTAATCGACCATTTAATTCAATTAATTCACTGTGCATTTCAGCAACCTAATTATTTAATAATTTTCAGAATTTATAAAATATTTATTAAGGAAAAAAAGAATTACAAACTTGAATTAATTTTTGTTGATATAACTTAGCTTCCTCACTTTCATTTTCATCTTGTTTCATTAACTGTACTGCACTAACATATTTCCTTAATTGATGTTTCAATAATTCATTTTCACTGTAAAAAAACAAAAATAAAATTAACGTATTAATGAGAAAAATATAATATGTTACAAAATTATATATATTTATATTTTATATTTACCGAGTTAAATCAGTGATTTTAGTTGTAAGTCCATTTATGACTTCCTGATATTGTTTTTCCAACATTAACAATTGATCTCTTGATTCGTCAAATTTATGTAAACTATTACTATCTTCATTTGAACACATAGATTTACTTTCATCATCTAAAAAGACATAAATTATTTTATAATATTTTTAAGTAAATAATATGTTGGAAAATATTCACTATTCCACCATAATAGTGCAATACAAACAAATTAAAACATTTATTATCAGTTTGAATTCATTAATGGATAAATATTAAAAATGTAAATAATCAAGTACCTGTGTCACAAGGAGGACTTAATGAAGACACCGGCACAAAAACTTCATAAGAGTCAGAATTTTCATTGATAGTACTTAATTTTTTCAGCCTTAAAAGTGTTAAACATTACAGGCTATTGTTTATAATATTATAGGATAACACAATTTATTCAACACACATCTTACAACAGTAAAAATCAGTCAAGTACATAGCTATGTCATCTATCTTGACATGTTAAAAATTAAACTCAACCCAATTTGGAAACTTCAAGGTAAATTATGGTTGTTAATACACCATGATTACATTAGCCAACCCAAATACAATGAAAAGCACACATGACAAACAACATAACTGTGAACTCGCTGAATAGTAAATACTAGTATAATTTAATTATCCTTACTAAAATATTACCTATTTTCTAGCTCCTTTTCAGTTGATGGCAAATCTTCAAACTCTCCAATAAAATAACCAGTCTAAAAATTAAGCCACAATCATCAACACAGTTTTTAAATATAGGTAATATAAATCTTACAATTGTATCATACGAATTTATTGATAAAGCTGCAGCTTCATCACCAACAGCTAATAAAACATCATTGTCCGATTTTACTTCTTCAGCTGTTTGAATATCATCTTCACTTTGATCAAAATGTATAACATTTGCTTTAATTTTTTTAATTTTTCCACTATTTTCCTTTTTTAATATTAAATTAGTATCTATAATGTAAAATATAATAGAAATTAAACAAAACTAATCAATAAAATATAATTTTTAACTTTTGCTGTTAACTGTAAAAAAATCAAATTTTATATTCAAACCATAACTATAATATTGCTTTTAAGATAAAGAAAACCAAATTTTGCTAAAAAAAAAAGTATTTTTTTCAATATTGATCTTCAAGATTTCAAGGAAAACATTAGAGCATATCAATACATATTAGTTCAAAATCATTCAAAAAGTTACATTTGTGAAGTACCATGATGGTACTTAACTGTATTGGATTTGAACCTTGTTATGAGTCAGTACATTACTACTACAAATAAAATTTTTCTTTTAAAAATAAACTTTGATTATATTTTCAGAATATAAGAAAAAAAATTATTAAAATAAATGGGATGGATAATAAATAAAATTTAAAAATAAAAATAATACCTCCATAAATAATTGGTTCATTAAATGTGAAATCTAAGACATCTTTATTGAATTCGATTTTATCTATTGTCAAAGCAAATACTATTGATGATAAACCTGAAAAAAAAAAACAATAATGTTTTAAACTATAAAATACACTACAATTTGATATAAAATGTACATGGTATGATACCAACCAGCAGCAGTGATGGGCAATATTGAATTTTTTTCTGTATTGCTCATAAAAGCCCATTTTTCATAGAATCGATTGATTAGATTTTCATTGTTAATACATAATTGCATATATTTTTCCAAGCACCGTTCATTAATGGATGCTCTTAACCAAGCTTTACCTCGACCATAATCGTTTTTAATGTTTGATAACATTTCAAATCGTTGTATTTCTGGTTCATTTAATATTTCTTTAACAAAACACCAAAATGGAATAAGACGATTTTGACTTTTGTCTCCATCTGAAAGACCAGTAACGATTTTTGTCACTTGCCGTTTCAACAATGAACTTCTAAAACCACGATACAATAAAGGTTTATGCAACCCAAGTGAAAGCAACATTTTCATGATTCTTACTTGTCTTCTGTATTGATTGATTTCAATCCATGACTCAATATAGCTTCAATGCACTGACACAAGTTAGAGACTTCCTGATCAGATTCAGTCGCTATTTCAGAAGAACTGCCAAACCGTTTTTGACATTGTTTCACAGAGTTTAAGAGATTCTTTTGTAATCTTTCACACTTGCCAGCCTCACTTGTACTCACGTGAGCCATTAAGACACTGTAATCAAATCAATAGCATGAAATACCATTTAGTACTCGCTAGTTATACAAAATTAGTTAAAGACCACAAATACTTATGAGCAACAAACAAGCAAATTGGAAAAGCAAAAGTCTTACGGAATATAACTAATTGAAGTCGATCATTCAAAAACTGGTTTCTTGATGAGTTTATCTGATGTTAGGTGATCCGTCTCATCAAGATATTTTCACCAACATGCAAATTGCTGAACTAAATATCATCATAAAATTTAATTTAAAATACAAAAGTACACAACATCTAGGTTAATTATTATTTAATATTCATTACGTTCTTTTCCTGAGGATAACTTAATTGCTAACTACACTATCTATATTTACAACTGATAAAAAATGAAAATGCAATTAGGTGTTATAATATGGTTTTTATGTCAACGGAGGACGGACCTACCAACCAATATGATTATCCAAAATACAGCCATGTATTTGAATTTGATAAATGATTACTCGAAACAGTCGAAACCTGGGTATGTAATTTTATCACAAAAAAATTCTATATTATAATATGTTACTAATTCCGGAAGTCTACTGAGTACTGATATAAAGTCAAGTTTTGACCGTGGAATAATGTTTTGTGGTTTGACGTATATAGATAAAAGTAGTACAGTAGGTACAGGTTGTCTCGATAAGCTATCATATTACGAGTTACAATAACCACGACTACAAAAAATAATGATGTATTATAACGTTATATCGTAAATAATAGTGACGACAATACAGTAATATATTACTTATATTACCTTACAAACTATAAAATAACATAACTTCGGATTGACAACACAATGTATTGATATCAATATAGGTTACTTTTATATAGGTACCTTGCTTAAAAATTTAATATAATAAGAACATGGGCGTCCCCAGACATTTTTCTAGTGGGGGGGCAAAATTAATTTAAAAAATGAATAAAGATTGTTTTATACATTTTATTTATAGAATATTATTATGTTTCGTCAGTATAACATTAAATTATTACAATTAGGAAAAAAATTTAAAATTCTAGTGGGGCAAGTGCCCCGTCTTGCCTCCCCCCTATAGGGACGCCCATGAATAAGAATAATAAGTTTCATATTTTAAAATTATTTATCAATTATAATAAAATAATACTAATAAAATTTAAAAAATAATTAATATTTTAACGATTATATATCAATATTCTACTCTTTATTTTTAATATGTTTTTAAATTTTAATAGCCTTTTGAAAAATTTTAATTGTTCGTTAGGTACTCTTTGAGCTGGTCGTTCGCGCGCCGACATGGATTATTTTTGCGTCTGCGTCCGCATCTGCGACACGGCATACGTGGTTATAATTTGTAACTTGCACACAAAGCGAATTACGAATGCGATTTCTTTACATTTTAAAATATTATTAACTTTCGAGGTGTTAATATCACCTTACCATATAACAGTGTGAATAGGTTCATAGTATGAATAGTCAATAGATAATACCTATCTTAAAGTTAATCACATATTACTTTGGAAACGTCATTACGTATAGTAAAATTCATAATATACGTATAAGTTTTTGGTTTCCTCGAATGTTTTTAAATTATAACAAAATGACTAACTACATCGTTATTTATTATAAAAAATATGTGATGTCGTCAGTAAAAATATTGTGGATGTATATTTTTTTAGATTCTTTTGTTCCATTATGAATTATTTATCAGGATTATTGTATTAAAATTTCAAACCTAAACTATACAAATTACTGTAGATTTTATAATTTTTTTACTATAAAATACATAAATAGTCTGGTAAATTTTCGTGATTTTGACAAATTTCGTAAAAATTAAATTTAAAAAAATTGTTTATACGTATTCATAATAGTCTTATAGCAAAATAATAACAACTTATTGTAGAATACTATGGTCTTATATTAAATTTTCAAGAAATATCATTTTTTTCATTTATTGAAAAAATTTAAAAATGTTTGTAAATAGCTTAAAAAAAAAATCAATATATTAGAAAACTATACCATGTGAATGAAATTCAAATATAAATATTTGTTGAAAATTTCAAGTATCTAAGGTTATTCATTTTTAAATTAGGTTAAACAAACAAAATTAATTTTGTAAAAAAAAATAAAAATAGTTTTATACAAAAATACCTATTTTTTCGATTTCTTTGAAAATTTGAAAATTTGTAGGAATTTTGATCTCTTTAAAGTACAAATTAGATTCAATTTGTTATCAAACGCCACACTTGAAGTTGAAAATCTAAACATTTTTTTTTCATTATAAAAATAATTTTTTTTCAGACACAAAAATAAATAAATATCATTATAAATTCAATATATTTATCGCTCTATTTTAATTTTAGTAAAGGCATAATTATTATTAAAATTTTCAACTCTACTTTTTAAGATAATATTATTAATACTTATAAACTTTTACTTTATGTTTTACAAAAAAAAAAATAAAATAAAAACTTTTTCTTGGTTTACGGGATTGTTGCATTTAAATATCGTCTCTGTTTTCGTTCATCGACTGAAATTAACTTTCAATCGGACAAGTGAACAAACATTTTTTTGCGGGTAGTATTCACAAATAAAGAAATTATTATGTAGTAAATGAACTAAATACGTATTATTAATTTTTCGATATGACTAAAGCTGAGATTTTAAGGTCCTAAAAATACTTAAAAAATGCATTTAAATTATATTTATTTTATAGCTTTAAATTGAAAAAAATTTTTTAATGATTAGTACTATTGTTTAGTTCTGTTGTAATTCTGTTTTCTTAGTCATCCATTCTAAAATAATAATTTAAAAAAAAAAATTGTTATCGACGATAAATATTATCGTGCTATATATTTTATATTTCGTATCGTCAGCAGTTTACCGAAAGTCTCTTGTTAATCGCAACAATATTCGTTAATTTTATAAAAAAATTGTGAAAAATCCTCTAAAAACTAAGAAAATTTACTAAAATTTTCAAAAACTTCAGCTAAGAATAATTATGTCAAAAAATGCAACAAAAAAATTTCTTTAAAATAATCAGTATCACCCAAAATACATTTTATACTTACGGACCAACGTTTCAAGACATCAAAAAAAAAGATTCCTTTGCATCAAAATCCTAGCCCTAGTTATGACGTTGCAGAGAATTTTTTAATGATTATTTAATGGATATCTACTTTCAAACAAAAAGCTAACTAAATTCAATGAATTAAAATAGTAAGCTTTATTAATTATCAAGTAGATATTTATGTCTTAGTCCTTGTAATAATTATAGATCTTACAAACATGGATAGGACACAACGGTATAATCAGCGGTAATAAAGTGATTTCAATTGAAATCAAGCCTATAACGGCCATAACCTTAACTATTATATTGTTTCTGAATCGTTTAGATACACAGCAGGACGTCAGGACACTCAGTGATAGGCGAATCATTTCATTAGATACCGAGTGTCCAAACGGACACTCAGTATACATATCTACAAAATGCCCTGTGACGTTATCATAAAAGTTTTCGATTTTGATTTTTCAACAAATATTCAACAGATAGACAATCATCTGTGGATGATTTTCCAAATACACGAAAAAACTATCATTAATCCGTTGATATAATAATCAGTTATAAAAAGGATCGTATCCAATTCGTCACAAAATAATAAGAACCGTGTGTCATACTCAATGAATACGAATTTCAATAATCGCATAAAAACCGCGCTGACTGAATAATATTCCGTGTCAGGAAATCGCCCGTCTACAACGTCTTCCACGTTCGTGCATGATATCGATCCATATAGTATATATTCATATAAATCTTCACAACGCACAACCACACAGCTAGCGGTTGCCATTTGTGAACACACACGCGTACATAACAATCCTGCAGTATTAAATGGGAGGGACGTCCGTGATTAACCGACCGTTTTTATTATCTCAATATTATTGTGGGTGTTCTACGCACTGAAACAAAAATATAATTATTGTATAATATTGCATGTGTACAGTGTACTGGCGTAGTGCGATGATATAATAGCATGTGTTACAAAGGTGCGCGGCGGAGACGAGAATTTCCGGACGTTTGTAATCACTCGTCGACAAAACCACCGCAACTCTATATTGACTATATTAACTGTATTTTGTGTTATTATTTTAATCGTCATAAATGCGTAACATGTCCTATAATACATACAACACATTATCATTATCATTGTCCGTCACGCCGACGTGTCACTCAATTGATCAGAAATCGAAACATCGCAAACACGTGTGTACGACGGTTATTAATTTCAACACTTATTTCTGTTCGATTTTATCAGTGTCTCGTCGATGTGTTATGGGTCTGTTTCGTAAGTACGCGCGTGCACGAAACGCACTTAATCATTTCGTTCGTGAATATAGCCATTTCAACAGGGTTTTTTTTTAAAAATAATTTCAATTAATATAATACGCCTATTCTTCTTTTGTGTATATATTTTTAATTACAACAAAAAGATATCATCTACTCCTAAATCAGTTAAAATGTATTGTTATCGATTGCAACATATTTTTTGTTGTTGTATTCATTAAAATTTATATTCACAAAATTATGAATTATTATCTATTGTATTTTTATACTCACTCATTTATTAATAATTTTTTGATTTAGTTTCAATTACTGCCTTTAATCTACAATGTTAGGTATTATATATGTATGAAATAAACCATGTGATAGATACGTTTTTTGTGTCATTGAAAAAATGTCAGAAGTTTTTAAACATGGATCACCCTTTAATAGATCAGTTAAACTGAGGATTAAGGATAAACATATTAAAAATCGGTTACTTTCAGTCTTTAGATGAATCATTAAATTTTCAAAAAATTGTCTTAAATGAAGATGTGTTACAATAAAAACTACTACCATGCGGTAATGAATGACTAATCAATTTTAAAATCAAATTAAAGTGCTACACCAAGGACAGGATAGGAATTCAGGTATGAGCTAACTTTAAAATTTTGAAATTGATCTATGAAAGATAAGAGGGAGCATTAACACGACCATTTACCATCTTTTGACCTGATTCGACGCATTCTCATTGTACGTTTCTTTTTACAGGCGAAAATAACTGTATTCTTAATTCTCTATATTATATAATTTATAAGTCATGATTGTAATTAAAGAAACAATAATAATTGGTCGCCGATTAATTGGTAAACACGTTTTTGCTTAATACTCCGATGTAGTTCATTTTTAATTAAATTTTTTGACTGTAACTCATTAGCGCAAAACATAATTCAAGCGCAAAAATAAATATTCCATAAGTGCAAAAAAAAAAAAATATATCTTTTTAAGAAGCCATAAACGCAAATATATTTTACAAAAATAAAGTGTATTTATATTTTAGATATAAGTTTATACTCACCCATATGTAGTTTGTGGTTTCTTAAAATGACTATAATGACGAATAATATTAAATTGTGAATAATAGATCACTTGTAGGAATATTTGGTTCAACACCGTGAAAAAAAATTGGAAAAATGTTAAATAATGTCGTCACAAAAAGGTTGAATAAAAAAACGCCTGTTCTTTTAAGAATAATATAGTATATTACAGAAGGCAATTATGTACAAATATTCATTAGACATTCGATCTAGTTAATTATCAATTGAATGTTGTTAACTGTTAAATTATAATATCGATAATGTTCAATAATTTAGTGTTTTAAAAAATAGCTGTAAATAAAGTATAAAGTATAAAAACGATTTTATTAATTATCTATATTGATAAAATATGATTTCTAAACTTCATACTTATATTATTTATATCGCTTTAAGTATGAATGTGGTTTTTATGAAATTTAAAATAGTAGTTTGGTACCTAATGTTATTGTGAATATATTGTATTGAAAATGATAAAAGAAGATATGCACATTAAAAGTATGGTACGGCGCTTCGGGTATACGATATTGATGCATAGACGCATTTATTACAAAGATACAAATATTCATTAATCCTATTATTACAATTCTACTTAAATAGTTATTATACATATAGCGCATCAGACTTATCAGAGAAAAAGCACCATGTTCCGCAGAAAACGACAATTTTAAGTGTATTTTGTATACTAATATTATGGCAAAAAAAATTTTAATGGGTCAATCGTAAAGTTAAAAATATCAAGTTTATTATAAGCTGTTTAAAACAATAACCAAAAGTGAATATATATTATGTTATGTTACGGGCAAAGTGGATTATTAAGCAACGTGATACGTTGCTCGGTGTTTTTTGGGCAATACATTGAAATACTAATTTGTCCAGGCAGGGTAATACATTGCCCGGTAAAAATTTACATTACTCATAATAAATTGAGCATTGTGGTTTATCAAAATCTCTCACTATATCAGAGGGGTCAGGTACCTTTTCGTAGGAAAGAGACATTTTTTTTTTAAAGTTACTAGCTACGCCAAAATGTCCAAAGAGCAGCATAAGTTTAAATGACTTTATTTTTTAAACATACGATGTACGAATTACGTCGGATTGATTGAATTGACCTGGCGAGGACTATGCTCATGTATCGACTAAAATACTATTTTCAATATAAATTTATAAATTTATGTATTTGAAGAAAAATAATACTATATTAAACTTCAATCTATAGAAAAAATTTACAAAAAAAGTAGTGTTTTTAATGTAATATTTAAATGTGTATTTATTTTTATTTTTAATAATTAATTAATATAATATTATGTTATTTCATATATTATACATTTTATTATATTATTGATATATAATTATTATCTTTTTTACGATAATCATAAAGATACATTAATGTAAAATTTTATTTTCATTTTGGCTCTTCCATAATTTATTAATACATTGAGCGGCTCTAAGTCTGTTTTAGCTGGCCACCCTTAATATATATTATATAGTAATATACATAATAAAACTAATTGTGCGATAAGGTTAATAAATACTGTAAAGTCACAATAAAAAAGTTCCCGATCCGCATGCCATAGATAAAATATTGTTTTATTTTTACCAGAAATAAATATCGTATCAATTCAAAAAATTATTTATTACTATAAAATTTATAACATTATTTATATTGAAGCATTTTCTAAACAGCCACAGATTGCATGATAGGAAGTCATAGGTTCCTATACACAGATCCATTGCAATTGTATAATAATTTTAAAGGTATGCGCTTATTTCGACTTACATTGATTGAAATTTTTGATAGAATAATTTGTATATTCTTTTCCATTATCCTAAAAAATGTAAATAAGTATGATGAATACGTTTCAATAATATTATGTAATATAAATGTAGTTTTTATACATGAATTATATTTATAATATATTAAATATATTATATAAATGTAGTTTTTATTATTAATCATAGTTTATATTTTCGTTATCAATTACCAAAATAAAATAGGTACACCTATGACTTACTTTTAGTGAATTGAAATACAGTAATTTGCAATTTCGAGTGTAGTTAATTTTTATCGTTTCTTCTTTATAAGTCCTTATTTTCTTTTGTTTTCATTGTAATTGCATTGTAACATCACCGCCTTGGGATGGTCCCATCTTTGATCAACAATCATTACTTAGTCCTAAAAATATTTTAGTCAACAAAATTTTGGAGTTAGGAATAAAGGTGGCACCAAAGATCTTGTTGCACATGCCGAAAAACCTAAACACAAACGAAGTATATACATTATTATAGTTCGGATTCGATATAAAATATGGTTTATAAAATAATGTTTTTATATAAATTGTTTGACATTTATTTATTGGTATAGTGAATTTTGATCGGAAAACAAAATAAAATAAGGACTTATAAAGAAGAAACGATAAAAATTAACTACACTCGAAATTGCAAATTACTGTATAGTCTACTGCGGTTGATGTGTACCTGGGGGTGGCAATGGAACGGCGGGAAGTTGTAAGGTGACAAAAATAAAGCAATGCAAATTTAAACTTGATAAATTACGATATCCGTCGGTTTATTAGGTACAAATTAACCAAAAAAAAAACACAATGTTGATTTTCGCGACGAACACGATTAGGTTTCACAGTTGTAACCATAGAAACATGAGCAATACACAGATCGCGAAAATAAAAAATACCCGGAGGTTAAAAAAACCGCGTACGGGTGTGGTGAAAAGACTAACTCCGGTCGTCGGACCGTTTCGCGGTATCGGCGGTCAAGACGTTCCGACGACGTTATCGTGCGTCGGCGTCGTCCGTCGTCGGCTGGCGGTTGGATAGAGAAGTCATTTCGCGGTTTTCCGCGTAAAGGCCGTTTGAATTCAAACGGATATTACGCGGGACCGCGTCACGGTTGTAAACGGTGTAAACACAACGTTATCGAATTTATATTTCCAGACTTGGGATTTTATCGTATTATACATGCCCATATTTTAAACCTTTAATAGTATGTAAAATTCTCTGTATTTTTGTTTGATCGAAATCAGCTCATAAACTAACGGAACAATTTGACGATGTTTTTTTTAATTGTTTCTTACGACTTCGGAAATAACATAGGCTATGGTATACCATAGGTTTGCTGAGAACAAAATATCGGATGAACGTAACATACCATATTTCATTTTTTGAATGAAAAACGAAATTGTACTTGGCGACTGGTGCTGATGAGTGAGGATTTTGGTTTTTGCGATGTGAAACGTCAAAAATCCCATGGTATTTACCACGTTCCGGTTAATTCGGAATCACGTTCTCTCAGTGAACGAAATCGAAATGAGCTAAAATGTAATCATTGCAAGTACCTATTGATCGCTACACTGCTGTCTAGTGTCTACAGGAACGTACTTGTTTAGCGAAATCACAGCTAGAGGAGTGGGATTGCCCGACTGCAGGATAGCCAGCCGCTATACGATATCTTCACTGAAGTTTCACGGTTGACGGCGGTCAAAATGGATAAGATAAGATAACGTGTTAGGGTCGTGGATAGACCCATGCGTGCAGGGTAGACATGAATAATAAATAAGTTCACTAACACTCAGTAAAATTTACTTTCATTATAAACACATTTGAAAGATCATCGAGCTGAGGCGATGTACCACGTTTGTTTATATGCAATTGGGTAGGGCATCGATTTTTAAATTTGAGCTTGCAAGTGGTCCCCGATGTGTCTCAATTTTATAACCATATTAGATGTCATCGTGATCTAATTACCATTTAAGCCCCTTAATTTAAATTGCCGTAGAACTGGCCGGCGAATTATGTTCAACCGATGACAATTATTATGAAAAGTAGCATGGTATTGGAAGTCGCCCGGGGTCTTCGCCAAGTCAGGATTACCCACCTCCATAGGCAGACTCTCATACATGTGGGTTTGGCTTCGTGGGAGTTTGTAATTTTCCCTAGAGCAATGATTCTCAACCTTTTTTGTATAACGACATCCTAATTTAGATCCACGCAAATGACGACACACTTACCCAGGCAATCTATAGGTACAATATAAAAAAAACTTTTTTTTTGCTCATTAATTGTTTAAAAACTTTGTAACATTTAATATTAGTATTTCACGCGACACATTTGGACTTACTTCGTGACACACCGGTTGAGAATCACGCTGCTAAAGAATGTAAGTGGTTTCCGCGATTCTCGTAGTCAAAATCGTGGCCGATCGTGTAAATTGCCAATTAACAAAAAATAATAATCTAATTATTATTATTTAAGTAAACCCAGAATGTTAATATTATTGTATTTATCGCAGTCCGCATAGATGACTAATGCTAGCAATATCTAGGAATTAGATTAGTAAAACGCAATAATTCAATGGACTAATCGTTCTTTGAAAATATTTAGAAACACACACTTTATAGATCTCAAATTTATTTATTGCTTAAAATTAAATATTTTATACTTTAACGGCACATTTATTTTTTTTGTCGAACATAGTAAGATAATTACATTTCTTGTGTCCATTTTTATCTCTCTCTGACAAAAACTCAAATGTGCCATTAATTTAACCTAAATATATTGTACTTTTACGGATTACGGATATATAAACAGTACCTATAAATATTAAAAAAAAATAAAATTATCTGAAGAACTATATAGGTACTTATTTATATTGAAGAAAATTTGAATAATCATTAAAAATTCTACAAAGCTTCTCTGAGCTCACCGCTAATTCAATAATAAATTTTCTACTATAGGTAAGTTAATTATTGTAACAATTTAAAAACAATAAGAACGTCAAGAATGAAATAAAAAAGATTCAGTTATACAAAGAACCTAAATGCCAAAATTGATGTATTTATTTGAATTTATAAGTAATATACCTATAAAGAAAGCAGGGGTGGCCAACATGGATAGGTTCGCGGGTCACATAGGTAAATACAATATTAAGAGCCAAAATGTTTATACACATTTTAATCATTTTATATAATTTAAACATTCTTTATAAGCTAATACCTAATAAATTAAAATTTATAACAATATTAGGTAAATTTTGTTTTTATAAATAAGACGTGAGCCGCATTTGACAATGATGAGAACCACAAGTTAGACACCCATGTTATACAGCAGAGGTTCCCAAATCTTTCCTACTCGTAACGCCCTTAATAAAATTTACGACTTTTTTTTAAAAATAAAATAGATAAAATAACAAACATGTTTAATCTTCAATAGATAATATGGAAATATTTATTTTATACAATTAAACACTGAAATATTTAATTTTAATTTTATTAGATAAAGTAAATTAGACTTAGTTTATTTTTAGAAAACAATTGAATTAGTGAGATGGATGAGCCTGGACATCACTGTATAGTTTTTCAAATCTTGGGATCAAACTTGATACTGCTACTCAATTTCCTTTCCCACATTGGTTTTTGACCAATATTTGCTTTTTATCACAGCGACCGCCGAAAACCCAACTTCACATAAATTTGAAGTAGAAAACCACGGCTCCCCCCAGACAACACACCACGGCACAAAGTTTGGGAACCTCTGTTTTATAATAATGGTCCACAAATATAATGTTAAATATAAATTTATATATAGATATACAAACTCTTCATAGGTATTAAAACTTAATTTTTTGAATTTAAAATTCATCAACATCTATTTAATAACCAGTGACTTTAGTAGGTTAGTAAAAATTAGACAATAATTTTGTTTTAAATTTATTAAAATAAAACTGTAAATTAAAAATGTCTATTGTATATTAATAATTACACTAAAATAATAATAATAAATACATAAATTACATTTTCATGTTAATGTCCTAAAAAATAATAATAATAATAATAATAATAGTAATAATAATAATACAGAAGAAAAATACCAAAAAAAGGTTAAGATTTATCAAAGATATTATCTGAAATTTAAAAAAAATAATTATTCCTTCAAATATTTCAGTTATTAATTCGCAGAAAATATATGTAACAATAAGATTTAAGGAGGATGTGAAATTTAGATTAAAGCAATTTATGATTAATTAGCTAAACGTGCGCGGTAAAATGCAGTTGGACAAATATTTAATTAATACAGAAACTAAGACCAATTTTATTGATTACAGAATAGATTTACTATAAAACTATTAAAAAGTGAACTGAAAATTATGTTGTACAAGAGTGATTCTCAAATTAGGGAGCAGTGATAATCCCTTTGGTGATCAGTTGTTAATTATTATGGTTTGCCAACATATTATTTAAAGATGTTTCAAAAAATAAAATTTTCAATTTAGAGTCATCACTTTCAAAATGGTCGAGTCACTGATATAACAGTACTATATAATGTTTATTCATTCAAAATAATTTATAATTAACTATAAAATTGGTTGATTTAGAATAACTAAATTTGACAACTATGTAAGAACATTGCAATAATGGTTTTGTTACACATACTACGCCACATTTATATATGATGAGAAACTGACTTGTAGTGTTGTTAAAGTAAATTTTAATCCAAAATGGACATCAGGTATAACGTAGTGTATTATTTGATTGAGATCGCCGGATTAGGTATAAATCATGAAGAGGAAAAAATACATTGTCTCAACATACAAGCGTATGTATATATATATATATATATATATATAAAAAAAAAAAAACAGATTTGAGTACTTACATAAAGGTAAATTTACATAATTATTAATTTTGGAATAATAATTCTAATTTTTACTTAATCACTATAGGTAAATTCTAAATCTAAAAGTAATAAAATAAACAATTTATATTTTAGACATTTTAATATACAGAAATTATTGATTTTATAATACATGGTGTGTTTCAGTTCTGAATGTCGAGCATACCCATTCCTTGTACAACAGTTTTGTTTTAAGGGAAAGCTCAAAATTTATTTTTAACAAATTAAAGGCACTAAATAGCATAAAATATAGTTTTGTCTCTTTTAAAAATAGCATAAATTTAGCAGTTTCAAATAACTAGTAAATAAACAACTAAAAATTGCACATGAACGAAAACATAAAACAGAAATAAAATTGGTTAAACAAAATAAATAATTTGAACACATTTTCATAACTGAATTTTTGATTTCTAATAAATAATATTTGAAATTACTTTTTTTTGTACCTTGATATCAAAATAATTATGTCCAAAAAATAAAATAAAATTGGAAACTAAAATAAAAACATAATATGTAATAAAATCAATGGTTTTTAAATAATAGTTATATTAAAAAATTTAATTTGGGATTAACTAAAATTCAGTTTAAAAAAAAAAAAATTAAATAAAAAATTACTTTAATTTAACATAAATACCAAGTGGTAAGTAAATAAAAGAATTGTTATACAAGGGAGGAAAAATGAAGAGACTTACAATTTAGAAAATAATACACACATTTATATATACTAAGAATTATTGTTTTAGCCTATTTATAACCTGAAACCAAACAAGTCACCAAGGCCTTCATCAGAATCCAGACAGTAGTTGTAGTCATCTTCATTTGGAGGTTCAAGCATCAAGAAAGGTTCGCAAGATATTTCAAATGTATCTTTAGCTAAAAAAAATACAACAAAATATGACAACAAATTACAAAAAAATTATTCAATAAAAGCAACAAATTTCATGCAATTATGAAAGAGCATAAAAATGTTAAGAAAATGCTAAACTACGACAAACACTTTTTTCATTGAAATCCAAATATAAATACATAATTACAATTTAACTATTGAAAAGAGAAACAAATTTGTTTCTATAATTTTAACAAATATCAAGACGAAATAATATTGTTTGATAAAAAAAAAAAAGCATTACACATTTATGAGTACATATTACTTATAATTTATGAAAGATGTATTTATATAAATAGTAAATATCCTCATGAACATAGTATTAATATGTTAATGTTTAACATTTTAATATAAAGCTAATATTAACATACACAATTATTAAAATTTTCATTAGCTGCTTCATTGGACCATAATTCAAATTAAAAGTAGATGCACATCAACATCCATCATTAATTTTTAGCTATATACAATATTTCATGTTACACACAACATAATGTGTGTTTGTGATGAAGAAGCGCCGATTGTAAGTCAAAAGCAGATAACACACCAGGCGACAGCTGAATTCCATGGTGCTACAAGACATACATTACATGCGGCACTCGTAAAATTCAGCGGACGACTGACATGACTGTTTTTTCCCAACAGCAGTATACCCGAAGCAATGGCGAATTTTTATTATTTTCGGGGAATGTAGATGAGCAAAAATATAACTACACAGTACACGGTATAATTTTGCTTCCCAAAATTTTTTTTAACAAGGTTATAGTATTATTGTAAGATTAAAAAAGCAAAAAGTATATAATACAAGAAAAGGTTAGGTAATATAACAAATAAGCAAAAATAAAATAAAATAAATTTTTTAGTATTATTAATAATAAAATAAAAACTTTGTACAACAAAATGATATTTTATTACTTTTTAAGTATTATTGAGATTTTTTTAATATGATTTATCTATAAGAACATTATTATAAAATCTAAAATACATTCAAATAAACAAATTTTTATTTTGTTAATATTTAAGTCTGAAATTAACCCACAAGTTAAATACAAAAAAAAAAAAAAAAATAAATAAATAAAATAAATATTTACTACCAAAAAAAAAAAAATAATAATATGATTTTACTGGCAATAAAAGGTAAAAATTAATGGAAACATTTTTAAAGGTGGCAATATTATTATTTTGTATTTTAAAGAAAAAAGTTTACTTTATCTTGCATAAATATATGTGTATAAGTATTATATATATATACACACACACACACATTTATAAGCCAAACAAATGCTTAGAATATATCGATGAACTAAATATAAAATAGTATTATAACATTATATATATATAAATATCATTTATCTAAAATGTATTATCAATATTGCCACCTTTTGTTATCTACAATATTTGATTGACTAGCAATCAATCAATCAAGTTAAATGCTACTAATTATTGAGAATGTACAACAAATTGTATGATAAGTTCTATTTAATATTTTACATTAAAAAGGTATAGTTTAGGTATAACATGTTTTCAATAAACATTACAAATGACAGAATTAAGTATTATATATAATAATATTATTGTAAATAAAGTTGTAAATGATTATCAATGAAAAAAACAAAAACATAACAAAATTAACTACTGGTAAACCAATTAACAATGATCAACAATCATGCATTTGGAATGAGATTTCCATCGTGCATCGTACTATTATCATTTAAATAGTTAAGAAGAAAATGGAAACCAAATTTAAAAGCTAGTATTGAATTAAGAAGATTAAATAAATATTAGTATGAACTAAATAAAAAAGTAGAAGAAATTATAAGCGAGCAACAGTAACAGTTTTGAACTTCATGGCCATATCATGCATAAACCAGGATGTGCGTGTAAAACGTAACGTGGTATATGTGTAATAATTTGCATACCGGAACCACTTGTACTGGGTATATACTGCTGATCTTCCAACGGCTCTTCCTTGAATTTTCTTATTGTTGTATTTTCTACATTTTCTACAGTGTCTGATTGAATGATTTCCATTTTATATTTGTGTGACAAATAAGTTGGTGACTGTTGAATAACTGATAACTTTTGAGGCGATTTTATAACCGTATTGCCAATTGATGAATTTTTGACACACTAGAAAAATTTAAAAATTAATTCCTATGCACATTAAACATTAATTACAACACTAACCTGAGATGTATACGGCCTTAATTGACTTTGTGGTTGGTGTGAAGTTGTATTGGTGTTATACTCAGGACATAAGAACACTTCTATTTCACCAGTGTTACTTTTCATATACATCTTTTGCTATGAAAAAAATTAACATTTTAATATAAATTATATATTCACAGGAAGTTTTATTGGAAAATGAACGGTAAATGGTAGACAAATATATTAGTTTATTCTAAGGTTACACCACCAATACTGTTCACTAAAGAGCCATACATTATCATAAATATTATTGATGTATTAATATTGCCGATTGAAAATATTTACAGTATATACAAATATATTGTTATTATTAATATTTTTTTATGACATTTGATAACTAAGGAGAGGTAACAAGTTTGTTATTTGAGATACATTTAAAAAAAATATTGAGTATATTCTAAATATTAATTACCAAAACATTCCTATGTATTCAATGTATTTATACTTACATCTCCATCAGTGTGATCTTGAGGTACTTGCAATTCAGTTTCTGGAGGGGCTTTAACAACCAAAACAGTCTTTTCTCTGAATGATTCAATAGACCTAATATCTTGATAAGTTACATATCCAAATCTTTTATCTTCTGTCAATTGTTTGATATCTCGTTCTATAAAAAAAATTTTAATATAAAATATTTTATCATAGGTATAAAATTAAAATTATGAAAATAAAACATTCTAATAATCTAAGTTCAAGATACTTTGTAAATATATTGATAAAATAATTTAACTAGTTTTAAATTAATATCTAAAAGTCAACGATATTTTCATACAAATGCTTAAAAAACTCAATAATTAATAATAATTATAAAAATGTAAATACCGTTAAAATTATTTTAATCTTACCAGTATTTAAAATCAAATTATCTAATTCTTCTTCTTTGGCTTTCATTTTTTCTAAGTCTTGTTGAACATTATTCTTGTCTGACCCATATACATTTCCACCTCTAAAAAAGTTGTTTGGTTCATAAATATAACCCTATTTCTAAGTGTATAAGCACATATTTCCATATTTGTTAATAAATATTTTTTTTTATTAACTTACTTCCATTGAATATTGTTTTTGGATTTTTTTTCCAAAATTCCGATACCTTCTAAAACATTGGTAATGTCATATATTCTTCGTTTTTGTACATCTAACTTTTCTGATGCTATATTTAAATCAACAACACCATCTGTAGAATTTTCAAGTAAACCAATAAATTTTTTGGTTAACAAGCCCAAAGAGGTATCATAACGTGTTGGACGTTCTGAACACTTCTTTCCTGCTACTAAAATAATGAACATTGTAGATTTATTACTTATAATAATTAAGTATACATTTAAATAAATCAAAATCTAAACATTCTTCTTCTAACCATTTTGAGCAGGACTAGGTTCACTACCAGCACTTGAACTGGACCATTTTCTCATTCGCTTAGCTGTCAAAGGTGTAACATCATCATATCCAAAATTGAGTGATTCTAAATTTAATCTTCGTTTTACACCCTTAAATAAAAGATACTTCAATAAATAACAATACGAGTTAAAATGTTAAAATATACAAGGAAATAAGTGTAAAATAAAATAAATAAAGGCCAACGATTTACTTCCTTAAATATTTTAAACACTCGTGTAATTTACTTATTGTATGCAACACATTTTTAAGGTAAAAGTAAACCTTGTTTCTGTACAAACTTGTTATAATAAAACTAGATATAAATATTAAATAAATGTTTAATGTAAAAATAATAATATAATCAGTAGCGTATTTACAGGGGGAGGGGGTCCCTGGGTCTCGACCCCCCCAGAAAAAATTATAAAAAATAATAAATAACTTGGATTTAACTACATTATAACTTGTATGTATTTTTTTATATTATAAACTTATAGGTACTTAATATTTTCATAGAATAAAAGTTAGTTAAATTAACAAATCTATTATAGTTGCACAAATAAAATCAAAAAAAATCTTAAATATTAGTTTATGATTTCAAATAATGATCATAGTATAAGTTATTAATGCAATTTTACTTCAATAAAATAGATGTTTTAAACTATTTTCTTGAGTTTAATGACTAGTAATAAATTAAATATGTTAGCTTTACACGTCTTGCAGGCATTTCGTAGCTTCTACCAAACTTTTTCAATGATTTCTGTCATAATTATTTATTTTTTTATTGTTATTCAATGTATATTAAAATAAAATGTATACATTTTAAATTTTTAAGTTAATCTACATTAAAACTATATTATAAAAATTAAACAAGGTATTTATTTATGTAGATAAAGAAGTAAAAACTTTGATAACCCAAAAATATTTTATTTAACTTAAAATTAATAACACAATATATAATCACAGTAGATAATTTAAATTACTTATAAGTTATTATATATTTAATTAATTAATTATGAGCAATATTGACCATATTTTATACATGAAATAGTTTAATACTTATTAAATATACATAAATGTGTATCATGAAATTTCAAAATTAAAATTACCTAGAAATAGGTAGTTTTCCTTTTTTATTCAATAATAATACTCTGATTTCATTTTGTTTTATTTATTAAATAAAAAAAAAATTCAGATAAGAATTAATTACTACTACAGTTTTAATGTTTAAATCTACAATGCATTATATTATTACTTACTTGTGACTTTGTTAATGGTGATGTAAGTGGATTTGGAATGATTTGATTTTGTGGTGTCATACCATATTCATGATCAAGTAAATGATATGGTGATGGAGTTAAGAAAGTTGTCATATTAGGATCTGTAAAATTAAAATATTAGTTGTATTTAAATGATCATAAAATAGAATAAAAATCAATAACACTTGAATTAAATAAAGGCATAAAAATAACATTAATACTAAAATTACTAAGTCAAACATTTTTGAAAATATATTTAAGACCATTAAGTAATAGGGTTGTTATTACAAAAAAAAAAAAAATCCATTGGTATGACGTTAACTAAATATAATAAATATTATGTTTATAATAATGTTTAATATTATGATTATTTATAAACATTACAAATACATAATAAATTATTCAAGTAAAATATAAATAATATTAATAAAAGTACTTATTTTACTAAAAATAATTACATTTTTATTACAATTTAACTTTGTTTTCATCAAAACTACATGGAACATGGAAAATAATGGCCACTACATTGCTCATGGTCCTTAAACAATGTCTGTTGGAATAATACCTTAGAAAATTGACCATCAACTTATGTCATTTAAATAGTTTTTAATAAGGTAAACTACATCTTGTTTAAAACATGATTTTGTTATATTTTTGAACATCATGTCTTTTTGTCCTAACCAACTTTGAATGGAACTCTTTTTTATCCCATTTTTAATATAATATAATCCTATTATAATCCTGTAATCTCCATATTAATATATTTAAATGCATGTGTGTAAAAAATAAATCCTGTATACAAAGAAAAAAAAAATTCAATACAATATATGTTTTTATTGTTTTGTATCGAATTACTGAAATCAAAGTGAATAGTTAAAAAAAAAAATTGTATGACAAACATCAAGTGATGACAAAAGTTGTCAACAATAAGTATGAGACATTTTTATATTGATGTATAGCACAATGTATTAGTATAAACCATCTCAACAAGAGTTTTTATTACCACACATAATAAATGTTATCTCCATAATATTTAAATTCATTAAACAATTTTTGGGGATTTTTTTTTAAAGTTAAACAAAAATTATTTAGCCAGTTTTTTTTAATATAAATATGGTTATTAATAATTTAATTGCTTATGTTATAGGCATATGCACTAAAACTCCATTAAGTCTAGTGTTATAACTAGAACTAGGAATTTGGATGACTTTTTCTTTTTTCTTTTGGTTATAAATTTCTAACCAAAATCTAAATTTTTTTGTTATATAACAGTTTAGAATTTGAAATTTTTATTTTGCATTTTATTGCATTTTTACAAATATTAAATTGATTTTGTGTATTTAAACTAATTTTTGTTTTGTTTAAACTTTTTTTAATATATGTTGAATAGGTAATCCCAATTACCTATTACAGTCCATTGATATTGAAAATGTAATATAATTAATTGTCAACTCAAATGTGAATATATTTATTTAATTTACTTAAAACAAATTTTTACCTATTTTGTATAATATAAAAAATGAACAAATAATAATTATTTTAAAATTAAATTTTTTTGTTCGTTTAAGTACATTTTATGGTCATTTTTAAGTTCATTTTTTAGGTCATTAAAACCCTAACTCTAGTTATAACTAAGTTGTTATTATATAGATGTACAATTATTCAACTTGAATAATGATAATCATTAATCACCAAAATTTTGTTTTCATTTTAGAAAATCAATTAGTTCTTGTCTTAATTTGTATAAGTTTAAGTAACATTTAAGTACTTTTTTTTTTGAAATTGCATAAATAAGATAACGTTAATTATAGATATTAAATACTAAGAGATAGTAATTGGTAATACAGCACATACATTCAGTCAGTCACAGTTTAGTAAAATACTAAATCCTTAATTATAAAATAAAAATAATACAATGATTTCTTTTGTCCCCAAAGAGCCATTAGCATATAATTTGTAATCTGGTGTTAACAATGAAAACTAATAATTTAAAAATAGAATGAACAATTTTTAAATAACCAACAGCTATTATTTATTAAATTTATACCTATATTATTATGAACATATAGTTTTACATAACATGAATATAACCTATCTATAAAATATTAAAATAAGAACCTACCTACCAAACATGACTAGATAAACTTAATACCTACATAGATAATTATGAATTTTATACAGTAATTAAATTAATTGTAGTACTTATTCAAATATAAGGTTAAAATCACGCACCTAATTTAATTATTGCTGTATTTGGAGTAGAAGATCCATCTTCGTCCAGATTTAACATTCTGCATGCCTTTGACATTTTGTATGATAAATTGACTTCAAAAACTGTTAAACCTAAAAACATACATAAATTTTATTATAAAATTATTAATTTTTTTTTTTTAAATTTTTACAATATAGGTATTAAACATAAAACCTTATGCCACTTTGATAGTCCTTAGAAATGCAAAAATATCAGGAGAAAATCTTTAGAGTTTAAGGATGGTAGATCATAATCAGGAAAAAATAAAATTTAATCTTATATACTTGATTCCTTAATCTTTAATCTTCAAATAAATTAGTTTTATTAAGCACCTAACATATTCGAGGGGATATAATGCTAACATGGTTTTCCTCATTAAGGGGTTTACAAAAAAAAAAAACCTAATATATTTATCGAGTTATAGGTTCCTATTTACCAACCTACTTAATTGTTTATAAATTAATAAATTAATTTGTTTTATAAAATATAAATAGGTACCTAAAGAAAAAAAACACTACCTACATACCTAAAATATTATATAAAGGAAATAGAATTATAAAACAAAATTAGGTATTAAAAATGTGTTTAGACCTAGAGGCTTAATCTTGAATATGATTCAAACAAAATAATATTTAATAATTATATGTAAAACAAAATTTATAATTTTTTTTATCTTATTTAGATTATCTTTTCATACACTACCCAATGTATTAAAATTAAAATAAATGGTTACATAATGGTATAATACTGGAATTAGATATAATATATTCTTCCCTGAAATAATTTATTGATAAATGTAGATAACTTATTTTTTTAAATTTAATTATAATAAAGAATGAATCTTAATATTTACAAATATCAAATTAAAAAGCATTAATAAATTCAAAAGAAAACTTCCTAAATAATGAAAATAGTTGGGAATTTTATTAAGTATAAATTATTCAAGTGCTTAGAAAATGGAATTGGCTGATCTATTTGAAGGTAAACATTCTATATACATTTAACTAGGTGCCTAGAGTGAATATCAACTTGCCTATTCATTAAAATTTGAATAATTTACTTAAATTTAGGTATAAAAATAATTTTAATATAAGAGAACAAAATAGGTGTAAAATAATTAACAAATACCTAATAAAATAATATTATCTATCATGTATGTAGATACAGTCATAAATTGTAAGCATTTTAACAATAGCAATTAAATTATTTTATAGTTTAAAAATAATATAAGTACTTAATTAGTAACCTTCTTTTACTATGCAAAATAAAATGTATAAGATAGGTACCTACCTATTTGACATTTGACTATTTTATATAGTACACAAATATATTTAATATTTAAAAAGTTTTTAACCAATAAGTACAACTTTTAACAGTTTAAAAAGTTCAAACTTTGATTTTAAACAGTTTAAATCATATTATATTCAAAAATACAATGAATAAGTACTTTTACTTTTGAATGAACATTTTAAATAAATACTTATGTTTAACCTTTTTGTGAAGTTAAATACAGTAGACTAACAGTCACCATAATCTGATAAGTTGAATAGAAGTATAGTAAATTTAAAAAATAATTAAAATATATATGAACTTATAAAACTACCTAGGTATTAAAATAATTAATAATTAACTACCTGATATAATTTTTTTCTCGCTATTTACAAAAACAAAATAGGAATGGATTACTCAATGTGTCTGAATTATCTGAAATTATCACTTAGACAGATTTCCAAGATAAATTCTATTGTAGTAGTTCAAAAATAATTATTTAAATATCTAAATGATTATAAATAATAATATTTGACAATAGAATAACAAAGTGTGTTTGTTAAGTGTCAGTTAAATTACCTACATTATGTCTACAAAGAAATAAAATTAATTAGAATTTCAATGTGCCATATATCAAACAGTAATTTAAAAAACCTTACGTCATAAAGTTTTTTAACAAAAATCAAATAATAGTAAACTAGTGAGGAAGACAATTAACAAACTCATAGACAATCTAATTGATGTGTTGGAAGTGAAAAAGTTATATATATTATGACTTATGAGTTTGATAAAGAGATCAGCTCCTGGCAAAAAAAAAAAATTTGACATTGTTGAATTATCAATGTGGATTAATGCTCGGATAATAACAATGACATTACCGACTCGACGGATGAGATATTCAGTCTTCAACAGACCCAAACACTATCGTTGCACTTAGGGGAGCTTTACACGGTGGCGAACTATAGTCGATTCGCGTGGTGATGGTGATTGGCGTCCGCGGCGGACGCCGAACACATATTGCTTGACGAACAGAGTGACACAATGAAGAGATGATGCGATTTTAAAAGTCCCGGAAACAAAGGGGATGAAGAGCCAGAGACGCTGTAACAGCGGCGCGGAGATACGCGGATGTAGAGGTTATGTTTTGGCTGGCGCGCGCGCGACCGTACCATCGCACGAAACGCGGTGAACCGCCTGGCACGCGCGACGAACCGATGGGTAGGCGGGTAGTCAGACAGACGGGAGGGGCGGTAGAACTTTGATCGGGAAACGCGAAAACCGACAATGAGACGCTGCCGAGTAAGCGACACACGCGACTTTTCGAAACGGCAATACCACGTCCGGTCACCAGCGGGAGGAGGTGAGGTGACGAACGCGGGTCCAGATGCCAAAATCACGGTATCCGTAGCGCGGGAGTCTGTGGCACACGGTTGAACAGTTGTATTACACTTACCCCGGGAAATCGGCGACGAAACGCCGGTCAATGGTCAGCTGCGGTGGCGTTGACGACGGTGCAGCAGCGATTGCGTCCCATGACATCGGCGTCGGAGGGATTGGCTCGGCGGGCAAAAGGCTTGCGAGTTACAGCGTTACAGCCGAAACGCGGATGTCTGATCGGAAATAAACAAGAAACAGCACTGGCCACTGAACAGTGAACAACCGAATTACCGAATACACGCACACGTACACGGCACACACTCACACACATGCACACACACGCGCGCGCGATGATTATGTGGCGGCGGCGGCGGCGGCAGCTTCGACGACGTACCCGGATAATACGTTATGCTGCAGCATTGGAAAAGTCGTAATTGCTACGGTCCCGTAAAAGCATCGGGGCGACGACGGTCGTAAAGTTATTACGTTCCCTCGGGATTTTTTGGTGTACACGGTTTTTCGTAACGCGGCGGTGGAGCCTTTGTTTACGCGGACCAACTGTGCTGATGGCGGGGTGGAGAGGGTGTCGCGCGGCGGGGAATCGAAGCAGTCCGTGTGCGTGTGCCGGCGGTGGCGAGGTGCGGCCAATCGGCTGGCTGCTGCTGTGTGCCGTTGCGGTTCCTCGGCCAATGGCGGTTCGGCTTCCTTCCACCGAAGGACGCTGTTGGGCCCGACCCCGAACTCCGCCGCGCCGACCGGCTTTCCCCACCAACGGGACGGTGACCGCCGCCGCTGCGGGAAGCCGCGCCAAAATCGGATTCCTCCGCGTGCTGCTGCAATACAACACACGGACGCGCGCGCGCATGCGCTCTCCCCGCGTTATATACCATAATATTATACATAATATAATATTATAATATATACCTAATCCTTCAAAATATATGTGTTGTATCGCGTGTGCCCGTGTAATGTACTATTTGTACTGTTCAGTGTCGTGTGTAAATATGATTAAATTATATGAATTGTGGTCGTTGTGGATAGTTTTACAATAGTGTGCACTGTACCTACGTATCTATAGTGAACTGTACGGGACGAAGATGCCCTATGCATATAGACACCGACGCTACTCAGCCGTCCGTCGGTTGCTTTTTTTTTTTTATATTTTAGCTAATACTCTTGTTGTACCCACAAGGTACAGATTGTGTATTTAATAATAAAGGAAAAAAAAAAATTTTATATTAGGTACCTATTTAAAAACATACGCGATTCCGTTTCTATTTTTTAGCGTGTCATTGAAACTCTGCACTCATTTGACACGCGCATTTGCAGCCAATGCCCGAATTGGTAAATTAAAATCGACCAAATAGAAACCAAATAGAAATTGAACGAACAGCGTTCCAACTGAATATTTGTTTAATACTAATCCGTGGAGAGCTTTCCCCCCCCCACACAACCCCTTAATTACTACCATCATATTTTAAATTAAATAAATTGTGATGTATATTATACTTGACTAAGTGTTAATATGCTTACACTTTTAATCACTTCAAACTTAAAACTTTTTTCCTAATTGTATTGAATGGAAAAAAAACATTATAGGTAGGAAATTCAATTAAAAAACTTATAATATAATATTATACAAAAAAAATATTTTATTGTCATTTAAATTTTATATTGATCGATTGCGTACTCGTGCGTTCTTTTAGGAAAATTTAGTATGGAAACGCTAATTAATATCATAAGCTAGTTTAGGAGCTTAGTTCTCATGCGTTCCCTATACCAATTCGAGCACTGTTTGCAACTTGATCAATCGATTTTTGATAGTACCTACTATTTTAAATTAAAATTCCATGTGTAGGAGTCGACAATGTCGACAAAATTATTTCAAAAAGTAGTATGACGATAAAAAAATATCACATGGATATGGTTTGACAGATGCACCTACACCACTACATTTTTCAGATGTTTGATTTCAGAAATCAAATACCTACGATAAACGTTGTCGTACAACTTATTATATCCCCTATAACAATTAAAGGGATGAAAACATTACCCTGTACAGATTGAGATTCCTGCAAGTTTTTACCTATAATTAATACTTAGGAATCAGAACTGTATAAAGGTTATCCAATCGCATTACAGTTTTCCACCATCATTGCAAAGTGTGTTGTCTTCATTATTATTATATTTCATTATCGATTCCGGTTCTAATCCCTTATATAACATAAAAAATATTATAAAGTCAATTTAAATTAATCACATTACCCATCAGAAAAATCAAATGCATATAAATTTAAAAAGTACTACAGACGATAACTATCTGAATTACTTATTATCAGCTTAAATTTATATTTTTATGTTAATCTCAATATTACTATAATACCTAATATTTAGAATCTTAGATAAATAATTCTTTTTTTTTTTTAAATATATTTGACTTTATTATGAAAAATTACAAACTATACTAAGTACAATAAGTAATATTAATATTTTAAGATAGATACAATGTTTATTACTATATTTTATTTATTATACAAAATAATATAATATGTATAATACTACGTCTACGTGGCGTATAAATACATAATTATCGTAAACGTAAGCACAAATAAAGCTTCAAATTTGGAGGAATTTGAATTTAGTGATGTATTGCTATAATCTCATAGTAAGTACTTAGCAACAGATATTTAAATAAAAATGTTATTAATACTTTTGAAATAAATTTAACACACTATAATAAAAAAATAAACAAAATGAATGGTATGCTGTCATAATAGTATAAGTATTTATTTAACTTTATACAATACACGTAAATACTCATAGTTCTATGGTAGTTATTTATTGTTCTTTCAATTTATTTTTATGTAATTTAATTTTAAATAATATTTTAAAAAGGCTTTTAAACATTTTGGAAGGCTCAAGCTCTTCCTCTTTTAGACACTTTTTCTCATAAGTCATTATCTCTCAAGACACGATATACGCAACTTTATAGAACCGTAATAAATAATTATAACAACATTGCAAGAGACAATACATTAGTACATTACAATTTATAAAAGCTTCATAATATTTAAATAGATATAAGTAATATTTTTGTACAAGTTTACAACTTAAATAAACAAACACATCATAACACTATTCTGAATAAATCAGATTTAGATAGGTATATAGTACCTTGACCATTCATGCTTTCTAGTATAAAGTATTTTAAACGTTGAACGATAGTATTATGCCGTCATGATGCGCGGGAAACATGGCAGGGTATCCACCTCTGACAATTCAACATTTCTTAATACGTAATTTTTATATTTACTTATTTCAATATAACATGTTCCATGAACTATGAAGATGGCAGAATATTCTAATGAATTTACTTTTAAACTTACCTTCATAATTTAAACACGGGCCTTATTAAACTTAAATATTTAAACATGTGTAAAATAATAAAAGTATAAATCATTTGATATTCCGGTTTAATAACTAGATACTTGTACCTAGTTTATAATTTTAAATCGCATATAAATTATAATATAGTTTAAAAAAAAAACACGGTCGTTTTTAAAAGAAATAGGTAACATTGTAACAATATAATATAAAGTTGTTACTAAATTGTAAATATTAATAAAATTGAACTTGATTTTTACCATATTATATCGACGAATTCAAGATCAGCTAAAATGTAAGCTGTAATGACTATAGTAATTATTAAACATTTCAAAATATACTAGGTATATCTATATGTAAGTATAATAATTAGTAGGTATTCATTTTAAATAGAACTATAATTTATTATAATCAATACTCAATTGTATTATTGCTTAATTTATTTATTGTATATATTAATGCATTTCCGTACTTTTAGAATAATACCTACGTATATTGTAGGTAATTCTGACGTATTTTGTCAAAGTATAAATTTTAAGTGCTTATAAAAATAGAAGTTAT
This sequence comes from Melanaphis sacchari, assembly GCF_002803265.2. Lineage (NCBI taxonomy): Eukaryota > Metazoa > Arthropoda > Insecta > Hemiptera > Aphididae > Melanaphis > Melanaphis sacchari. Next base: position 2,894,719 of record NW_020271635.1, read on the forward strand.
TCGTATTAAACTTAAATATTTTTAAATACCTAAAATAAAAAATTATTAGGAACCTCTTACTAAATATTTAAACTCTTTGACCAAGCCATATATTTTTATCAATACAATGATTGAAAAAAAAATCGAAATTTTTTTATAATATCTATAAATATCTTAAAAAGAGTTAAATTATTTTGAAAAATTCAATGATTTACAGTCATCTGTTTTTAATTAACGCCAAAAAAACAAAATACATTTTTTCAAAACTAGTATTGAGTAAAAATGTCCATTTTCCTTAATATTTTATTTGAATTTCCTGATTACGGTTTGATTTTGGGTGATTTTTCGGGGGGTGTCCACTGTCTAACATTTAATGAACTTCATAAACTATTTTTTTTAAATTATTTACTGATGGAAAAAACACTGAACTTATACTTTTTCAAATTAGGTACTATGTTAGGACTTGACAAAAAGTTTTACATTTGAAACTCTGGTGTATGGTACTTATAATAGACAAGTTTAAGATTATTTTCTCAATCTTTATTCGTAGACGTATCATTGTTAATTCTTATTTGGTAATTTGAATTCTGAGTTAGAAGACGTTAATTTTAAAAAAAGGAAGTAATTGATTCTTGTTTTTTTTTACGCAATTTTTAATAATTTGACAACACTGAAACTAATTAATATTTTTTAAGTCCTAATATCTGTCATCCAAATCAGAATAAATCGAAAAATTATATTTAATCCAATAATAAAAGTAATAATTGAGAGACAAGTTATAAATGTTTAATATATAATTTATTAATAAGCAAACAAAGAATAAAAAAAATTGAATGTTAATTAAAATAAATAAAAATAATTATAATGATCCATGTGATATATGCTATAAATTGTCTATCTTTTAAAAATGATTAGGTACGTAAATTTAATAAAAAAATTAATAATTAATTTAATTTAATTTTTATATTATGTGAATAATTCTAACTTTATTACTCAGACGTAGAGGGATTTGCTCACACGACACGATTAATTTTTTTTGAATCTCAATAATAATTATGTATTCGGAATTTAATTGTAATCCGATTGTAATCGGAACAAAAAGTAACCGTTTATCGATAAATATATTTTTAATTAGTTCACTATAAAGTAATATGAATTTGAGGAAAATACATCTACAAGCAAGCCAGTAGTTCTCATCTTAAAAATTATGTGAGGTTGTAAGAGAAATTTCCACATGCAATCAATGACGGCTTGGTTTTTATAACTAGTAAAAGTATTTATTAGAATTCAAAACTTGTTGGTTAGATTTTAAATAATATTAAAATTTTATAATAATTCATAACACATTAATTCGTTTTATCTTCATATTCTTTAACTTAAATAATTGGTTCTTATTAATAATTTTTCGTTTTATTTGAATGAATACTTATGTAATTCAGTAATATTATTTGATACGAACAGAAAGATATGAAGTTATTTCAATCATTTGCATAGGTATTAAAATTATTCAAAATTAGTTTTTTAATTTGGCGTGTAACAACAAAAATAAGTTTTTGGTGAAGTCAAAACTAACTAATAATTCTTGGTTTAGAAGAAATAGGTCAAAATAATAAGTAATGCAATATTAAAATGTATATTATATTTTATCAACATCCTTGTCATCAGATACGTTGAACCCATCATTGTTGTATTTTTGAGGTCCTCACATAAGACAAGTTATTCATTCAATTTGCTCGCGTTTGTATTTGAACATAAGATTTAATTCCTACTGGAAAATTTTGTTTTATAATATGTATCTCGGTAATTCAGAATTACCTCTTTAATAAAACTGATTTAAAATATATTTTGCAATTTATTACATTTATCAATTATTTTACCTTTTTAAAGATGGCGGACAATAATACACCAGGTGTCAGTTATCACGTTGAAATAATATTGGTGATAAAAAGAGTTCGCTATCTAGTTTATACTTTATATTTGTGGTTATAACTTATAAGGAATGATAATACCAGTTATTTTATGATAAATTTAAATAGTATATTATAAAATTAATAATATGCCAATAAATTAGACAATTTCTTTTTTTAAGTCAGGGGGGGGATATCCAAACATGGAGGACATCCCCCAAAATACGCCACTAACTGTACAGCAGAGTATTTATTTATTTTTCTTTATTTTACCGTATATTAATTATGAGTAGCTGAATTTTTTTCTAAAAATTCAAATTCTATATATTCAAATTCTAATTATTATTAGTGTTGTGATCATAATTCTACAATAATCAATAATAAATCATAATATAAAATACCATTCTATAAATATATAATAAAATGAACAACGTTATCTATATTTTAAATATAAATAACTTAGCCACAAGAGCTCAACAATCATAGTAAAAGTCAATAGAAAATTATCACTAACAATTATCTTGTTCATTAATTAAACTCCAAAAAAAGCCAATTCTTCTACATTTTAATTAATATGCTAACTATTAACTAATAAACTAAAGGGAAAGTAGGTAACCACTATATGGTACAGTAGATGCCAAGTTTACCTTATCATTGAGTAAATCACTGTAGTATATTATTAAACTTGAATTCAGCGATAAATCATTACAAACGAAAAACGATTCTGAGCGAGCTTGACCTATATTACCAAGTACCTATACATATATTTTATAATAGTGTTTAATTTTTTTATATTACTATATTATATTTATGGTATACATATTATGAACATATAATTAAAATTAACAATATTATATTCAAAATATAATTATAGTTTAGTTTTGAAACCTTGGCAATGTTAAATAAAATCAATAGAAAAATAATTAAATACCTATATTTTCATTAAAAAATGTTTATTGTTATCGTTATGACCAGATTTTGATTCTAAGCATAGCAATGAGTATTGAATGTATTGATTTTACAATGCAATTTACATATAGTTGTTTTCTAAAAGCCATTCTTTGTAAGACTAACTTTTATTCTAGGAATTTTTACATCAGAAACCAGAAAGAGTTTTTATTATGTATTTGACTAAGCTCAATTCAGCAGATAAAAAATGTATAAAAGTGCTTTCAATACTCGTACTATATTGTCTATATTATCAATAATTATTATAAGTATATTATGATATTATCACGATATGAAACAAACTCTCATAAAAATATCAATGAACTTAAAACTAACTTTTTTTTTTTCATTATTCTTAAATTTTTTTCTGATCGGACATTGCAATTTAGGAGTAGTAAAAAAGACATATTTAATCATAACAAGAGCATCAGATCAATCTGGAGTAGTATAAATAGAAAACGCCGACTCAATAACAAATAAGTAACACAAATGACTTTATAATATAATTAATGATTTAGCTTTCCGTCAATCACAAAAGAATAATCAAAGTAATCGTCACATCAATAACTGCAGGATACAAGAAATTCTAATAGCAATAAGTTAATAAGTCTTATACTATATTAACTAATTATATTTTTAATAGTTTTTAAGTTGTTGTTCTTAGACTATGCACAAAGGTCGTACAAAAAGTTAGTTCTCTTATTTTTAGAAAAAAAACTACAAAAAAAAAAAAAAAAATCGAAAAAATTCTCGTTCAAAATTGATTAATTTAAAGATTAACTATAATACAATATTACAATGGATCAATAATGGGTCATTCAATCATTTTAATTAACTATTATCATTAACTATCGATTCATTAAATGTTTTATTGATTTTTCTTATAACCCGGAATATTCTATGATAATAGTAGAATAATTGATAGGAACAATTTATCCGCAAACCATTTTTATTATTTTGTTATGAATAATAATCCAACATATTGTAATTATACACACTTTAAACATTCTACTATTACTATTAAATTAAAGCTGTCTTTATAGAATAAAATTTTCAAAATATTTAAACTGAATTTAAGCTATTTATAGGTATTTTCAATTCGTAATCTGTATCTGGGTACCTCCTATATGGCTATATAATGCCTACTTTCTTAGATACTAAACAATGCGATGAATGTATTGATTTTACAAATAATATGCGTTTTTTATAAAAAAAAGTTGAAATTTAATTCACAAAAATATTATTGTATAATCATATAAAGTTAGAATTTTAATTAATTTCGTCAAGATCATAAAAATTAGCATTTTGTTTTATGATTACAAATTCATAAATTATTTATGAAATAATACCTAAAATTTAAAAATTAAATACAAGATTCTTTATATTATAAGTTTTGCAACCTAAATTAAAAATTATATTAATAGTTATATAAAAATAACTATTTATCATTGAATAATTTTTATTATGTAGTTTTAATTCACATTTTATATATATTAAAGAATTTTTAAAATTTTTTGACTCTTTTTGTGCTATCTGTAGGTATGAGCAATTTTTGATTTATTTGATTTTAGTTTTCTTCTATAAAAGGTTATAAAAAATTTAAAATTGAATACAAGATACTACATTGTTTTTTAAAAAATAAATAAAAGTATTAAAAATATATGGCTACAATTTGTATATTATATATATATGTTACGGGTAAAGTAGAATTTTGGGCAATGTTTAAATTGCCCGGGCGTTATGGTACTGCCCGATTATGATGGGAAATGTAGGCAAAATTATACATTGTCCAGGCTTGTAACGAACTCAAAAACATTATATTTTAAATAAGTTCATTAACATAAATTTTTATTAATATACAACATATAATATAATAAAATTATTTACATATTAACGTATAGTGGAATATAACATAAATTAAATACAATTTGTATTGGTACCAATGGTACCTTGTATATTGGTACCTCGTGTCTCATACTGGTATAGGTATTTGAAATACTAACAGATAATGGTTTCATATAGTTGATAGTTACTATGTCTAATTTACTACGGGCAAAGTATACTTGGACCGGTGAAATTATAACCCTGCCTGGTCAAAATAGTATTTTAATGTATTGCCCAAAATCAGCAGGCTAAGTATACATAGACCGGGCAATGTAAATATTGCCAAAAAGTCTACTTTGCCCGTAACCATATATATACATAATATACATTAAAGTTAGAGTTTTGAAATTTATCCTCAAAGTTGTAAACATTTTAAAACTATTTAATAGTTAGAAATTCATAAAAACTTTTCTTTTTATACCTAAAATTTGAAACTGTAATACAAAATTTTAACTCAGATCTTCATATATATTGGTACAATTATAATTTAAAAGAATCAATTTATCTTAAAAAACTAGCGCATACAAAATATAACATTTCTAATTCTTTATCAGATTATTTTATGTTTTATAATTTACGTAAGGAATGTAAACAAGTATCCAAACAACTTCAATTAAATCATAGATATTCTTAAAATTTAAAATAACATTAATATTGATATAAAATCATTTAAAAAATATATTCAATCTCTTAAATCAAATAAACCCAATATTCAATTGTCAATATTTTTGGATGAAACTTGTATAGTTACTCACAATTTAAATGATATCTCCCAATTATTTGCTAGCTATTTCTTCTTTGTTTATTTTAAAAATAATGTGTTTAATGATATTCTAGATTCTTTTAATGTATTAATAAATATTAATTCAAAACTCATTGTTTTTATCTGAAGATGAAATTTCAGATTTAATTTAAATTGATGATAAATTACCTATAGGCCCTGATAATGTACAACCGATCTTTAGAAAATAAATACTTTTCAGTGCTTATTAAGCTTTTGTACTATTTGTTTTATGTAATCTTTCCTTATCAACTGTTGTTTTTTTCTAGTTTCTGAAAAAATCATTTATTACTTTAATACATAAGTTTGGAAAAAATAACGACTTTAATAACTATCGGCCAATTTTTAAATTCTCTATTATATCTTAATTATTCAGGGCTATTATTTTAAGAAACTCATTTAGTCTATGATTAAATTATATTAGTTTCACAGCATATGGTTTTTTAGCAAAACACTCGAATTTTACCAAATTATCTTACTATCACTGTTTTAAAGTCAATATTATATCATGTATATTGATTTTTAGAAGGTTTTTAATAAAAAAAAACCATATTTTACTACTTATATTAATAATTTAAATCTTTTGATAAGTATAGATGGATATTTTCTTAAATTGCTATTTTCATACCTCACTAATATAACTCAAATTGTTACAATCTCATTCCATTTTCATTTTAAAATTTTCTTGTCTCTCGAGGTTCACATTTAGGTCCTGTTTACTGTTTTTTTTCTTTTGATGTTTTACCACGTTTTATAAAATTTGTTTAAAATATTTCGTTTTAAAATTCAAACACTGCATATATTTTATTATTTGCTGATGATGCTAAAATTTTCTGCAAAATTAAAATAGAAACTGATCAAACTAATTTAAAATCGATGTTAAATATATTTGTTTTATTATGGAGTGAAAAAAGTTATTTAACTGTAAATATTAATATTATTTTATTTTATCAATTGATAAATGGAAATTAATTTATTTTATCTGTAAAATAGATCCTATTTTAAATAAATAAATAAACAATGAAAATTTCTTATTAAGAATCAATTCAATGAAAGATTTAAGAATTTTTTTTGCTAACGATTTTGGCTTTAAAAATAATTATAAAATAATCCTCAATAAATTATATAAAATGTTAGGTTTTATTAATAGAAATTTAAAATAATTTAAAAATCATCCATGCTTAAATACACTTTATAATTATACTACGTTACTCGTTAGTTAGATCTAACTTTTAATTTGGCTCACTTATTGTTTGGTCTCAAAATCTGTCTACTTTTTACTTTAAACTTGATAATGTTCAGAAAAAAATTTTAAAAAGTTTATCATGTAAATTAAATTTTTCTTTCTCTAGAGACTCAATAAATCTATTATAGGAATCCTAAGGTCTTGATAGTCTCACCTTAAGAAGTTAAGGTGGAATCTAGCAGGAATAATGTTTATTTTTGATATTCTCAATTAGTATATTATTCATTGTTCTGAATTATTAGGGATGATAAGTTTTCGAAATCTTTCACACAATCTAAATTTATTTGCTGTTCCACAATCCACATTATAGGATAAATAGTAGAGCATTTTATTTTTTCCCCAGAACTCTTCGATTAGCCAATACAATTTCCTATTCACTTGATTTTTTTTTTTTTTTGATTCTACGTGTAATAATTTTAAATTTAATATTTTATTGTTTCTAAAAAAAGTCTTGTCAGTTTAGCTGTTATTACACTATATTTTATTTTTTGTCTTATACTTTTAATTGTTAAAATATTATTGAAATATTGCATTATTATAGTTATTATATGATGTATCTTGGTTGTTATTTTTTTAGTTGTATTCATATATTTTTTAAAGGACTATTATCCATTAAAAAAAAAAATTTCATAAATTCAATTCTTGCTTCCAAGTGACTATATTTGGAGCAACAAAAATCGTTCAGAATGAAGATGATCGCAATTTCGGATCAGTATTTAAGATTCAGGGCCGAATGTATTATCAAATTGGTTTTTAATCTCAATATCTGATGCCGATCCAAAATTCTTGCTGACATTTTTAATGCGGACGATTAGAATCATAATGTAAACACACGCTGTTAATACAGCTACATTGAGCAAATTGAGAAATTAAAAATTGTGAGCTGCGGTAACTTTGGAACCCTTTTTTGAAATCACAACAAACAAAATACCATCTGGAAAACTCGCAGGCTGATACAGTGCATCCGCCATCCATCAACCGTTAATGAAGTCGAAATCGTTACGATGAACGTAAGTATATACGGATCCAACGTAGAGATAGAACGATGTAGATAATTCAAGATAGCAGTCGTTTTTACAACAGTTTGAAATATCCATTGATATTTTTGGAAGAAGACAATGGATATTTCAAACAATTCAAACATTTCAACATCAAACAAAGAAATTGAGCGACCAGATAATATATGATCTACACGTTATATTTTTTTCTTATTCTTTACGGTTAATTTCCTATTGACCGTATTTATGTTTTGTTTTTACTTTTTAGGTGTAGAAACTGTCAAGAAAGTGAGCGCTACGAACTTTTACTTAATATGTCGGTTGATGATTTGTGCTAACGAAGACAATGACATTCTCCAATGCCGCTAGTCGTTTTATCAATACACCATTGATATATGTATGCGAAAATTGAAAGCGAGCGATTACGGTACATCAAAAGTGTAATCAAGCGAAGCCACGTCCTGACGAGTAGGTACGTTCATTTGCGTGATACTATTGTCGATAACGTTAACGTATATGAAGCAACTAATATCAACGACATCGGCACCACATATATGATATGATCTTCCATCATTGTATATTGGTAGTCCAAGTACAAGGAAGGCATTCAAGACGTCATGACGACTTTCGGCAGAAACCAGATTTGTTCATTACCTTTATGCGCATTCCAAACCGGGATGAAATTAAAATTTAGCCGATGCCGAGTCAAACAGTAATGCATCGTTGTGATATCGATGCACATGTTTTTGAACAAAAATTAAAATCAACGAAGAATTCAACTACACTTCACTTAGTAATTAGTATCCGGCGAAACATGTTGCTGGCTGCATTCTGATGAATGCCAAAACCAAAATTTTTGACAATCGGAGTATAGTAGACCATATGCGTAACTAGACCTTAAAGTTAGGGGGGCTTCAGCCCTAGAATTTTTATTATAAGTAAATTAAGTGGGAGGCTCTGCCCCCCAAACACCTTACATTCATTGATTATACATATAACATGAATGTAAATTAATATTTAATTATAAAACAAATAATAAACCAAGTGGTATTGAGGTTAAATATTTATATATTAACATATTATTAAGTATTATTTTAGATATAAAGAATTTAACGATTTTTAGTTTATTGACAACTTCTTAGTAGGGAGTATTTGTGTAGTAAAAATTACACAACATGATACGTCTTACACAGGATCACTACATACAATAATATAGTTTAAATTAATATTTTCTTACAATAAAGTTTCATCATAGGTCGATTTACTCTAATTTTTAAACTAACGAAGCTAAACTTAATCTGCTGAACGTAAATTGTCCATGTTACGCACTTGTAAGACAGAGACAACAAATGTCTGTGTAGCGTCCTCTTAAAAATAATATCTTCGAAAACATTTATAGATTTTGAAATAATTAATGAGTGTTGTTCGATGAAAAAATCATTCTGTATACCTATAATCAATGATATTTAACGGACGAAAAATCCAATATAAAATTTACCAATTATTATTATGTTTATTTTTTCAGAATCAATAATGAGCATCTGATCAATAATTATTGTTGACATTCATTGTCACTCGTTGACAAAAACTCAAAACATTTAAACGGTAACTACAAATTATGAACGCTTGCATTTTCAGCTTTGTAAAAATATATTTTATTTATTAAAGTCAGGAGGGATCCATCCTTTACCATCTATGTAAATAAACCGCAACCATTCCATATTATCTATGATCGATTTAAATTTTTTCTTATATTATGTCCCTGCTGAATTCCTATTTAGTATTTAGTATTTAGCAACTATTAACCATTTAATTGTATATAATTAAATTTCCCTATCAATTAACAATTATAGTATGACATTAGCGCATTCTAGTAACCAAGAATCTACTGCTTATTTGTTTTTTGTGATTACTGATTAGTGATCAGTGATCACTGTTCATTGCTTACTTTTTGCGTAGATCTGATATAGTGAGTAGTGACATCGCTAATATCTTTTATGTTAATAACACTAGTTACTTATTACTTATTAGTTATTATATAGATTATAGTTATTATTCGTATATGTCTGTGATATTTTAATTTTTATGTAACGTCTCCTTAAATCTTTGCACTGAATACTGACTATAGAAAAGGTATTAAGTTATTCTAATATGTTGTCTTAACTATTACCATTTTACTGTTACTGAGTACTGGCTACGGTCACCTTATCAGTTGTCTTTCATATTCATATTATTTATTGGTGTGATTTTTGGACTTTGAATATTTAATTACTACCTATTATGATTCAATATTCACTATAAAAAAAATAATACATTAGATGTATTAAACTTGTGTAGTGTGTAAATTGTAGATGTTAATTTTTTTTTAATGGTTATTTGTATATTATTTACATGAATTAATACTTCGATTCTTATTTTTTCCTTCACTTTGTCAGGTCATTTCTTAACTCCATTAATTTTGGTTATTTAATTTATTAATATACATTTTGGTATCCTATTTAAGTAGTTCTTAATTATTTTTATTAATTCAGTTTTTAATTGTTTATTTGATTATTTGACAAAATTGTAAATTATCTGCTGTACTTGTGTACAGTGAACCTACTTTTGGTATTTTTGATAATATTGTTCGTCAAGCTAATTAATAGATACCTGCCTAGAAGTAAGTTTTTATTTATTATAATATCTTCTTCTTTGGCTTTTTACAGGCCTTTTAGGCCCATTGCCGCAACAACATACTGTCTCCATTCTTCTCTGTTTTGTGCCGTTTCTTCAGCATTCCTTATTCCCAACATCTTTAGGTCTTCTTTTATTCTATCAACCCATCTCTGTCTAGGACGTCCTCTGGGCCTCTTTGCGTTTGGTTTCCATGCGGTTATTTGTCCGATTAGTCCTTTTGATCTCCATACATGCCCAGCCCATCCTATTCGTGCGCTTTTCAAGATTTTATTATAATATACCTATCATATTTGTTAGATGTTATGATATTATGCTAATTTATTAGTGAAATTTACCTTCACAATAAAAACTTGATAAAAAATGATTATAAATTAGAAAAAAATAAATAGCTATTTAAATTATTGTCTTATAAAATATTAATTATTTTAAAAACCATTAAGTTGAGACCAGTATACTTCTTAGTAGGGCTCGGATTTTGTAGCAAATGCATCGTTTGAAGAAAGTGTAATAGAAAGATAATTATTATATAATTTGAATCGTTCTGATTTCAGTGAAGTAAACTTTTTTTGCTTTTTTTCATAAAACCTGCTTTTTATTGCTTTTTCCCCTATTTGCTTGTTTTTTCTTAATGTTCACTTATTTTTTTTGAAAATTTAACTTATTTATTAGTTATAGACTAAAAATACTATATTGTTATATCCAGAAATTATAAAACCACTAAAAAAACCAATAATAAATGGATGACTCATAAAATAACTATTGTTATTATGTCGAAATTGTATAGTTTTAAAATTATCTGAATTATATCTGCGTATTTTTATAGTACATTATATTCATTATAATACTTTAGTTGATCGGTAAATATCAATCAGTGAGGTATAGTGTTTTAAATAATTTCTCTATAGTCGTTATTACCACCTAATAAGGTGAGTTTTAATGAAAGCAACTTGACCAAATATATGTTTGTAAATTCCTTTTTTAATATTTAATTTAATGCGTACCTAACTTAAATTTGTTTTTTAGAATTAAATTCAATTAATGCTTTTTTTAGTTACTTAAAATGCTTTTTAAGAATTTATTTTGCTACAAAATCCGGGCCCTACTTATTAGGTATGATGGGCAGGACTATAGCGAGGTCTATTAGAGATCATGGTTATTTCATATATTTCCGTCTTTGTAAATTTTTAACCCCTCTCAACAAATTTGAACTTTTAAAATATTAATTATTAAATATTTAAAAATAAATAAGTTCATAAATAAATATGGCTATATTTATGGGAATTGCATTTTGTATTCTATTTTTAATTTTAATGTTTATTTATATTTAATAATAATAATGCAAATCAATTTTCAAAATTATAACCATTACTCTGTGTGATATTTTAACGTTTTATATTGTAAACATTTTGTAATATTGGTATACTAATTATACATATAATATATTGTATAATGATAATCTATCTTATATAGCCTAAAATTGTATTATATTTATGATTTATATTGTTATATATAACATAACTAATTTACATATATTCAAATAAAATGTATGTTGACCAAATATGGGTTAGTATCGCCAAGGCATAGCTTCAGCTCTAAATTGATTGATAGTTGTTACTCATTTTTCTAACGTTAAATTATTTGAACCTATTTTAATAAAATGTATTTTAAAACAAAATATATGTAAATTTAGTTACCTACTACTTATGATTAGGGTCTAGAACTTAATGCGTTTGCTTCTTTTTTTCTAATATGTTTATATGAAAGCTTGTCTTTACAGAAAAATGATTCATGTCATGTAAAATTCAATGGAACCATTTTTATTATGCATTTTTTTTTTTTGTAGATTTGTTTGCATTTTTTACATTTTTCTTTTATATTATTTTGACAAAACTAAATATTTGAAAAACTAACATATTTTACAGCCTAATCCTAAATAATTATTTTTTGTAATTATTTTGTATTACTGACATTATTTCTTATCTCCTTTCAAATTTTATTTAGATTCTTTAGTCTGTATAAAAACATATTTAATGTATTAAAAGATAAGCACTGTTTAAATTCAGACGAATAAAATAATAAATAAATGATTAAAAAATATTTATTTAAAATTATAACTTTTTGATGATTTATTATTAAAAAACATACATTTTGTAAATGTTTTGTTATTTTTTGGTGTTTTTAGAGTAATTTTTTAATTCATTTTAATACTTGTTTGTGTGAATTTTATCATATTAGTAATAGTTGAATATTTGGTAGGTAATTTATTTCAATAATTTACAACTTATTTTTTTGTACTAGAAATTTTTAATGCCAAAAAAATACCAATAAACTATAAGTTTTAATTATTTATTTTGTAGGATGTGGCATGAAACAACATAGAAATTGGCTAGACAAAATATTCCATGTTATTATTATTATTATTATCATACAAAGCTTACTTTATACCTAAAAAAAATAATCAGTTCCAAAAAACTTGTTTTATATTTTATTATGCACACCTAATTTTAGAATTGTGAAGTATCTAATATATTTGTTTAAATAGATTTTGATCAATCAAATTTTCTTGAAATTATTTCCTTCTTATATTTATTTTAAATTGAATCATATATATAGGCCATAAGGTAAATACTAAATATCATTGAACATTCATTATTTCAAAATCCATTAACGTTTTTTAAAATATTTATTTTTCATGATTTCAAAATTAAATTAAATATATTTTTACAATGAAAGTTTTTAATTTTAACTTTTTTGAATGACAACTTTAATTATAATTTCATATTTTGAAGCAAAATATTTTTCTGAGTATTTTAATACATGAAAATCTTATGAATTAAGATTTGGATGATTATTTTATGAATTATAGGTATTTAAGGTTTATATGATCGAAATGGAATGATACTAGGATTCATCTCAAAATGTTAGTTTACTACTTTGATCATAAAAATGTGAATAGTATAAAAAACAATAAGTATTGTTCATATTTTTTGATAAACAAATTACCGTGTATTAATCAACTATATTTCAGAATATTTTTTAATTATACATTTTTTTTTATAGGTTGTTAAAATGGATATCCAGTTGATTTCCAGCAATAAAAGTTTTGGTGGTTACCAGAAAGTTTTTGAACATTTTAGGTAAATAATTTACCCACAACAAAATATTGTGAAGTTAATTGTTTATTTTATTTTCATATTTTTTAGTCCTACATTGCAATGTAACATGAAATTTGGTATTTACTTACCACCTAAGGAGATAGAAAATGAAAAATTTCCAGTGTTATTTTACTTATCAGGTCTTACATGCACCGAACAAAATGTTATCACTAAATCAGGATTCCAAAGATTTGCTGCTCAATACAAAATAATTGTTGTTACTCCCGATACTAGTCCAAGTAAACTTATTTCTTCTTTGTAGAAATTAAAAAAAATATTAAATTAGAATCCTTAAAATTATGGTATTTTTACATTTTATACATTTTATGTTATATTTTACTATCTTAAATAGTTACAAATATAAACTTTGACTAGTAAGAGATATATAATTATTAGTGTTTAATTAGAGCAGTTTAAAGAACAATATATTCTTATAAATATCAAGGTTCTATTTTTTTTTAAATTTTTTTTTTTTTTATCATATGGCGCTTATGTCCGGGAATAGGCCCGAAGGCCTATAATTCGGACGCCTATTTGACAGAATTTTTAGTGGGCACCCGTAGGTTTCTGCCATGCCCGGGTGGGGGGCGGTGGCTTCTCTCTCCAGACACCGCCCGTGACCGAGATTCGAACCGGCGACGGTGCACGACGCAACCGCTGCCTTAGTCCGCTCGGCCACTTCACCCCCAAGGTTCTATTATAAGACATAACATAAGTATATCTGTATATCAATTATTAAATATCACTAATGAACATGCATGTTCTACTTTGTAATATAAATGTTGTACTTAAATGGTTCATTATGTATCATAATTGAATTATAACTTAATGAAATTATGATAATTATATAATTTAATTTTACTATTTTATAGGAAACTGTAACATTCCTAATGAAGATAAAAAATGGAATGTTGGTTCTGGTGCTTCTATGTATGTTAATGCTAAACTAGAACCGTGGAATAAACATTATCAGATGTTTACCTATATAACTGATGAACTTTATCAACTTGTACAAAACACTTTCCCAGTTATACAAGATAAAATATCTATTTCTGGACATAGGTATATATATATGAGTAATAAAAAATAATATTGCGTATGTCCATGGAAATAGAAACTTTATCACTCAGTACCCTGATTTTCAGTTATGTTTATGTGACATTATACTAGGTTATTGAATCATAAATTTTATTAACTTTGTTATTTCGATCTATCAATTTGTATTCCAAATGCAAAATTGGATGTTTGAGGGTTAATAAATCCAAATCCATATTACTTAAAACAAAATCAATTAATTCAAAAATGTTGTTCATATTCAAAATAAAAGTTACAATAAAAAAAATTTAGTTATGTGCCTGCGTAAAATATATGAGTTAAAAAAATTTTAAGTTTAAGGAATATATGATCCAATATTCTAGTTGAATATCTAATAAATGGGATTGAAAATATATATACAGGATACTGAATGATAAATTATACCCTGTTTTTGTGGATACACAGTATATTATAAACATACTTTATAGTTTATAATAACTTATTTATTTATAATTCCAATAATGTCCAATTTACAATATAGTTATAATTATAATATAATGTATTAATTACTAAGTTTTTAAATGATGAATATTAAAATAAAACAATTGTACAAATTATTAATCATTCATTACATATAATATATAATATAACAGTAAAAGAACGAATACTAGAAAAACCTATGATACATAAAATAATTTGGTCAAACTACAAATGATTTTTGTAGTTTAGATTTTTTCAAACAAAATTTGATAAATTTCGAGATAATCAATGAGTGTTGGTGAAAATCCAAAATTTTTACTAATTGTGCAATATTTTTTCCCTTTTTTTATAATTATATATTAGTTACAATATTATACGTTAACTTAAAAATGATAATTATTATTATTTAAGTATATTAAATAAGAATGTCTATATTATTAATTTATATTATAATACAAAAATTATTTATTTATGCTGACTTAGATACTGTGGGGCATCACGGATTGAACATTACATTTTTAGATCAGCACTATAAGTTTAATTGTGTATACAATATAGAGTTAAGAACAAACTGCTTTTCTCAAATAGTCTTTTGGTTAATCGACTGATTCTATGATTATGTACTCACTACATATGTCAAAGTTTTCCTTTATCATAATTTATATTAAAGTCAAAATAAAACTTCACAAAGTCAGTCACATTAAAATATCATTCACTGCATACAATAATTTCAATTGTTACTACAATATAAATTTATTGTCATAATATAAAATACTAAAGAAAGTAAAAATAATAATTTGTGTGTAATTGACATTTTTAAAACAATGATTATTTAAATAATTTATTAAGGACTTAGAAGATATGAAAGTATTATGTTCATTAAACATTCAAATGATTTAATGATTGTTTTAATTTTTTTTATATGTATACAGTATGGGTGGACATGGGGCATTGTTATGTGCTTTACTGTGCCCAGGAAAGTATAAATCAGTCTCATTATTTGCACCTGTTTGTAATATTTCTAATTCGCCTACATTATTTGATGGATTGACAGCATTACTTGGAGAGGAAAAAGAAACTTTGCAAAAATGGGATACAACTTTTTTAGTAAAAGAATATGACGGCCCTGAAATGGAAATATTAATACATGTGGTTAGTATTTATATAAATAAAAATTAATAAATATACCTTATAATCATATTAATTTCTGAATTTTATGTTAACAGGGTAGTGATGATGAGTTTTTAACAAATGATTTACTAATTGATAATTTTATGGAAGCAGCCAATGAACGTAAAGATAATAAAATTAAGACAAAATTATTTCTCGAAGAAGGCTATGATCATGGATATTATTTTATATCAACATTCATGGGAGAGCATTTTAAATTTCATTCGTCTAAATTGTCTTAGTAAAATAATTTTTTATTGATGTTTATTTTAAATAAAAGAATAACAATGAATATTATTAATTTTTTCTATTAATTGTTAATAATATAATATTATAAATTACAAATCATTTTTATTGATTATTTATAAATTATTTAATTAAGTATTGACTTTACCTTTTAGGTTAAAATATTCAATAGGAAATTATTAAAGCTTCCTAAACATGTTTTTTTTTTTTTTATTAGAAAACTAACAACTTATATTCACAAAACACAATAAGTAAATACATATACATATATAACTAAATCAATTTTATGAAGGTGGCTATCCATTAATAGAACCCTTCAGAATTTAATTTGATCTAATTTAATATAAATTTAGAGATCAAAGTACCCATGTCTTCTGAAATGAAGAGCCAGGTTGTTTGTCTGGATGCTTAAACAATTAAATGGTAAAATAATTTAAGCCTTATAAATCTATTTTAGTTTTAATATTATGTATGCATGGAAATGTCAAATCTTTCACCATGGCAAGAGTGGAAGACGGTATAAGTGGAGTGGTATAAGTATTAATTTTATGTTGGTTTTTCTAATATTTTTCAAAGATCAAATGTAGTTCTATTAGTCATTATATTAACCATAACCATTTAAAATATCAGTTCTTAAACTTATTGTAAACGATAAAACTACATTAATTAATAATACCATATAATTATATGCAGCAATGCAGGGCCGAATTTAGGAGTGGACTGAGTAGGCTGTAGCCCAGGGGCTCACACAATTTATTATTACTTTATAGTTACAGATAATAATGAATGGAAATTTATTTTTCTATTCAAAATAAAATTTTATCTAACAAATACATTTTGTCGTATTTTTCAAAAGAAAAATATTTCGGTGTTCTAAAATCTAGGTGAGACAAGTTTTTGCGCCATCCGTGATGATTGCTGTTCATTATGATATTATTTTATCGAACCCGTTTCTAATTATACACGTGTGGGTGGGGACACTGGGGACTCGGGAATAAACGCAGAAGTCTTAGTATCGATGGTCAACGATGAATTTTTTGTATAAATTAATTATATCCGTTAAGTCTGTTATATCAACCATCAAAAGTAGCTTAGTATACGAATCGGTTTGTCGTTTGTGTTAAAACTTATTTAGTGAGTAGTATGATTATTTTTTATAAATTGAAAAATGGAAGATCGCCATGAGGTAAAACGGGTTTAAATTAATTAATTTACATTCGAAAGTGTAATTGAAGATTTTGTAAAAATAAAACACGAAAGGTTGCAAGCATTTAATTTTAAATATAATTATTAAAATAATATAATAAAATATATAACTTACTTATCCGTTTTTATTGTTTTTTTAATTTTTTAATGAGTAAAATTAAATAAATAAATAGTATAGGTATTATTGAAAATATTAAAGTTATTTAATAAGCAAAATATGTGTTGTCTTGTTTATTTATCTAGGGCCCAAGGCTCACACAACCATAAGAATGCACACAGGGTGAGCCCCGGCTCGACCGGAATCTTTTTAAGAGCATAATACAATTTCAACTAAATACTAATATTAATAAAGAATCAATCCATTATCCATTCGTGGCTAGATTTTATGAAAGCAAATAATTAGGTATATAAAATCATTTAATGGATTTTTCACTGTACTAAAATTATTCATTTTAATACCAGTTACAAATTGTTTCTGCGAACGGGTATTTTCTAAATAAGCAATAGTACAAAACAAATTAAGGAGTACCTACCTACCATATATTAAGACCGAATTAATTATTGTTTACTAACTAAAACTAACATTTAATATTAATATTGAAATGGTCATTGACGAATTCAAAATACTATGGGAAATTGGAGAATTAATTTATAATTCTTTAATTAAAATGATAACGTGATTAAGTTTAGATAATGCTTTTATAATAAAATATTTTGAATAAATAACTTTTTATTCATTATACCAATTTTTTTTTTTAATTTTTGGGTATTGTGTTTTCTTTTTTTTTATGCAAAATGTTATTTATATTATTTTAATTTTAACTTCAAAAATATACCTATGTCTATAGAAATTAGCACATTAATGTTGTGTGCACCTACGACTTGATTCTATTTACACAGTTTTTAATTTACAATTAGAATGTACATGAATGTGTTTAAAAAGACAACATATATATGGGGGCATTAATTGTTCTTGGCTCGACCATAAATTAAAGTCTGCGAACGCCTATTTCCACAATATATTCCGCCCAAAGGTCACCACATACCTAAATCCGGCCTTGGTTATATGTCTATATCAATGGCCAAGGGACACTGTCCAATTTTATTTCGTTTTCAGTTTTGTAAAGTATAATATAATACATCTTAATTCATGACTCTCAGATATACATATAAAGAATTATTATTTTTAAGCATATTTAATAATATGGTATAGTTATAGTTTAGTAAGTAAATTGAATTTTACAAATACAAAATGTAGTCAGTTATAATTAAATATATTGATTTGAAGATAAGTTACAATTTACTATTGTGTTTATTTTTTAGATTCTTATCCAACTAATGTGTTTTATCGTTTTACTTTTAATATAAAAACGTTGATCAAAAACCAATAATTATCAAAACCACTCAGGAAATAAGTATCTATATTCAGTTTTAAAAATTGATGAACAAGTGGATGTGGGTACTGCTTTGCCGTTTTGCTGTATAGTAGATATCAAGTGGGTCACTAAGTGGATGTATTAAATTTGGGGCGTTGTTCATAACCGCATGCTTTCAAAAAAAGGTCATAGTTTAAAACTGCACACTTTTATTTCTTAATCCCACATATTTTCCCTTAAGTAAACCGTTCAATACTGCACCCAATAAAGTAAAGTATGTAGGGAAAAAGAAAAATATATTTTATATTTATAGAATCGTTTCACGACCAAGGAAATAAATTTAATTGGTTATTTAAAAACATTAGGGTGTAAATTTATTTTAATTTAATTACACATAAAATTATTTTTAATTTATAGGTACCTAGGTACTAAATTATTTTTTTTACTCTAAAATATGTTTAATTTTTAACTGTCAATCAAATGTGTGCGGTTTTGAACTATCAATCTTTCAAATTTACCTTTTTAACAACAGAATAAATATGTGCGGTATTGAACGGTGTAAAATGTGTTGTTATGAACAGTAAGTGTGCGGTAATGACGACCGCCGTAAATTTGAATTCAATTATGATAATCATTGTATACAAAAAACGATTCAAAACGTAGACTGTCGTCAGCCTATGCTACCAAGTATATTATTTTATAATATGTTTTGAGATATTGCTATATTAAAGTAATTTATTTTAGTATATTAGAATTGCCAAGGTTGGTTAATTTTTTATAAAAATATTGCATTCATAAATATTAATATTTAATTAGGTACTTTAATAATATTTATTTATTATATATATTATTGTTATTAACTCTCGAGTCAATAATATCATCTTAGTACCTTGTTATAAAGAGAGGATGAATAGATTTAATATTATTATTTAAAGTTATAAATAGGTAATTTCTTAAAAATAATTGTATATAGTAAAATTCAGAATAGGTATACGTAAATATTTTAAGTCATTAGCTATATGAGGCTATTAATAATGCTTTTAAATTATAACAAAATAACTATGACATTATTATTGATTATTCAAATACATGATTTCAATCAAAAGCCTCGAAAAATGAATATGAGATTTATATATAATCATAAGCAGTTTATACTGGAACCAAATCTGTTAAACATAAAGAATACTTATATCTATTATATATTATGAAAATGCACATCATTTTATTTTATAATGACGCCTTTCTTCAGCCCCTGTGATATGAGCCATGAACTAAGATAAACTTATATTAGTTTATTTTAGTTCATAATATAAGACTAATTTTATAAATAGATATTATAGAAATTATGTTACTACAGAATACATTGTACTATGTACTGTGTGTCGGTGTACCTATATTAGCAAGTACTAGTCATTACAATATTATTTATATCTACTTGCTTGCAATATACATACATAATTTAATATTTAAATAATATACAAACATATATTTTAGCCAAATACTTGTAGGTATATTTGTGTATCTATAGACTTATTTAAATGTTAAATCCATTTTACATAATATTATAATATGTATAATGACACGTTTATGACATGATAGAACATAATAATAAATGTAAAATGATAATTTTACATTAGAACCTTCAGAAGTATGCAAATTAACATAAACTTGCAGTATTTTTTTAAAATAGAATCATTCAATCATATTTAGGTATACCAACTTGTAAGACAAAAAATTGGTAGTTGTGCGTAGAAATATATTGTGCAGATGGCGACCCTTCCCCCAGTGAAATAAAAAATAAAATAATATTATAAATTTATAACATAAATATAAACTATTGAAACCAAGCAAAAACATTGCTCTCGTAAAATTTAATGCAACTTCGAACAATTATAATTGTTGTATCACGAAGAAACTGTTTTATGAAGAAATGTGAATATAGGAGTTCTGAAGTTATTAATCGCCAACGGTATATTAATTTTTATTATATGCACCTCTCCCCAATGAAAAATTACTGAATCCACTCCACACAGAATCAAAATTTTTGAAAATAGAATACACGATTTCATATAAGTTGTTATTAAATTTGTAGAAAGTATAAAAAATTCAATGCACAGTTCTTTTTTACATATACATTTGAATTTCATTTTTTTTTTTTACTATTTTACAGACTGAGACTACCTACAGTTATAACAGAAAAATATATTCAATTCTGAGTGATGTACAACAACTTAGTAGGTACCTATGACCTATGGTATAAATACATATTATTATAATACTTAAATATATAATAATATAATGCAATATTTCCTAAAAAGTATCAACCAGCTGTAATACTAAAAGTAAAATAAGTACCTATATCAAAAAACATAATATGAAATATACTTAGTAATATATTTTATATTTAGGTTGACTAACGTTTCCGATCTGAATCGTTTTCGTATACAATGATATACCACTGAATTTATTTTTATACCCACTCATCACCTAATGTACAGCAAAGCGACACCAAAGTAACTACTATTTTTTAAAATTTACTTTAAAATAATTTTACTGGTGTTAGCGGATATTAATTACCTAATTCAATATGAAATTGTGAAATAAATAACTATAATTTTTTTTAGGGTTTAGAATAGTATTTATTTTAGGAAATCTATTCCCTTTTTTAATTTTAACATTAGCAAATGTATTAATAAAATTATTTTTTTTTTTTTCATTTCAAGGTGTTCAATTATATAAACTTACACATTTTCTTATAATAAAGGTTGATTACTGTTTTAAATGTATAACATTAAACTATTAGCTTTATAGGCAAAATGATAATTATAATTTAAATTTTATATGACAAAAAATATTAAACCAATACCTAATTAGTTAATTATTATATATTTATTATAATATATAGGTAGTCTATTAAAAAATATAATGAGATCTTCGTTTGGTGCTTTTTATTTAAGTAGTTTTTTGAACACTTCTTATTGATTATCTTATCTACCGTTCAAAATCTTCATTATTTCAATTATTTTTTTATTTTGATGACTTTCTTATTATTATTTAATAATATTTACTTATCTAAATAGTAAATTTAATAAAAATAAAATATTTTTCGAAAATATCCCTTGATTTGATATGCTTAATCACCGCATGGATTTATTATTACCATGAATACCGTGTATTGTAAATATCTGTTTAAAAAACTTGACATAGTATGAGAAAGTCCCGTCCAGGGCCGGATTTAAGTATATGATGGCCTTTGGGCAGAATATATTGAGAGAGCCCTGGACCTTAAATAAATAAACAAAACAAAACATATTTTGGTTATTAAATAACGTTTAATATTTTCAGTAGTACTTAAACTATCTATCTATTTAATTTTATTTAATAATAAATCAAAAAACAATAAAAACGGATAAGTAAGTTATATTTTATTATATTATTTTAATAATTATTATATTTAAAATTAAACGCCTGCAACCATAGGCGCACGTATACTTCAGTTTCTAGTAGAGTCTAAAACAATAAATGTCCCAATACTTAGATAGTGTCCCTAATTTATTTTTTTTTAACATATTAATGTACATTCTAATTGTAAATTAAAAACTGTGTAAATAGAATCAAGTAGTATGTGCACACAACTTTAATATGCTAATTTCTTGATATTTATCATTGAAGTTAAAAATAAAATTATATAAATACAATTATGCATAAAAAAAAAATAAAACACTATACCTAGAATTTAAAAAAACTTAATTTAAAATTGTATATACATACTATGATATTATATAAACTTAATTATGTAATAATTTTAATTAAATAATTATAAATAAATTCTTCTATTTTCCATGCTATTTTGAACTCGTCAATATTAATACAAGATGTTAGTTTTGGTTCAGCCAACATTAATAATTATTAATTAACTATTAAGTAGGTCTTGATGTATAGTATTCTTTAATTTATATTTTAATATTGTTTATTTAGAATTTTGGAATATACCCGTTTACTAGAACAACTTGTAACTGGTATTACAATGTAGTGGCGTATTTAGGTTTTTGTCATGGGGGGGGGGGGGATATGAGTGATATGACTTTATAAATGATTAATGAAGATACCAATGAGAATATTATACAATATATAAACGGGCCAACTTGGGGCAGTTTTTACATTTTATTGTAAATAACTTAAAGATTAATTAATCTAGAGGTATTTTCAATGTAACATTTTTTTTTAGTTAAGGTTTGTTTTATTAATGTCTGTTGCATTTGAACCATGCAAATAATTTCTTCTATGTTTTTTTTTTATTTTTCTACTTGCCCCATGTTGTACCGAATATGGCAACATGGGGCATTCATGTTTTTCTTATGAATAACCTATTTTATAATTTACTTAAACCAACTTGGGGCACTATTTTAAATTTTTAAAAAATTCTAGACAATTTTCTGAATTTAACAAATATATTTTGTACCTGGTAAGTGAATTTTAACATATAAAAAAAATAAAAACATTCTTGTTTATTAATTAAAAAACTAAATAAGTCTTATAATTTATAAAGTATTAACAGTATAAGTCTTATAAAAGTACTTAAATATGTAAATAACATTGAAAAATTAAAAAATAATAACTTTCTTGTATCATAAACAATAACAGTTAGGTAACTTCCTTGTTAACCAATTAAAAAATTATTTCAAATATTATTTGTAAATATTTTTATACTTTCTAATATCTTATGTTATACATATTCCTTTAAACATATATCGAATATCATTTAATTACAGATCTTGTGCATCAGGACTCGGGTACATTATAGTTATTAGACTAAAAAAGTTATTTTTTGGCCTAGTGTAGACATCTTCTGTTATTTTGCGTTTGGCCACGGTGATAAGTGGTAACACATTGTCATTGTACGACTGTAGGAGTGGTACTTTGTCTCTGCAGATAGATTTATGGTCATGATCTTTATTTTTATTCCTAATAATATTTTTATTAATTTTAAATGTTTTTATAAACGCTATACATTTTCGGTTTATTTATCGCCTCTTTATTTCTCTTGAAGCTAATATACAATTTACTTTAGAATATTTAAAATTTCCTAAAACTAACAGTGGTTGTACAGTGGTACACATTAGAACTAAATTATGCGTGCCATCTTTTCGGTTATGTAGGTAAGATAAACACTAAGTACTGAAACGTCGTTTCAAAATTCTAATAAAAATTACAAACGTTTCACCTGGGGCCAACTCTTAAAAGCAACAAAGAAAAAGCCCAACAGTAAACTACACTTCCTCCGTCCTTTACTTAAATCAAATCTTTCTCTTATCAATAAAATAATTATTTATAAGTCAATGTTAAGGTCCATTTAGGCTTACGAAATACAGATATGGGGCTGCGTCAAACCAATACAAACAAAAACAATTCAAAAATTTCAATCAATTACTCTTCGTTTACTAACTTTTGCACCCCGATATATTTCTAAAAACTCACTCTAAAATGACCTCAATATTGAAACCATTACCACAATCGCATTCAACTACAACAACAAATTTCACTTTAAATTAGCCACCAACACCAACCCACTTATAGCTAATAAAGGCTGAGCCGCTGAGCCAACCAACCAAATAATCTCGCCCAACAGTTAAAAAGAAGATGGTGCAAGGATTCACTTAACCCCTGACCATAATATGTCGCTGAGGATTCTGTCGCACTGAACAGCCTCCTTCTCATACTATGTCGCCTTGTAAATATTTTCTATACAATATCCTATTTGCTTATTGTACAAGTTACAGATTGTAAATTTTTCTATTTTAATAAAAAAAAAAAAAAAAAAAATTCTAATATGAAAATGAAATTGTTTGTCTCAATGCTTAAATATATTTTAACGAATTGTTCACGATAAGATATATAGAAACGTTATTTATTAATTATTATTATTAAATTAAATTATGCCGTGATTTTAAAATTTATAGGTTAAAATTATCGGGTGAAGCTTACAGCCGATCTTTTTATTACTTAAAATTTCCAGGCCGCGTTTACAATCGACTAATTTTACAATTTTACTACTTAAAATTTCCAAGCTGAGTTTACAACTAAAAAGGTAATCGCGGGCTGACCCAGTTTACATTTGCCCAGTATGACATGTGATTTATAAATGATCATCGATCGTCAAAACATTATTATTATTTTTTAATAAATTTATGTTAAATAATATGAAAGCCGTATTGATCCGTGATCGTATACTTCGTTGACAACGATACTACTGAATACTGATACTAGTGATACTAGTAAGTCTATTATTTGAGGTCAAAAGTGGTGGCATTGGTAACAGTAGCATAATAATATATCATTAAGATATCGTATTCCACGAGAACGGTAAATCATTCAAAAAAATATACATTTACATTCTCATCGTTTGTCGTTGTGGCACCACTGCACGTCCAGCTAGTAGCTATAGCGCGTATTAAGTATTGACGTTTTCAATAAATAGAAAACTTAAAGATTTTTACATATATTTAATTAATTATGCAATTCAACAGAGCCACGATAGTAAGAACATGGATGATTTATCCATTAAAAAATGTATTAAAAGTGTTTTACAAATTGTATTATTTTATGCATTAAAGTACATTTTAGAGATTAGAAAATATTTTTTTATTTTCATATTTTAATATAATGTTTGTGAACATATTATTTGAATCATAATAAATTTATCGAGTTATAATTATTTCATTGAGGAAAAAAAAGTTATTAATTAAAAAATTAAAAATGATGGAAATTGTCCAAGAACTAGTTTATAATTAAAATGAAAATCACGTAATTACTTAAAATGTGACTAAATTTAAATAATTTACTAGTGAAAAAGTGTGTAACAATAAATAATTATTTTCAAATTAAAGCATATTATTAATTATTATTAAATGACGAGTAATTAATGAATGGTAAATGTAGATATTATAAATGTACCTATATGTTTAATTATAATTTATTATATTATATATTATTTTTCATAATTTTAGTATAAATAATAACATAATGTACATACATTATACATATAATTTTTCTTATTGTAATGTCTTGTATTCAGATGTTTAAAACATTCAAAAAGGTTTTTAAAGCATTCTAATACGAATCATATTTTAAACTCTTAAAAACCTAAAAATCTACTGATATGTGATTATTTACTATTATAAAACAGGACAGGTCCAATATAAATTTTAAATATTAATCTTACAGCTTAAGTATATAACAGCGTAAATCATAAAAACATCAATAAAGTAATGTTCATTTCCAAAGCTGGACTAACTAGTTATTTTTTTTAACTAGTTAAAATTAATTTACGTTAATATAAAAACTAACCAAGTTAGAGTAGAAGTTAGAAGTTAGTTTTTTTTTTTTAAGAAAATGTTATATTTAAAATATAAATTTATAAAACTCGTTTTTTTCAAATTTAATGTATTACATAAATTAGTTAAAAATTAGGTACAACCTTGAACTAAATTGTGGATAAATTAAAGATTAAATTGAACAATTGATATTGATTACATTTTTAAGTAAGTAAGTAGGTACTAATAAACCGTGTATTACAAGAAATACTAATGTAAAGAATTGATAAGAAATGATGACAAAAAAAATTTAAAAATACGCAATAGTAATCATATTTATTAATACATTATTATCTGAAAAAATAACTAGTAACATATTGGTTTTAACGAGTTAGATTAGATTATTTTACAGATTAAATTCAACTAGTTACATAATTAATATACATTAAAACTAACTTAATTAGTAACTGCCCAGATTTGTTCACTTCATAGTGCGGAAACTGGTTTAGTCTCTCAATTGGACCGACGACTCCTCGTTATTCGTAAAAGACGACTGTTTCGCAAAATCGCAAATAATTCATAGAAGTAAAATTGACACAGAAACGGAAGACACTACCTACGTGTGAAAATAAACAGGATTTTAAAATTGAATTTGTTCATTAGGACAGGTGAGTCGATATTCGGCTCGTCAATAAGTTTTGTCAGTTTTGACAAAAACGAATGAACGATAGGCTCGTTTGTCGACCACACCGGTCGAGGCACAGATGGCAAAACACTGGAATCACTGGATCCAGTGCAGGATCATGATCGTGCGATGAACAATAACCGATAGGTAGCCAAAAAGGGGCACGCTTCAAAAACCCGCGTCGGGCCCGTTCAAGTTGGTAGCTGTAGATAACTGTTAGCTGTTGATACTTAGGTAGTAATTTTATTGTAAACGATGTAGCGATGAAATACGTATGATAATCTACAACAACGTGCGACATGACGTTATCTCGCGCGGATAGTTCACGCCGCGGCCTTGGATAAGATGAATAATTAATTTGCACCATGAACGAAGATAATAATATCGCCGTCAGCTGACGTACTGGCGTTGTACGTATCTACCTAGCGCCGGTGCTGCCCGACGACGATGTCGGCATTCGGCCCGTCGCGTTGTCGCCTGTCGACCGTCGGGGGTTCAGTCGGTCTCAGTCAGTGGCGCGGTGTGTACATGTCCGATTCGCGTAGTTGAGTATTAGCGGCGCGTACGGTCGCAGTATCGCACTAGGATTTTTGTCGTTCGTACGTGCATCAAACGCCAGCGGTCCGACGACATGAAGCAGCAACTGGACTTGGTGTCGGACAACCGCTGTTTCGACGGACAGCAAAAGGTCTTCGCACACGATAGGTCAGTGATAATAATGCTCCGTATCGTATTCAATTATTCTACATACTGTCTGCACCCGATTGAGGTGTCCCATTTTTAGTATAATTATGTAGGTATGCGCGGCAGAGGAATTTCGGTTATGCGACGTATCATTTCCACCGACATTTCCCATTATCGATTCGAACGGACGACGGGAAACGCTTCGTTGTGTTACTGCTTTCCGCGACTAACTACTCGTCATACTCACTATTTTTCTAATAATTTAATATGTAACGCGTGCAGGCATTATTAACTTTTTGCAAACTACCTATTAAATATTATTATGTTGATATTTTCTTATTGCAGTAACATTTCGATAATTTATTATGTACGACATTATCTTCATTAAAATTACAGAACGTCAGAACCTTAGGTCATATTTAACACTTTCTCTCTGTGGTTTTTACACATACATTGTATATATATAATATATATATTTATTTATCATAAGGTATTTTGCCTATTGGTCTAATGCTAGATTACATAAAAAAAAAGTGATGATTTAATAATTTGTAATTGTTTATGCTACTCAGTACTCGGGATGATAATGCTAAATCATCATTTCAAGTTAATTTGTTATTATTACTAAAATACATGTACCTATGTAAATAAAATCAATGTAAGTACTGAACTTTAAAATGTTGTTAGCTAAGTCTTCGTGGACTCTTTCACAATTAACTCGACTATTTGTTGAAAACAAAAAGAATATAATATAGAGATATATTCAATATTGTATTCATGCTCTGCAAATCAGTGATTACCAACCTTTTTTTACTCAACACCCCTTTTAGATTTTCAAAAGTCTCACCCCTCCCTCTCCCCCGGACAAAAATTTATAGTTTTATTTTTATAATCAGCCATTTAATTAAACTAAAAAACAAAACCCTATACACAATTTTTATTTTTATGTACTTAATTCTTAAATCTATTAAAAACATACAAATCATATAAATATAATATATACCTTGAGGTTTGAGGTTGATTTCCTTTTAATAAAATAATATCTGGCTCTATGGATGTCAGCATCAGTTTTAAATTTTCCTTCTCAGATATGTCTAACCGATTTCTTGATTTCGTCAGAATTTGTTGAAGTGAATGAAAGTCACAGTCCACAGTAGTATCGCTCCCCATAGCACCCTCTTGAGTAAAAAGCCCCCCTCAAAACTAGAAAAAGCCCTCTAAAGCAGTATCGCCTACGTTACGAATCACTGTTGTAAATGATTTATGATCAGAACCTATCTATCATAAAATACGGTAATCACAGCGATATACATAATAATATTGTCCCTAAATCATGAATTAATGTTTATTAATCCAACTATGGTTGGTAGTTATTACGGATTAAGATATAATAGACTGGTTATTAGAAAGTGGAATCAAGAGCCTTTCACAAGACCGTTTGATTTAATATTTGGCAATAATACTTTCAATGGTGCCGAATAAAACTTAGTTAATCATTCATTATTTAATGAGATTCATAAGATCGTTCATCAAATCACCGATGTATAAAACTGTAATATTAAGAATTATCTAGAAAAAATTAATTATCTTTTATTTTATCTAGATAATTTAATATTACTTATGTAAAACATTAGATTAATAGATTATAAATTTGTTTTCAATCACTATATTGTAACATTAAAAACACAAACTATATTGGGGTATGAGCACTTAATCCATATTACGCATAAAACTAATACTACTAAAATAGCAAAATAAGAATTTTACTGTACAATTTATTGTTATTATCAGTGGCGGCTCTTGGTATTCAAAGTGGGTGGTGTGCAATTCTTGCAAAAGTTTATTAGAAAAAAAAATTAAGTCTTTATCTAAAATATTATTATATATCTACTAATATAATACTTAATAATATGCGTAAATTGTAACTTACTAAAAATTGTATTAATTGACAAAAAAAAAAAAAAAAATAAACATTTTTATTCATGAATTCAAGTCTTTTCTCTACAAAAAAATAACCAATGTGGAACGCTGTGGCTACAGCGTGTGTAGCAGTTGCTGCATTGCTGCACACCACGGTCCCATTAATTTTCGTCAATCCCCACTCAATGGCCTAATCAATTTACACAGATAAACGGTGCTCTGACTGAGCTGCACACCAAATTATGTGTATTTATTACATAACTTCAATAAATTGTAGGAGTAATATTTTCGGGTATATAAACGAGCATAAATTTTTTTAAATTAATTTATGTGATGTGTGCAGACTTGCACAATTGCACACCTAGGCACGAGCCGACACTGGTTATTATTATCTGTTATCACTAGGGCTCGGAAGTTGATGACCTTAAAAACAATAAAAAAGGCAAAAAATGTCCTAAGAAAATGACCTAAAAAAATTACAAATATTAATAAAAATGCATTTTTTTTTAAATATTTTACTCTATTTTACTTTATTCAAAATATGACAAAAATGTCCTTAAAATAGGAAAATTAAAAAATTAAAAATATTTGTTTTATAAATGTCTGTGGTTTAAGTTATCGGCATAATGGTCAACAAAAAACGATAAGAAATGAACTAGTGTGAAATCAGTAAAAATAACTAAAAATGTGGGAAAATGACCTAAAAATCTCAAAAAAT
Source organism: Melanaphis sacchari (assembly GCF_002803265.2). NCBI lineage: Eukaryota > Metazoa > Arthropoda > Insecta > Hemiptera > Aphididae > Melanaphis > Melanaphis sacchari. The sequence goes on from NW_020271635.1 coordinate 2,925,126, forward strand.
GACTTAAAAAGTAATAAACACCAAAAAATGCAAAATAATAATTAGTTATTTAGATTCACATGCTTATGAAACAGATTTGTGGCCAGGAGAGCATCGTCTAAAAAGTTCCAAAAAAAAAAAAAAAAAAATGCAAAATGCATCAACTTCCGAGCCCTAGTTATCACCGTTGGGTGGCTTCTTTCATTAAACAATACTCATGTTTTTTTTTAACTCTTAGTCTATATATTATGCTGATTTTGTTAACTGATACAGATTGTATATTACTTTTTTGAAATAAAAAAATAAATAAATTTGTCAAGTATGTACAATATAACGATAACAAACGTGCGTCGTGTACTCTACAACCCATAATTAAATAATAAGTAATTATATATTGCCCCATTTATTTTAAAAGTAGACCAAAATTAAATTAATTTAGACTTGGCTACTATTATAACTATTGATTGTGTATTATTTAGTGTTTTAAATATTTAAGGTAAACACACCTTTAATAATTAATTTAATGTGATTAGTTACATAGTATCAGTGGATACATAGGTATTTTACAAGATTTATTCAGAACTATTTTTTTCTTGTATGAGATACTGAAATAATACAAATTAATGATCTTTTTTCTTAATACATTTATATTAAAATATAATATGCATTGTTGTATGTATATGATTTTATGCATTGTTATCATAAATAGTACGCAGTTACTCTGTATGTTATTATAAACCTATAAAAAAAAAAAAAAAAAAAATACAATGTGTAAAAAAGGTAGTTATATTATACGTTTATTTAGATAAATGTATTTTTATTTAGACAAATTTTTAGTTTTATGTTTCCGATATAATTTAAATTTTATGAGTCTCTCTATAATGACTTAAAATTTTAGTGATTTTTCACACACAAAAAAAAAATGTCTTCATTAATCCTGAAAATTTAATATTGAGTTTTACGTATACTATCATAATGTAAATCAGTACATAATTTCGCAGTAGTTTACACCATATAATAATAAAAAATATATCTCTATTTAACTGTAAAATTGAATTCATTTAAACGGTATTTTTTATTATTTATTTATATAAGGCGTCTCTTGGTCATTTGTTTTTAAGTCTTCTTGGTGGGTTGTTAGGAATGGTAATCGATGACATACGAGAGATTAATGGGTTCTGGTTTGAGTAGAATTTGGAAAGAAATGTTTTGAAAAGTTGCTTAGATTTTATTTCTCTTTTATTTCTATTTTTGGTTAATTAAAATGTATTATTATTATAAGGACGTATAAATGTATAATGATTGATGATGAATAGGTATATCGTTATTTATACACATTTATACACATTTATATACATTATTATGACCGGTATCGTATTATATTGAATGATAACGTCTATAGATCAGTGGTCTTCAACTTTTTTGGACTCGCGACCCACTCTATTAGGCCTTTATTTTTCGCGACCCACGTAAGCCTGATAAAAAAGAACAAATTGCTTATGTAGAATCATACCAGTGTAACATGAAACATTATACTTGATATCCATTATGACTAGGTATAATATAATAATATTATTATTTTTTTACCTTCATATAATTTTATAAATCTAATTTTTATTTAAAAAAAAACTGTTGCGACCCAAAAATGGGTCGCGACCCACCGGTTGAAAACCACTGTACTAGATAGATGTAAGATAGATATTTTTAGAAAATTTTATTTATAAAAACTAGGAGATGTTGAAAAATTATATTTAAAAGGCGTTTTTTGAAAGACATCATTGTGGTATAAATATTATAATAATAATATATATATATATATATTATTATTATAATATTGATATTGTGAGAATAAAACATCGCACACTGAACACACATATATATATTAATAATTCTTTAAAAATGAAAATGATAATTATTGTAAAACAATATTTTTTTTAATAATTTTCAAAAATACCCATTGATACTTTTTAGCAAAAAGTGTTTATTAATAAATCATTATCATGCATAAAATAAGTATAAAAAATTGAATTTAGGTCTAGTGTTAGAAAGTCATATAACTCGTAAGCTCTGATATCGTAATATGAATTGTTATAAAATCTATACTATAAAAGTAATTTCTTATAAAAGTTATTTCTCATAAATCTCATGTCATTGGCACATAAAATAAATAGTAAATAAAAAATTTGATCAAGTATAAATATTATTGTATTATGAATTTAAATGTTTGTTTTAAAATAGAGGAAAAAAGTAACTAATAAAATACTTAAAATTTTAAAATTGAATCTTTAAACTAAAGTTTTAATCTAATCTAATGCTACTATATCATTACTTAAAATTACTCTGTGAATGCTACATATTTTTACAATTTGATATTATGATCTTTATTTTTTTTTTTTAATGGACGTTGAAATTGTTTTTAGGCGTTCTATGTTGACTTCAGTTTCCTTCTGCTCTTTTTAACTCCATGGATAAATATGTGAAAAATCTTAAATTAAATAATTTTTAATAACTGTCCAAATAGGTTACAATTATAATTTAAAATAACTAAAATATTGTCTTTGATAAGAATTGTATTCATGCTCTACATCGACAAATCCAATAAAACACTAAGTTATCATCTATTTTACGTTGATGTTATGAATTATCTATTATAATGTATAAATAGCCATTTATATTCAATGTATCATGATTTTTTGTGAATAAATGGACTAACAGTCAAAATGTATTCTACTTTTGTTAAATTATAAAAAAAACGCATTAATCAAAAAGTATTGATCGTTAAATTTTCGTATTCATAGACTGAGAGTAAATTGAGTAATTTAGTGACGAATAATATAAAACTAGATACTTGTATAAACTCAAATGTAAACTGAAAACACGCGTGGTTGTGAAACGGTTCTTAGTATAAAAATTAGATTAGATTTTATTGAAACTATTAAATAAGAAGAATAATATTGTTCTTTTAGTCTTTATAGGTATAAGTGTACTTCATTACGCTGAAAAATAATAATTCAACGAAAAAAAATATTAATATTTATTAACTTACGACTTTATGATAAGTAAATTTTTAATGCATAATTTTTACGAAACTTAATTATATAACACTTGAATCTCAAACACTTGACAAATTACTGAAAAAATTGACTCGATTTATTGCGATTTTTGTTGATACTATATAGGTATTTACAAATAGTAACATAAAACCATTACATTCTATACCTAATATCTCCTCCAAAAGTCTTAAAAAATTACTCATTTGATCAAAATTAAAACTCAAAAAATATTGGGACTGTTAACTATAAATTGTTTGATTGGTTAATGAATAATTTATACAAAACTTTGTATTAAATGTTTAAGTATTTTTGTCTTGCGAATTTTATATTTATCAACAGTTATGAAAAAAATTTAAAATTTATAAATTTTTATAAAAATAGCTTAAAAAAATTCAAAATATTTAAAAAAGTTTATTGTTAGTATATAGAATTATATAAGATAATATAAATATTGAGTGAACATTTTAAGTATTAACTGTTGTTAAATTCTGATGAATGTATTATTTTACAATGATGTGTTTTTCTTTCTTTGTAGGTATAACGTACACGATAAGAAGTTTAAATAATACTTTGATTTTTAACTTTGAGGGTGGTTTCAAATAGAAAATTATGTATATTAGTACTTAGGAGAGGTAAAAATTGAAATCCTTAATATTTTTCAAAATAACTTGAATTTTTTAAGCATAAAAATTATTTTTCTAGACATTCTAGTTATTATTAGAGCACGGATTTATATGCACTAAAAAGTATTAAAATTTGCAATATATATTATGCAGTAAAAATCATATGCAACAAATATGCAAGAAAAATTCATAAATCAAATAACTTATAATAATTAATTACTATTTTGAAATATTTTCGCTTTAATATGTAATATATTTCAAATTTTGTAAAAATATGCAAAAATATGTAAAAAAAATTCACTATTAGATTCAAATTATATTATAATGATTCATAAAGATAACTAATAAAAATCCAAAAAAGTGAAAGGAAAAAATATGCGATTCACATTATTCTATTTTTGATGTCTTTTTTAAAACCTTTATTTTTTTGTACTGCCGATTCTAAGAACCTACTTGAACTTTTTACTTCACAGATTTAATCGCTTTATTGCTTGCTTTGCATTTCTTTGCATATTATAGATGCACAATTTCCTCTATTTTTACTTCTACTAATCCTCAGGTATTAGTTCTTACTTTGATTTATTTTTATCAGTAAATATTTTCAACAATCTTATTATTTATATAATTGTTTCATACTTTTATTAATCGTAATGTGCTTTTATTATTTTTAGTGCTGTACTTAATTACCATATGAAATTTTCTGTATACATACCGGACAATTTGGAAGGACCTGCTCCAGTCTTATATCATTTGAGTGGTATGTTATGTTCTGAACAAACTTTTATACAAAAGGCAGGGTTTCAACGATGGGCATCACATTATGGAATAATTGTTGTATCACCAGATATTTGTCCAAGTAAGGATACCTATCTAATTTATTGTAATAATTTAACTTTTGCCACAAACATTAAATTGTATTTTCAGGGGTTACTTTTGGTGATGAAAAGAATGAAATTGAAGCTAAAGGCTTATCATTTTATGTAAACGCTGTTAAAAAACCGTGGAACAAGCATTACCAAATGTATTCATATGTGAATGAAGAGCTACCAAGTATTATTCAGGAGAACTTTAATGTCAACAAAGACAGGCAGTCAATCATGGGTCACAGGTATATTTATAAGTATTAAATAAATTTTTTATGTATTATATATTATAGTAATAAAAAAAAATTAGATGTATATTATTATTATTGTATTGTCTAAACCATCTGATAATTGTCAGATATTGGTATTGATGTTATATTTTAAATTTAAAGATTAGTATTTTATTAAATATTTATATATATATTGCACTGTATTAAATAATGATATTTCAGTATGGGAGGTCATGGTGCATTAATAAGTGCATTAAAAAACCCTGGCAAGTATCGTTCAGTATCAGCTTTTGCTCCAGTTTGTAACCCATCTGTATCACCTGATGAACGATACCTACTAAAGTGTTATTTTGGGGATGATTCAAAAACTTTGGAAGAATGGGATGCTACCTGCTTAGTAACTAATTATAAAGGACCAGAATTAAATATTCTCATACATCAAGTAAAGTTTTATAATAATGTATTTAAAATTTAAATAATTTTGAATTTAGAATTTAAAGAATTTTAATGGTATAAACATAATGTGTAATGTACGAATAGTTTTAATACTAAATAATATATTATCTACATTTTTTTTTCATTCAGGGAAAAAATGATGAACATGAAGAAGATTTAAAATTAGAAAATTTTGCAAGTGCTTGTAAAAAAGCAAGAATTGCAGTTTCAATAAATTTAGAAGAAGGATATGACCATGGTTTTTATTTTATTTCAAGTTTTATGGAACAACATTTTCATCATCATTCTAAATTTTTATGTGATTCTTTGTAATTTATTTAACTTATTGTATTTTTAAGTTGTATTATACTTATATAATGTGTGGTGTATCAATACGTATGTTACCTAAATAACTTAATAAAACTTAATTTCAATTTACATAATTAAAAAATATATGATCAAGTAAATTGCAATAAATGAAAATTGAGGAAAAATTAGCATTATTAAATTTGAATGCAATAATAAATTATTATTATATTTAAAAATACATCTCAGGACAAAAATTTGTAAAAACTATAAAAGCTAATTTTTTTTTCAAAACTATTAATAAAAGGATTCCTTTGAAAGTTTTATTTAATTGTTTCTGGCTGGTAGTTTTTCTTCATGTCTAAGCTTATTCTAAGAAACTTTAGAATACTAAAAACTTAATTTTTAAAAGTGCTATAAATTTAAAAAGTTTTACATCATTGTTTAATATGTACAATAGGTATACTTAGAAAAAAGTTTTTAAATCTTATTTAAACTAAAAATAATAACTTATTGCTTATGATGTAAATGTGTAATTTAAAGTATGATATATATAAACAAATTTATAATTTGATTTACTAAATTTTAAAGAAACGTTATTACAAACTATCTTTTTGTAGTTTGTACTTACAATATTGTATTGAAATAAGAACATTGGAGTAAGTTATTAAAAAATTGTTTACATGACACTGGTATAGAATAATAAAAATAAAAATAGATCAATAAATTGATATATGTATTTATAAATTGTATTAATCACTTAGATGAAAAAATTATGCATTTGTTTGACACTGTGAAGGTAAAATACAATGACCTAATAATGCAGATATCACTGGCTGGCTTTTATCTGTACCTAATTTATTTGAAAGCCATCCTAAAGCAACACTGAAAATAAAAAAATATTTTTACATTATTATAAGATTTTGACTAGGACATACCAAGAAAATCTTGATTTTCTTATAGGCCCATCAACTACTTTCTATACAAAATTAGTTTTTTAAGATTTCTGTTATAATATTTAGTACACCTATGTAGTAATCGCTAAATATAAAGAAGATGAAAAATAATTTTGTACCTATACTCTGACAATGTTTGAAACAATGATTAAGTTTGAAAAATGAAAATTCATTTGTATTTACTACATAGTTTTTAAATTGTCAATGATGTTTTTCATTACTAGAATATTTTTTTTCTTTGATTTTAAACATCAGTCAAAACTTTAATATTGTAATCTACTTTAAATTTAAACTTACTTCCAAACGGGTAATAATTTTGAACTGAAATTTGTACCAGTTTTTATTAATTTTTTAGATGTTTGGCATAGTGCTTTGACTTCTTTGCAATTCACAAAGGACCCGTCTACGTTGGCAATCGTGTTGTCAATTGTCGATACTATGGTCCATGACAACTCGTTTATTTCCCAAAATACGGGGTTGTCGTGTCTTTTAGTTCTGGACACTGTGGCACCGTGTAATGGTGATGAATTTATCGTAAGCGTTCCTCCCGATTGTACCTGAAATGATCAAGAGAAATTTCAACTGAGGTTTGTCAAATGCTTATCATGTACCTAAATAACATTCTGTTATATTATATAATTTATACTCTTAATTCACTTACCGTCATAGCGTCCATGACTAGATTCATGATAAATGTACCGAACCCCAAGAACGCAATAGCTGTTAAAGTTAGATCGTACATATCCGTTGCTGTAAGTCCTCGTCTTGGTTCTTTATCAAAAGTATGTACCTCGTCTTCCAATTGACTAAATGTTTTGATATTTCGGGTCGTAAGATCGGGACCTTTATTAAAACGACGCAATTTATATTTTTATTTGTGTACATGTACGATATGTATTTAGGTATATAAAAAATGTAGTTATATAGACAATGTACAATTATTTTTTTAAATTAATTTTAATATATTTTGCTATTATTTGATGCGGATAATTATTAATATAATCGGTAATCGGGTTTGCAAGGTGCTAAAAATACGAAAATATAATCTTAGAAATCCTCGTCACATCTATAACTTTTTACAATTTCTCTTAACATAAAAAAAAAGAACAGCTTATGATATTTTTTGTTTACAAATATTTATTAGCTAATAGTATTTTCTATACCTAATAAGGGTAAGCGTTAAAAATTCTGTGTATAGTTTATAATAGATACATTGATTACACCACGTTTAACATATTTATGATACAATGAAAAATTACTTCATCATTTTGGCGCATTCGATACCTAGTTATAAATTATAATTGGTGGTAGGTATACCTGGTACCTATTAAATATTAATAAAGTTATAAACTTGTTGTATCCATTTGTATTCTGCATAATAGACACTTACTGTGAATACTTTTGATTACTTGTTAACTTCAGAATGATTTTTAACTTTTAACTGTTTTTAGTGTTAATAAATATATTAGGTAGGTACAAAATTACAAGTGTAGGTATAATACTGATATCTAGTATTCACCTGGATTTTCAGTTGGGGGAATCAATCCGGGATAAGGATAATTTTGTGAACGGTAATTTAATTGAGGTAAAAAAGAGTGACCGTTTGATGATGCAGGTGATCCATATGATGATGACGGCGGTGATTCGTGTGATGACGGAGGTAGTTTATGATGAGAAGATGGAGGTAGTCCATATGATGACAACGGTGGCATTTCATAATCCGATGGGTATGAAGGCGTTTCATTTAAAAACGTCGAGGGTCCATAATTAGCTGGAAGTAATGGTAGTCCATGTGTTGATAAAGGAAAAGAGGGTTCATATGCTGATGGAGGTAGATGGGTAGATTGTGTAGGGTTGAAATCGGGAAGACCATGGTATGTTTGGTTTGGTTTTTTGTACTTTTTATCGTCATCAATATCGTATTCTACAGATTGACTTTGTGTAAAATCCACACTGACTGTATCACTGGGGCTAGAAAATGAATCTAAACCAAAAGAAATATTTTATTCACTAATGAATAAATACATTTTCATTTGATAACATTTATAAATATTTATTATTAATTGACTGATTAAATATTGTGTATTTGTACAACGTAATTTCGTGTGGTGTTTTAGTGTTTATATTCAATTTTAGTGTCTTGTACGAGTTACACACGTGTTTTTTGTTGGTATTACTTACTTTATTAGAAATGGGTATAATATTTAAACTAATATCAATGTATTTGATCTGATATCGATCTAGTCATCAAGGTACTTATTAATTAGGTATATATTATTATTTTATTAAACAGAATAAATTCGTTTTTAGATTATATAAAACGTGTTACTGAAACCAACTTTATAATGATAAATTTAACTTTATTTTATTTTTGAATCAATAAGCAATAATGAACATTTTAATTATTTATACATAGGTATTATACGAGTATAATCAACATTACGTTGTTATATTTACACTTTACTGTAATTTACCTTCGTTTGGGTGATAAGAATTTTTCAAATCTTTTACTTCATCTACGTTTTTCATGGTTTCATAGTCACGTGTTCCTAAGCCTTGAAAAATAAAATGTAATGCTTTGCTATTTAAAACTGTATGTATAATTACTTTCATTATTTTTATTTGTTAGTGTGAATCCAACGGGTTTTTCGCGCATTCTAACGTTTAAATCATATTCGTCATAAATTCTTTTTAATAGTTTTGTTCTAAAATTTAATGTAAAAGACATATTTTAATCTATTTTACAATTATATAGTTTAAGTTTATTTTATATGTATACTTGATAAGCCATGCATTGTAAGCAGATGAGCCTTGATCTGTTTGCATCAATGATGTTTTACTTGTTCCACGGCTGTCTAGGGACATCGATCGGCCTTCAAACGACGTACTGTCTGTAATATCTTTTAATATTTCTTCAACTATGTATTGCCGACAGAGATAGTCATTTATGTTTTTTCTGGAAGAAATTGTTAAATATTGATCAAGTATCAATTAATTAATTATTATGTATAAAAGGGTTTAAGAACAAATTTTGGTTCACGTTTATTCAGTTTGAAGGTATAGCCAAATTTTTATCATATACAATTTGATCTGAAACGTGTTATTAAAGTACTAATTTAACATCAAAGATCAATGTAAGCTGATACTTTACATTATTTTTAGCATAATTTGTAGGTATAATATTAATAACAATAATGGTTTTTTTTTTTTTAATGTTACTTCCTCATTTTTTGAAAATATCTATTTTAATTTAAAAATACTTGGAAGTAATATTAATTAGGTACTAATATTAGACACCAAATTCTCTTAATCAATCTTGTACTGTATCTTATTTTGTATGTTTTACAAAACATTTAATTTTATCCAATAGCAATATTTTATTATTTTTGTGTACATCTATTACTACTATATATTGTATAATATGTACTCGATTCTATTACCTTTCATGATAATAAAACAAATTGTATAATATCTAATACAGTATTAAAATATGTATGTATTAAATATTACTCATATTATAACTAATACGATTTTATTTTTGAAAAACTTGCATTCTTATTTTAATATTGAAATCAGGCTACTTCACGATAAGCTATCTATTTAATTTTGTGCTGGTAATAAAATAATCTTGCACTTGCATTATAATAGTTTTTATCCTGGTTTAAATAACAAACTTATTTAGTTATTTGACCTAACAATAAATATAATGGCATTTAAAAATAATTTGTTTACCAATGCCATTTTGTAATAATTTTAATTTATTTGTAAGTCTGTTATATTGTTAAATGGATATTAAATATCAAAAAATATTTTTGTGTATTTCATTGAACATTATGAAATGCTTTAGGTAAATCTAAAAATTAAAAAAAAATTTAAATAGTTCTAACTTAATTTGATGTTTCAAACACGATTTCACGCAGTTATTTCATGATTACAATACACGATTTTTGTAAGTTAGGTATATAGAAGTATATTTATTATTTGATTAATAATTAATATTAAATAAAAATCATACCTGTGAAAATTCATGGTAGTTAAAGCATCATTTAAATCTCCAGCAATTATTATAGTATTGTTACGATTTTCACTAGATTTCGTATTATTGATTATATCCGATAAGCCTAATCCTTCAAACACCAAAGCTTCGGGGAAAATTTCATTTGCATGATTGTAAGATAAGCAAGTTGCTAATGCAATGTACATTATGACGATCATTTTAAAACCGACTGCCCAGTTTGAATACATCTAAGACAATGTTAACACTATAAGTGTCTAACAACTGGAAAACTTTAACTACGTGCGTAAAATAATACGATTTTAAGTAGTTTTTATAGTTATTTAGACCATAAATTTTGATGCGTTCTAATTTAAGAACGCATATAACCATATAAGTATAATAATGTTCGAATATGTCACACATAATGAAAATTGAGAGTACTATATGTGAAAAGAACGTTTATGTAGATTTTCTTAGTTAATTAGCTATATGTTTTATGGATACTTCATGTTTTTGGTTTATTTAATAAATATAATAATGCAATCATTACATCATTAAGTATTTATTTAAAATTTGTATACCACCAATGATAAAAAATTCAAAGATTAAAACTAATACGATTAATGTAGATATTTAGCATACAAATTGTAATAAATATGTATTGGTTTAAAAAAAAAATAATTCATCGCATTTGAATCAAATAAAAATGGCGAATAAAATAATATAGTTTATTATAAACTAAATAAATGTATGAAATTTAGTCATACTTTAGGAAATACTAAATAGATAGTTCTTATCTCAAATATTGTATAAAATAGTAAATACTTCATTTAAGTTACTAATAAAAATCGATCATTAATTAATTTTAAACACGAAAGTCTAAAAAATTATTAAATGTGAGAGAAGTAATGGCAACAACCTTTTTAAATGAAAGTCTTGAACTTATTCAATAAAATTAACATCAAATATAATTAATCTTCATTTTTAATTTTATTTTTTTAATATATAGTAGGTTATATTTTACGAGTTATGCATTTAGGGATATTAATTTTAAAAATACAATTTATAAACAATAATATCAGTAGTTATGGATTTTCAATATTACTTTTAAGTAATTTTATCAATTTAAATTTATGTACGGTATATAAAATGAATAAAAATGATTATTTTGTTGATAATATTATACGTTTGGTTAAATATTAATGAAGCAAAGTGTGTGATGAGTGAGAAAAATATTGGTTTTAAATTGAATATGTTAACACATTTTTATGGGAATCTGATGTCCTCGTTTTTTATAGATCTAAATAGACGACTTGCGTAGCGATTATTGAGGCACAGAACGCTAAAAACGATGCAGTGTAAACGACAGCGGAAGTTGTCCCGGATATGCTGACAATTGTTCCCATACACATGGACAAAATGAACTGAGCCACGAACACCATGGAACTGACCACAGCTACATCTGTACCTAAACCTCTGATTTGATCATCCGGCTCTTGACCACTGACATTGTCAGCAAACTTGGAAAAACAAATTTAATTTGAATTGAAAATCTCAGTTTAGAGCGTAAGATAATCTAATATTAGGTACCGTGTTGGTTGAGTGATAATGGGCGATAAGTAAATACGGCATTGTGAACATCGTAGAGTACATTACACCAGCCGCCCAAGAGAAAAATATTACGCTGAACTTGTGTCGTGTGATGGCCATTAAAAACATACCAGTAGAATAAAACAGCAGACCTCCCACGTACACCCGTTTGGCCCTGTCCAATAAACATTTCTGTCAAAACAATATAAACTCGTAGTAGGAATCGTGTATAGTTGTTTTAATACTTACCCTAATCGCTTTATGAGTTTTTCAATTACACTCGAATAACAGGCACACGACAACGAGTACATTGCCATACCGATCGATCCAAATCGCACACCTTGTTCGTAAAGTATTTTCTCTTTGGTTCCTATTAAAGCCTAAATATAATTTTTAGTAATATTTTCTACTATTATAAATAATGTGTTATCAGTAAATTAATGTGGCTTGTACATCTTTTATTTTTATTATAAACCTACCGTAGGATCCCCTCCGAACACTGCTTCACCGACATAATCCGTGAAGTATAACGAATAACAAACGTGGGCCATCCAACAGAACAAATTTGTTAGACACAATAATTTAATAGATTTTGGCATAACGATTATAGTCTTCAAGTAGTGGGCAAACGTTGCTTGTTCCTGTAAAAGATGTCACGGTGAAAAAAAAATTATATTATTTTAATAAGTAGTTAATACAACAAAGACTTGTGATTAGTAATAAGTACTAATAACTAATAATTATTAGTAAGCTTACGGGTATAAGACGTGATTCGTTATTCTCAATTTCAACTTCATCAACAGTATTTTTTAAAGTTCCATATGATTTCGGTGTGTTTTCAGTAAGTTTATTTTCTATATCCAAATCCTATAAAATGTTCATTATGATTTAATTCAGTTTTTTCTGGAATTATTTATTTTGCTAACTTCATTAGCCCCAGTGATTAATATTCTTGTTTGATTTGATTGTAATATTTTTAATGGCATCTCTTTGAAACTGGTTACAGTATAACTGACGCAACCAATAAAAAGAAAAGTGACTAACGTGAACACTGCTCTTACGTGACCTCCCATCAATTCTCCTAAATATGTATGAAGTTTTTCAAGAACTCAAGTTTTAATCAATAAAAGGTGTTTTTACCAAATTTTAATGAGTCCCAATCAATTCCACCTAAAAGATAACCGATACATCCTCCTAGACCGGCCATTATCGTGAACGTGCTTAGACCTTTGGCATGATCCTCTGTGAATATTTTATAATATTTGAGTTATTTTGATATATTTATTTTTACCTAAAATTACCTGGTACGCAAATGTCTAAAAGATAAGCCCTCGCTGGGCTTTGACAAGCGTCTGCATCGAAATCTAATAGTACTGTACCTATTACTGTAAAAAATATTGCCCAGAAATTGTTTCCTGATGTTAAATCGCCTTCCACCCAGTATCCCAATAATTTTCCATTTGGTACCAATATTAGACCTATAAAATATATAAAAATATATTTATTCAGAGATTAGGTATATGAGAAATATTTTGTTTTTTTAGCTTACCTAAAAATACTCCACAAGCTAGCATTATCAGAAATGGTCTGCGTCGGCCCAACGGAAGTGTGCATCTGTCACTTAAAGATCCTAATATGGGAGTAACAAAAAATCCAATGCAAGGAGATACAGCCCATACAAGAGTCATATGTTGATGGTCGACTCCAATATTCAATAGTGTTGGAGATACAAATGCTGTTTCTGCTGCATACGAAAATTCTATTCCCATCACGGCAGCAGATATGCGTACTAGTTCACTTCTAGTTTTTTTTCTATAACACGTGGTTAAAATTATTTGAATATTATAAGTTAAAAGTACTAAATTATTTGATTTTTATCTTCAAATTAAAATAATCAGTACTTTTCTCATGAATATCTATGAGTATTATTGGATTTACCTAAATATATGAGAATACTGTTCCATATCAATTTCTGGTGGACTTTCGTCCTCTTTTTGGTTTTCTGGACGTTCAGCTAGACCAAACGATTGTAAGAGTTCCAAAAGAGATCGAGGACGTTTTTCCTTCCATTCCTCCCAATTATCTTTTAATGAATCCCTCCAGGTATGTAAAATACCAATCGGACCTTGGTACTCGTGAAGTTTATCCACCATGATCAATTACTAGAAGAATTTTTTAATTTTAATTGAATATCTTTAAATGAAAAGTAAAAAAAAAACGAATGTCAGTTATTTTCTATCAATCATAATAGCTAGGACCTAGAATCATAACCATATATCTATTTAATATTTTCTTAAATCTACATGTTAATAACATAAGTATCAATTAACTTATGTCTTATGATATATTTATATGGGTAAGGAATATAGGTAAAATATAATATATATAATTAATTGTGAAATTTAATATTTTTTATATTTCACAGAATATATAAATTTTTGATGTCTGTATAAAAATAATTTTTCTTAAATTAAACATTGTATTATAATTTTTTTATTTATAGTAGTATAGGTATATTATTACTTAATTTTAAATTGATGATTATGTTGTAGTCATTACAATTGTTTTAATTAATCAAGACAAATATGCGTGCAGAACTTTGCTTTGATTTTTGACGAATGTAAAGGAATATCGAACTTTAAAGATATTGTTGTGCCAGTTAAGGAAGATGAACTCTGTTCTTTTGTTTTTGGTGATTATAACTGATATAACAAGGAAACGTGTCTTTTAATATTAACTGATATTTGATTAATATCATATGTATATGCATGTCTTTATGTTAATTTAGACTTAATATTTTATTTAAATTTTTATGTTTTTAGTACTTAAAGTTGAATACCTAACTATAATATTATTTTAGATATTTATTATTAAGCAAATTGTTCATTAAAATTTAATTACATTGCAATAGAAAAAAAAAATAAAAATATCAACGAACAGTGTTTATAAAATACAGTATCGCGTATAAAATTAAAAAAAATAACCTTTCATGATTAAAATAATTAATAATGAAAAAGAACCTAGGTACTATAGTTGTACACAAATTAGGTACTTACTGGCTACTGCATATGATTAATAATAATAGTATTTTATTTATTGAATAATTTAACAATTAATAATATTAAAATAATAAATAATAATATATTTATTTGCAAGTCACAAATTTTTAAAATTTTACGGTAAAGTTGAAATCGTACTAAATGCTTACTGTAGATAATTAGTAAATAAATAACTATGGAATATTATTATCTTATCAGATATTACATAGTAAGTGATTACGAAAACATTCATTAGTTTTAATTAAATACCTATTTGATTTAATAACGTATAATAATAGGTACTAACATTAGTAATATATTTAATTTTGTTTGTATCTAATAAATGTATTATAACTTACTATTATTATTGTTTTATAATTTTAATAAGGTTGATGTGTAAGCCAACTATTTGTAGTTGATAATTTAACATTTATTAATTTAATACTTAACAATAAGATTTGAATTAATGAAAATAAATTATTGATAAACTAAACTGATGGTTTGAATGATTAGTAGTATTTAAATATAGTGTGTTATTATATTGATACTCATTACCTAGTACCTACCTATTCAGCAAGTAATAACTATAAAGGATCATTAATCTGTGTTTTTCTTTTATTGTATTTTAAAATTATTAACTAATATATTAAAACTGTGAAAAAATGTTGTGGTTATATCCTAAAATGTACAAAGATAAACAATAACATATTATAATAATATATACACTATGCATTATATTTTAATAAACTTAAAATTAGTTTGAACACACGTTAGTTCTAGGCACTTATAACGAAATTTACAATATACAAATTATATTTAAAAAAATAAAATAAATAATATTTATAACTGTATATTAATTTGCTAAAAAAAAAATGCATACCTTATTTTCAATCAACAAATAAATGGTTTGTTTAAAATTATAATTTATTCATATACTAGTTTCCAGGTTCCGATATATCATAAAAAATAAAACGGGAAGATAAAAAAGACGAATGCGCTTTGCCCAACGCGGACGAATAGACTAAAAGCGTTTGTGCGATAATCCAAATAACACACCCTCGCCGAAGTTGTATTTTTCTCCGCTGAGTCGCGGAGAAAATGATAAAATATATACAATAATTGTTGAATTGTTTTTAAATTTTTCAAGTAGTTTCACATATTTACGTATTTGTAGTTAATAGTTAAAGTGTGAAAACGGTTTACAAATCAATGTGTAAAGCTAATTAGAAACTGCACAACATTTATTTGTATGTTAAATTTTAATTAGTTATATTATATAAGTTTCACCTATTGTAGCATTAAGTAATGTAATAATAAAAAAATAAAAAATGACGGCTCTAAATTTGTCAGGATTTGTTTTGTATTCATAATGTTTAAATAAATCTATGGGTTTTTTTTTAAAATAATTTTTCAATTGATTTTTATAAACATTGACTATCCCATAGATGTATAGAAAGCGAAAATAAATTGTTTTGATGCTATCGAAGCAATTATGTTTATTGCACAGAATTTGTACTTACGCGAGCTCGGCTATTAAATCGAACGTAATTGTGATTACCTTAAGTGCGACAACCACCTGGGTACTTTTCAATTTTTCATGTTTTTCTTTTTAAGTATTATACAAATCACGCGAAAAAAAAATAATGAAATAACATAGCACTTTATTATACAAAATGTATTATCCTAGTTTACTTCTTATATTTCATTTTATTTATTTTTCTGATAAGTTGTATATATAGGTAACGATTAAGAGGGTATCGTACGACTTCATAACAGCTGAAGAAACCCTATAACTCGGTCAAATGTAACTCTTTTGAAATTGATTTTCATTTTAATATTAGTATCTCTTTCGAAGTCAGTGTTGTATAATTGTTCGTTTTTGGGTTTTGATATCCACATAACACAAATTACACGTAACAAATAAATACTACCTATTGAAGTATATTTAAAAAATGATAATTGTCAGTGTTACTATTCTTAATGATTTTCTTCCATTTGAATTTCTATTACAGTTGTTTCATATTGTATCTTTATAAATATAATAATTATTGATAATAACTACTTAACTAATTTTTAATATTTAAAATAAAATTGTTAGTGAAATACGACATAAAAAAAAAGAACAGTTTAAAATGATTTAAATAATTTAAAACCAAACAAATTGACTTTGGTGAATAATAATTAAAACCAAATGAATTTGGAAATATAAAAACATAATTTTTAAATCGTAATAATTTACTTGAAATTGATTTGGTTTTGATCATTTGACTTAATAGAGTAAGACAAGTAGAAAACTAGCTTAGAAATATGAATGATATTTTTGTAATCAACTTGTGTACAATACGGCAGCAGCACGTGTATAGTATATACCTATAATTAATTATTTGATAAGCAAACAAGAATTTAATAGCAATAATTTAAATAATATAAATTGTCCAATACGTTTGTAATTACTATGATAATATACGTATTTATTAATGCAAACTTTTGATTTCAATATTTGAATGCATATTATACACATTACATACAACAATTAATACGTATGCTATTGCTTATTGAGATGAAGCGTTTGGATTATTTGAATTTTTTTATGGTGATACAACTTCTATATAAGAGCGGCAATATTCTTAATTGTACAATTCACATTGCTATTATATAGTAGTATAGAAATAATAGCCAATTAAAGATGTTACAGACTAAATTTCCGATTTTTTTATGGCAAGTTTTCGTACAGTAATTTAAATTAATCGTACAATAAATTAAAAAAAGTTCAATACATCTATAAAATCAAATCAAATAAGTTTCATCTATTTGGTATGATTGAGAATTTAAATTATTAAATAAATTGTTTAGCTTAAAATCTAGAACATGCTATTTTTTTTCAAATTAATTTCTAGTCATATATATTTTTTTATTAATAATCTTTTTGTTACTATACTTATTAGCTAACATTATTTTAATCAATAGTTTATTTGTTATTGCAATGTATTATACAGTTGTTCAAAATTTATTTGATATTGTAAAAATGTTGATTTTTGTATTTATTTATAATAAATTATATATTTTGTTTCATTAGATTTCATGAAAAATTATATTTTTTTTAGGTAAATAAATATTAAATATAGGTAGGTCCTACTTGTACTGTATGTGTTATATATATATATATATAACTAGCTGATATGACAGACGTTGTCCTGTCTTAACCCTTCATCAGTGTATTGGTGTTTGTTAAACCCCACGTGATAAGATATTGCATGATACTATTAGTGATTGAACTAGATCAAATTTTTACCTTCACGAAATCCTTCTCTGTATAGTACTTTTTTATATTTTTTGATGCAAAAATGTTTTTTAGTTAATAGTAAAATTTATTTTCCGCATAAAATGTTACTAAAAATCGTTATTTTTTTTGATATAACATTTTATTTCTATGTTAAAAATGTTATTATTCAATTCAATTTAATAAAACTTAAACTAAAACATTGATTTTATGTTATTTTAAAATGTGGGGTGTAATAAACCTCAACACACTAAAGATCCAAAAAAATGTCTACACACTAACGAAGGATTAATGATTAATTATAAATATTGAATTCGAATTAGTATAATTAAAAAAAAAAAATATTATTCTAAAAACATAGTGTTTATTATTCTACTGTTTCCTGATACACAACATTTTTAGTTTAATTTTCTGACACATATATGAATAGTTTTGTTGGTTTTCTGAAACGGGAACAAGTGACATACAAGTTTCCATGTGAAAAATATGGATTTTCCATATTGATGCCACAAACACTTAGCGACTGTTCTTGCGATTTATTTATCGACATTGCAAATGCTAGTCGCACTGGAAATTGTCATTTTAATTTTTATACACTAGATAGATATAGATAGGTTGTTGATTTTTACTTCTAGGAAAAATTATTCATATCTACACGTCGATCAAACACATAATTTGATAGACAAAAAGGTCAGGTTACTGGATATTCGTGGTATACAATTTAAACGTTCATTTTAATGAATTATTAATTTTCCTCGCATTTTTCTTAATTTTTTCTTCCACAAGAACCTTCTCCTGACAATAACAAGTACACCAAAAAAATAATTAGCAAAATCGGTCCAGTCGTTCATGCGTGATGCCGTGACTAAGGGAAATAGCTGGGATTCATTGTTAAGTATATAGATTAGGTATTATATATTATATTCAATTATACTATACTTAAATTGTTTACTAAATTTATTTAATTTTTCTTTAAATGTTAAGCAAAACCATTTATAAATAATTTAAAATATCTGACTTCTTATTTACTCCTTTATCCGTGTCTAAGTAAAAATACAAATGAAAAATGTTCTTTCTTTATCCTTTTTTTCATTGTGTGTTCCGATAAATCAAGTATTATAAGTTATAGGTAAATTTATATGTTATAATCCAATAGAGAAATAATATTTTAAAATGTAATTTCGGGGACTAAAGGTCTACCGATTTATTTACATGTTTTATAATGCACAACATTATAGTTTATAATATTATTATTTAAACGCTCAGGTCCGGCTTAAGTGTTTAAATACACTTGGACAGACTTGAGTTTTGCAGCTCTTTAAATGTAAAATTTTTGAAAATTTTCTATAATACAAAAATGTTTAATGTCGCCCTAGGCGTGGGGCTAAGTCGCCTACCCATTGAGCCGGGTTTGTTTACGCTTATAAACGTATGATGTGTTTGGAAAAAAAAAAGGAATATTGGATTTTTGTATTAAAAAAACGACGTTGTATATTTATAGGAATAATAAAAATGTAAACAGATTACCCAGGATACCGTATCGCCGTAGGACGTAAAACACAAACGTTTTTGTTATTACAGAGAAACGTCTTATTCATACACAGTATAGATGTAATTGGATTTTATCGTCTTCTCTATATTCCATTCGGACAGTAAATAAAATCTTTCTATTGGAAGAAAACATTTAACTCTCCCGATTGTTATTCTTTTTGATAATGTTATGTTTTTATTCCCATTATAATCGTACTGAAGATATTCTCCCAATCTCCAGAGGATTAGTTGTGCTAGTAATGAGTATATGATACGGTTTCAGTGACAGTACATATGTAGGTCTGTTTTTTATTTTAAGATTCAATAAATGAACTTATTTTTTTAATGATGTTTTATTGCAGTAGTCTGCTCGGTTTTTAAGATGTAAAAGTAAAAAATTAATAATAATAAAAATAAATACCATCTTAAAAACGAATTCACTCGTATACTATGTACATCTATAAATAAGGTGTGCTAGTAGTCACTAGGTGTAGAAAAATTATATATAATACATATAATATAACTTGTAAGAATATAAAAAAAGGAAATAGTTCAAAATAATGGTAATTATATGTGTTATAAAATTAAATTTAACCGCATACTTTCACACTTTATAATATTATTTCATTTTAATCATGATTATATAATTATTTTATGATGGTAAAGTAAATTTTTTTTTTAAGTAAAAAATAAATAATATCGTGTTATTTAAATCCTGGAATGGTGGGATACTTAGGTCACCGGTCATTATTTTATTTGCTTAAGATTGTTATAGCAAATTTTGGTCAATATAACTTAGATGTAAAAGACGGATTATTGAAATATATAACAAATTGCTACAATTTTTCAATTTTAGCCATCTTTCTACGCATTTGATGTACCTTCTTACGACATTGTTTTTATGCAGTGCTGAATTAAAAGCTCAATATATATTTTTTATATTTAATTAATATAATTTTCAACACCTCTATAATCGTGTTAATTTTAATTTTTGGATTCAACGATTTTATTGCTATATATTTAAATGCTACTTGAAAAAAAGAAGTAAGAACCTTTTAAAATAGTAGGTACCTAAATATATTTTTTCTTGGTTATCATTTTTTTTCTTTTTATTGAGCGCTTTATACTATTCAATTATCGATTGCATTTATTCGTATTTTATTTATTAAATTTAACGCATGAATATAATATCAAAATTATGGCAAGTTCAAGTTATTATGTGTTATCTAAAATCATTTCTTGAACGAGTTGTTTTCATTGGTAGACTATTAACAGCTGACAGATTGCTAAATATTATAATGGTTTTTAATTTTAATAATTAAATAATCGTCTACAGAAATGAACCATGAATAACATTAGTACATATAATTGAATCACAACTATGATTACTAGGTACTGCGTGAATATGGCAATGAAAAAAAAAATCCGATTTTTAATACCAATATTAATTTGAATGTGTTTGTTTTATAAGTAGTACAGCATTATATATCGTTAAATTAATAATATTCATAAAGTTGTTAGTTGTGCAGTGTAATAGGCAATAGCTATCCTACTTCTGTTTCTTGCGTGATATTCAACAAGCAGACGGTATTTATCGAAATATTTTTGAACGGTTGTTGCCACACCTTTAACCACACATCGGATTATAATTGCCACCACAACATCGTATTGAACACACGCTCGACCAATTTGAACGTGTTAACATATGATAGTTTTGCGTTGTTGCGTTATAAATTGCGTTATAAAACTTAATAATTAATTAATTATACTATTTATCTGAGTCTGTGTTAAAACGATATAATTACTGTAAATTTAAATTTTCCGATAGTAAATTGGATCAGTAATATCGAATTGAAGTGATAACCGTTTTATTGGATAAATGGATATTGAAGTATTAACTTTGGCTAGGAACTCCAGATAAAGGGTTATTATTTTATGCATTATTTTGGTTATGCATGCGTAGTGCATATTAAACACGATGGAAACAAATAATTCAAAAGGTAAATTTCGTTTTAATTAAATAGTTGTTTATCGATAAGGGAATTTAAATTTTTTAAATGAAAAAATGCTGTAGGGAAATTATTTTATTTATTTATTTATTTTTTTTATAGAAGACATGAATTCTATGTGTCTTATAAGTACTCAACCGTCACACTCGGATAAAGCTATCAAAAACTTCGGTAAGTTTAAATATGAAAATTCTAATTTATAAATTAAACATTTACTACATTTTCATTAGTTATGTGAAAAATGAATATTTTTAGAATTTTTTAATCTTTAAACTATATTGGAAATTTAACTAGTAGCCATTTTTTTTTATGTAACAGACATCAAAATAGCATTGGTAGAAAGTTTAAAAGGTGTCTATTTTATCCGATATGTGTTGTAAATTGTAATTATTGATATTTATTTAATATAGTATACTTCTTATATATCTGCAGTACTACACAATTTCGGTTGTGACAAATTAGTATTGCTGTAGCTAAAACTTTTATAAAAATAAAAATTTTGTTTAATATTAAGAGCGTTAAAATTTGATTTTAGCAGGTTTAAACTTTTTACCTTATATAGTCATAACTATAGCATTAAAAATATTTAAAAATAATACTTTCACAGTTCACGTGTTACTAACTACGTACACTATCTATCATTAAACATTTTTTTATTTTTATATAAAAACAAATTTTGAATACTATAATTCTATAATCGTACATTTTTCTTTGATAGGGGCTTAATTAAAATTGGTGTGAGTGGGATTGTACTTTGAATTTGTATTAAGAGTATTATTGAGTTATGTATTTTTTAATGAGGGTTTCTAAGGTTTACTTGGTTCACTTGGTTTATAGTTTCTTATTAAATTATAGATGCGCGAAGTTAAAGAAAAAATTTGAACACTAATTTCCACTATAGTGCCAAAATATAGTGTTGAATTAGTGTTTTTCAATGGAACAATTTTCAAAATTAGTGCTATGTTTCTTTACGAGATATAGGATTTTTAATGTACGAAAATGAAGTTACTTTCCATTTTCTCCGATCGAATTCAAAGTGCCACTATAGAAATACAAAATAATTGAAATACATTTTTGAAATAAGTATATAGAACAGACCGCATATTCCTCCAAAGAATAAATTATAAATGACAATTTGAGGTCACTAAACCCTAGAAATACTAAATAATAAATTTTTAGTACAAAAATTAGTAATAAGTTCGTGTCTTATTAATCTATAATTATTTTTGATAATATACTCTGGCAATAAAGTAAAAGGTAAATTGTATTGTTTATGTTATAAACGTTCAACATCAAGACGCATTTTAGATTATAATTTTGTTTTTTGAATATTTATATTTGTGAACAAAAATATTATTAGTATGTTTTTATTATTCGTTTGTTTATAATCTTATATAAATAAATATCATGATATTACTATTTATTTATCTGTTTATGATCACATATTCAGTGTATAGGTATGTACCTATTGTTCCTATATACATATATTTTGTGTTTTTTGCGATTAAGTCAATATATATATTATATATATAACATTGTTTATACATGTAATTTGTTTAGGAATTTGATTTAAGTGAAAAACATAAACAACACGTTCTAGAGCATTTAACTTTAAATCGAGGATAATAATATAAGTACTCACCCTAGTACTCAGCAGTTACCTATATGATAGTATAATGTACTTACTACAGTATTTTTTTTTTTTTTTTTAGAAGTAGAAAATTCTAAATGTTTGATAACGAAATCCGTAAATTTAGACCAAGCTATGGAAATTATTGGTGAGTAAATTTTTATTAAATCCAAATATTTGTACATATAGCTACTAAATTTTTAGTTATTTGAGTAATCAAGCTAATTATATTACAATATTGTGTATAATTATTTATTAGCTGTATTAAGAGGATGTCATATCCGCATGTGTTGTCTCCGTCTTACGTTCGATATGGACAAAACCCATTCACGCAATCTGAATAGAACTCGTTCAAATTCGGTTCTAGAGTAAATAACCTATCATAAAATTAAGATATGACAATATTTTGGAGGACAAGACGCTGAGTTCTTTTTTTAAATTTAAATTTTGAAAAGTTAAAGGTTATTTGAAAATGTTGAAATTTCTAAACGATTATAATGAGCGTTTTATGTTGGGAATAATGGAAAAAACTTAGCGTCTTGCCCTCTGAAATATTGTTATTTTTTAATTTTATAGTAGGTATATTTATATTTACTCTAGAATCAAAATTGAGTGAGTTCTACTTAGACTGCGTAAACATATTTTGTCTAAATCGTACGTGTGTAAGACGAAGACAACAAATGCGGATATGACGTCCTCTTATTTATTATTTTTATTTTGGCTTATTTTTATTAAAGCACGCAGTAACGGATAAGCGTGATATATTTATTTATTATTTTTGAGAAATATTTTTAGGTGTCTTAAAGTATTAAAACTTCTTAATTTTCCGTTGGGGCTTAGTCGCCACTCACTGTGCGTATAATAATTTTATTATTTACGGTTAAATTTAAACTTAAATCATTAAATTCAAATTTAAATATATATTGATAAATAATAATAATAATAATAATAATAATATGTTTTTATTTATAGAGCCTAGTTCAAAACTTCAAAAAAACATTTTTTATGGGTAATTTTTTCTGAATTTAAAAATATATACATATTTTATTACTGTTATAGTGATGGTTTTTTGTATGATAATATGACGTAAACGTAAATCGTAAAAGTCAAAATAAATTTCAATTCATAAGGTTATTTTAATAAAATATCTCAACTTAGAGCGTATCGCGATGTCGGTGGTTACTTCTTTAAATATAGTAAATTATGTATGATGTTTTTAAGTATAGCAAAGACATCACTAGAGCGCGCACTAAATTATGACAATTATTTATGTTTATTTCGTTTTCTAACTTTCTATCCATACACATTATACATTATAATAACAATTGATAAATAATATATATACGTATAAAATTGCGACAATAATATTGTCCTTACGGCAACAGTATCTTTAACCTATAATAATATTTGTTGTCAATTGTTACGATTTACGATTGTAACTATCGCAGTATATTATCATCGTACAGAAGATTCAGTTTTAGAGTACATTTGTATTGTTGCACTGTATCAAATTTTTGTATTGCCACCAAGTATTATAATATATGAGATGTGTAATAACTAGGTCTGGTGCTTAGCTAAGACTTTTTTTAAAGCAGGGCGTTTTAACTGTTTAAAACATTTAAAACAAAATAAATGTCGCCTGGTTGCGTCGATATTTATTGACAATAATGGTATTATACTTACCAAATTCTACAATTTTCAAGACGGTACGTGAGAAAGATTTTAGGTACGAATTACTGCAGTATGAAATACATGGTTATAGATAATAATTTTACCTATAATCATGTCCATGGGATACGGATCATAAGTCACAACGTCATTCGTCGATAAAATCTATCTATTAGCAGTTGTTAACTACACATTTTGTTAAAACCTGAAGCATTTTTAGCATACAATATATTTTTGGATTATATATTTATATAGTCGAGGGAGTGTTTTAGTATTCAAATGACCCATTTCCCTCCTATATAAGCTTATTTTATGAATATTTGTTGTTAAGCTATTTTTTAAAAACAATTACACATACATTTTTTTTTTTTAATAAAAAAGTATGGGAGATCTAACATCGTTCTTGTATACGCTATTTGTAGCAGATATAATTATATCTTAAACATTAATATTTAAAGTCGATGAATACTTTTTATTAAAATTACATTGAATCATACTTTTCCAATCCAATTGAATCCTTGAGTTGGAAAGAGTTAGTTCTTAGAATGGATATGCATGAATATCTATGATAAAATATAATTTAAATTTTATAGTAAAAGTTGATTTAGGTTTAATTAAGTATATTTTTAATGTAGAAGTAAAAATATTTTTACGATAATTAGTACGAGAAAGGAGGCTGTCCAATAACAGAACCCTCATTACCGTATATCCTGAGATAATAAATTAATAAATTAACGTTATAATTGTTATTTATTTATTAATAATACGTAATTAATTAATTATTTGGATTTAATTTTGGAAAATTTTTAAAACTAAATCTCCAGATACAAAAAAAAAAAAAAAAACTGGTTAAAATATTTAAATGCTGATATTTGTGACATAGTGTGGTAGTTAAATTTATATTTTTAGCCAGGCATTTAAAACAAGAGTTTTTAATGTGTTTATTTTAACAGGATTTGGAAGTTTTCATTATTACATACTATTCATTTGCGGATCGCTTTTCGCAACTATCTCCATTAGCGTGACGTCAGTATCCTTCATTATACCGTCAGCACAATGTGATTTTCAAATGACTTCTATCCACAAAGGAATTCTTAATGGTGCTTCAATGATTGGTATGAATTTCATTCCTCATATTAATGTGATTTTTTCAACAGTTGGTTTCTTTTAGGAATGTTCTTTGGATGTTTTATTTCGGGTTACTTGGCAGATTCCAAAGGCAGAAAGTATACATTGATTCTTTGCATGATGATTGATAGTATCTTCAACCTCATATCCAGCATATCTCAAATTTATCCAATATTAATATTTTGCAAGTTAATGAGTGGATTTGGGTAAGTAAATAATATTAATATAGTTGTCTAACCAGGAGTTATGCACTAATTTTGTACTATTGAAATTTTAATATATTCAAATTCGAAGTTGTAAAAATAACTAGATTGGTATTTTATAAGAAGATTTACTGTTTATACAATGGCTTTATTGATTACAAACTCTATTATATTTATCCTACTGATTTAAATCAGTTCATCTTAGTAGCCTAATAGAATATTCTTTACGGATTACGTGTATAGGTACACTAAACAATAAACATAGGTATTATAATTTATAACAATAAACGAATTTAAGAGTAAATAATATATTGTTAAACCATTTTTAGGATATCTGGTGTTACTGTATTTTATTCATATCTTGGAGAGTTTGTGAGTACCAAAGATCGCGAAAAATTTCTATGTTGGATGGAACTGTTTTGGACATTTGGTGTAATTTTACTTCCATGTGAGTACTGTAATATTTAGTCCCCGCTCAAAATATCTCCTCAAAAAATATTTCCTAATTCTAAAATAGTATCTTCTAAAAAAAAAATCTCGACGATTAATGTTAATATCATTATGGTTAAAATAATTTGCAATAAAAAAGGTTTCATATAATTTTAATAATTCATTATCATAACTTATAATCTAAAAATCTAAAATAATACAATAATTACTCATTTCGAGTACGTATATCATGAAGTACATTCATATTTTTGCACTCAATATAATATCAAATGAATTTGTCTACACCTTTATAAAATGTATGAATAGGTACTTGCTGTGTAGTAATACATTTTTATCTTTTTGACTTACTGTAAATTATTAAAACATTTTTATATCCATTCAAACTTACGTTGATACTAAAAATAATGATTTGTAGTAAATACAGTCGTTACATCGATTAAGTTATTTATGATGTTATTATTTATCATTAGAAAATATATTTATACTTTCATAATAGATACATAGCTTACCCGTAGTACATTTGTAATGGTGAAAAATATTTCAGATAATATTATTTGGTCGGTGTAACATTGTGATTAGTTACTATCATTTGTTGGGTTATTTCTGTTATTTTTTAGCAAACATTAGTTAGTATACAAGTGAAAACTTTTTTAGTTATAGGTGCTTTTAAAAATATAATATAAGAATCTGCAACTGTTTAATTATTATACTATTATAAAATTAACTAAAAAAAAGGGTGTTAAGTTGGTACCGCTCTGCCTGTATCGAATAAATTCATTGATACGTCGCATTGTATAATATGTAAAACGGTTTTGAGCGGAGATGATCTCTTAGTCTATAATAATATCGCTAAGTATATTTCACGATATATTATTTGATATTTTTACTAAAGTAATTTATTTAACTGCATAGGTATTTTTATGTTAAGTAAAGTTGATACAATGTGATAAAAAAATCAAATAGATATTCCAATAAATGATAAATATAATAAAAATATCTATATTCAATCAATAATATTTTAGTATTTTTCAGGCATAGCATGGTTAGTTATACCACTAACATTTAGAATCGAGTACGGTTTCTTTTTGTTCAGGTCATGGAATTTATTTATAATAATTTGTGCGCTTCCCAGTTTAATATTTTCATGTTTCTTGGCTAAATTACCGGAAAGTCCAAAATTCTTACTTGCCAAAGGTAAACACGACGAGACCATCGACTGTTTAAAATTTGTTTATAGATGGAATAATAAGACTGATGATAATTTTCCGGCAAGTTTAAGTATTTATTGTTAATTAATAGTGCTCTGTATGGCCACTTTTAACGAATATTTATAATACTTACTTTATATGTATTTTGATTTTTTAGGTGACTTCATTAACGTTACCAGATTACATTTATGAACAGAGTAATAAAAGCTTCATTTATGGACTCTACAATAGTATTTCGGATCTGTTTACTTCTAAATTCAAAGTTGTGGCTATTCTTACATGTGTGATACAATTTTGTTGTACAGCTAGGTAATGGTTTAAGTAAATACAAGAAAAATATGTAACCAAATAATACAAAGAAGTATTTTTCACATTAATTAAGTGGTTTTATATTTTTGTTTGTGCAGTTTTTACATGATGGTTTTGTGGTTCCCAGAGCTGATGAATAGATTTCGATGGTACGAAACATTATATTCAGGTCCCCAAAATATGACAAATATGTGTGAAATTGTGTCTCTGTTTAAAATTGAACCTGAAGAGATCGATCTTAAATGCAACGATGAAATAAATCAATCTGTATACGAGAACATACTCATTATTGGCATAGCATGTATACCTACTAGTATAATTGTGCCACTGTTAGTCAACAAATTTGGAATTAAGTTGTTCTTAGGTTTGAAAATATTTTTAATTAATGTTATAAATGTCGATATATATTTATTTATTTTATTCGTTTTAAGCTAATTTATTATGTCTTTATTTAGTGTTGAGTTTTTTTGGGTCAGCAATGTCCTCCGCTTGTTTGTACTTCATTACATCTTCATTTGAGAACATTGTGTTATCCTCCATATTTGAAGCTCTTTCCAGCTTGGGTATTGGTCTAATATTTTGCATAAGTGTTGAGCTGTTTCCTACAGAGTTTAGGTAAATCTATAAAGTTAGAAATCTTCAAAATTCTTTATATTTTGTTATTTTTAGGGGTGTTGCTGTAGCTATTGGTTCCATGTTTGGCAAAGTAGGCGCAGTTATTGGTAACATCGTAGTTGGTATTTTTATTGATGCTCATTGTATGGTTCCTATTTTAGTATCGTGCTCTTTGTTGATTAGTAAGTATGCCCAATGAAAAACATCACTACTTATTATTTTATAGTAGATATCGGTTGTACCTTATCACTGTAATAATAAATGTGTTAAATTTAAATTTAATGATAAATTATTATTTTATACAAAAAAAAATTCTGAGTAATGACGGTTTGTTAGCCTATATTTTTAAAGATATTTTATATTTATATTGTAATTGGTTATCTATGTTTCTGTTAGTATATTATATAGGTAGATTGATCTAATTTTGTCAGAAAACAGATCGCAAATATTTTTAAGTTTTTGTAAAACTATTCATAAGAAACTGTGTACATTGGCCATTCAATTTTCAAACAATTTGATATAAAATTAAAAATTTTAATAATTTTTATATTTTTGCGATTTCAACAAAATATATGTAATAATATGAAATTTTATTGCATATTTTAAAATTGCTTTAAAAACAACTTATGTAAGATGTAGCATTATATTTTCAAATTTTTTGATAAAGTCTAAACACTTTTATCAACACTTTTAAATAAAATATTAAAAACAAGTTTAAAATTTAAAATTTCTATAGTAAAAAACATGAGAAAAATAATAAAAGTTTACGAAATTTCATTGTGTATAAGAAATGTTAGCTTGTGTATTAGCTTAATGTTTCGAGTTTTTACCATTTTTTTTTTTTTTTAATATTAAATTAATAATCAATTAATAGAACATCATTATTATATGCTCTAATATTAAATATCATAAAAATTTGAAATTAATATTTCATAAAATATGTATTTGGGAATTTAAGGGGATTGAAAATGGTAATTTTCTATCTTTGTCTAACACGCACGGAGTATAGGGATCTAAACGTATTTTCATTTCAATCATTGGAATCCAATGTATCGATTAATCTAATGAAACGTCAAACGATAAAAATACTAAAAACAGATTTCTATTTATTGTGAAGTCTATTTGTGGTCGACTTTCTAAGATTTTTGATTTTAACTTTTTCCTATTTTTCAGGTGTGTTAGACAAAGACATTAATTTTCGCTTTCAATTCCTTTGGCTTTTTTAAGTTTTCAATAAAACTTTATTAAATATTTAAACTTCAAGTGTTAAAATTATTAAGCATTTTATGAAATTTTGACCTTCTAAAAGTACTATCTAATTCTTCCATAAACTGCCCTTAAATTAGAAAATGAAAATATTTTTGCTGACCCGTTTGGTAATGACAAATGTTCATACACACACATACACTTATAAAAAATAATAAATATTAATAAACATCATTGTAAAATCAATAAATTTAAAGCTTCGCTCAAAGTGTATAGTATATTATAATTATTATTAGTCATAGAAACTAGTAGTGATACTTACAATGCATATATTATTAAATATGAAATTTTTAATTATCTATTTAATTTAAGCATTTTAAACGTCAATTGTTATTTGTTAACAATTTATGCTTTGAAGTATAATAATTGTTAAATTTTTTAATGTTTTTTTAGTTGTATTAATTAATTTAATCAGTTGTAAATATAAATTGATTTTTTAGTTTCAGCAATATTAGTATTAACATTACCGAGAACTGGAAAGACTGCCATAAAATGAAAATGTAATAATAAATAAGAGAACTTTAAATTTGTGCTATTAAAAAAAAAAAAAAATTACATCCTGTTTTTAAAATTTTACATTAATGTATTAGTGTATTATTATGTATTTTTTCATTGCATGTATTTTGTTTGTATAAAATTGAGTATCTTTATAATGTATTTTATAAGTAAATAAATATTAATTAAACTTGATAAACAAATATTTATAAAAAAAAAAATGGAAGAAAAGTGTACTACACTTCGCTGTATATTAGGTGTTAAGTATTAATTATATTATATATATTTATTTATTATAACAATATATATTTTTACCATATTATATCAATTTTTATAACTCAAAAAGTAATAAAATATTTGTGTTAATACCATAAAACAGTAGAAATAGGTTCATAGTGTAAAGTGTTAATATCTTAAAATTAATTAAAAATTTCATTGTATATAGAAAATTCATAATAATATAATATACGTAATAATTTTAAGTTCCCACAAACAATGTTTTTAAATTAAAAAAAAATAATTAACATCGTTAATTATCATTTAAATAAGTAATTTTGTTCCAATTTGAACCTAAAATGTTTTAAAAAAATAGTTGTCTTTATATATTTATTAGATTTTATGGTCTCAGTATAAAATACTTAAGATTAATCTTGTATTCACTAATTAAAACTTGGTATAAAAAGAAAAGTTTATATGAATTTCCAACTACAAAAATGTTTGCATTTTTTTGTAATCTTGACGAATTCCGTTAAAATTATAACTTTAAAAACATATTGTAAAAAAATTTGTTTTTATTTATTTTAATATTTTTATCCGGATTTTTAAGAACAATTTATATTAAATTTCCAAGAATTCGAATCCAGAAAATAATTTATATCGACATTTATAAAAAAAATTCAAATTGGTTATGCAATTTATCATATTATAAGAGGTTATCGATTATAAAACGATTATATTGTTAATATATATGTGTTTCGTTTATATGTATATTTAAATGCGTATGGTATACATGCATAATATATTATAATAAGTAACTCAAATAGTATAATATAATATAATAGTATTTACCACTTTACCAGTCACGTATGGAAATAAAGTGTTTTAGATGTTGCATCACTCATTCCATCAGGCTGGATTTAGGGGGCTTTTCGATCGTGTTCACTTAGAGTTATATAATGTTGTATACTATTAGCATTAGGTGTTATATTATGGTGGAGAATATTTTTTATGGTTATATAATAACGTAAAAATAAAATAAAAATAAAAAAATGATCTAAAAAGGGCTTTAAAAGGGTAACCCTCTTTTTCCCTTCAACTTTTTTCTAGGCTTAACCAGCCTTGAATAATAGGGTCAGGTCTGATGGATTCTTCCCAATATTTATAAGAGCTAAAGAATATAATCACATATTAGGTAAAAATATTAAGTTTACGCTATTATCTTTTTTTTTTAATTTTCGAAGCGCTCTCGAGGACATGTATTCGAGAATTTTATCAAGTATACTGTAATATGAAATTGATACATAAGCTATTATAATAATAACAAGTATTATGCACCTTTCCTGTATTTCAGCTGTATGTATGGTTATGCTGTGATTTGATTAGGTAACACAAGTTAAAAAAATCTAGACATTCGAATGCAAATGAACATACCATTGATATGGGTGATATACAATTGCGAATGGAACAATTAAAAACCGACCTTTTTTCATAACACAATTGCTAACGTTTTTACCCGCCTTAAATCGTGCGGTATTGCCAGATTTGGTATTAATCAATTACAAATTTTTAAAATAATTAAATAGTAGATATAAGGGTTTTCTGCTATACGTATCAAAGTAATTTACATAACTCTATGACCAAAAAAGAAAGTGAATATATACGAAAATAGCAATTAACAATCAACCTAATATGTGAGTAGGTACGTATAAAATTAAAATGTGGATATTTTTTATGGCTCATATCAGTGAAAATTTGAATTAATTATTCATAAACTTTCTTCTAGTAGGAAAAAACTCATATGATATATCACACGATACTATTCATATTCAAATACATAGTAGTGTAAATGCCTATTTGAAACACTATTAAATGCAAATGATATCAAACGCCTGATAAAATTTGGTGTGAGAACAAGTATAAGTGGCGTGTTATCTAAAAACACTTCCTAGACATAGAGAGACTTAAATAATATTATATTTATGACATGACAAATAAAATGTAGTATTAAATTAATACTGCTGTACCATTTGAATACCTATAGTGTTGATACTTGATAGTAAAATTAATATACCAATATACTGTAATAACATGCTGTTATTAAGTTATTAAAATATCTTGTACTTCGATTTGCATTATACCTATCTAATCTCTTCTAAACATCACAAAATTGAGAATATTTTTATATAACAGACTCCCGTGACTAATTTAAACGCGCCAACAGTTAGCAATCGAGAATTATGACAATTGATTGTTATTGATACTAATGATTTTGTTAATACTATATACTGACAGATGTTGGCTGACAATATGAAAAAAGCATAATGATAATTAATTAGTTACAATCATTTTATTGGACGTCTGAAATAATTATTCGGACATTCGTTAAAATAACTTCAGTTACAAACACTGTTGTTGATGTTGCCACCATCTAATCGCAAGGCGGTGTTCTTATTTTTGTATTCTATTTTCAGTTATTCGGTTTGAAAATGGATAAAAATAAATCAAAGGGTAAATACAGCGTAAATAATAGTTATAGGATGATTCAGTTTTAGTGTAATAATAATTTAAAAGAAATCTAGAATTTATTAATTGTTTATTTTAGATGCTGAGGATTCTGCTTTTCTTGTAGCTCAACCTGTGCATTTAGATGATGCAATCGAAATGGTCGGTAAGTGAATTTAAAATAGTAAATTATTCAATTTCTAAGTTATTAAAATAATTAGTATCAGTCCAAAAGTTTATACATATAAGTATCTTAAAAATAAGTAGATGAGTATATTTTTATACTTCTTGAAATGTTGATAAAATTGCTTAAATATTTAGTTAAATTAGTATCTAGCTTAAAAAAGTTTATTATTGGAATAAATAAATAAATATTTGTTGTATTCAAATAAAAAATATTAATCAAACATTTATTTGTTTTTGTTTTTAATATTTAATTAAAAATTATTAGTGGAATGGTATATTATGGAATGT
This sequence comes from Melanaphis sacchari, assembly GCF_002803265.2. Classification (NCBI taxonomy): domain Eukaryota; kingdom Metazoa; phylum Arthropoda; class Insecta; order Hemiptera; family Aphididae; genus Melanaphis; species Melanaphis sacchari. Next base: position 2,959,182 of record NW_020271635.1, read on the forward strand.
AATTAGTGATGCAATTAAAATTTTTTTTTGTGTATATGTTTAACTATATACTTATTAGAAATTTAGATTACCCATGTTGAATATATTATTTAAAATAAGTATTATTAAATATTTTAAACCATAATATCAAAAATAAACGTGACACGTAAGCCATTTTACTATCTAATAATAATTAGAAGGTCACTATTATAGGATGTATTAGATTTTATTTCAATCATCAGTCAATCGAACAATGATTTTGAGCGGAGGAGTCCGTCAGCCTATATTTTTACTCTTGAGGATATTTTTTTATACATTTATATTCTTATTAATAATTTATTTTTTTTACAGTAGGTAGAAATAACTTTTGTCAAAAATGACAAAAATAAAATGTGTATTTTATTATAACTGTATGACGTTATTAGTTGTTATAAACACAAAAACATTGTTTTATCTTTGCACTAAAAATTTAAAATGGATTTATTATTATGTTTTAAATTTTACATAAGTATGATAAACTTAAACATTATAAATTATATTTTAAATTCTGAGTGGAGCGATGAATCTATTGGTATCACAATGATTTGTGTTTTTTTTTGTCTGTCATTACCTTTTGAGACAGTAAAAATGCATTGATATTAAAAAATGATGACGGTTTCTGATAGAAAATTGAAAATTCAATTGCAGGGCTTGAAACTGAAAATATTTTTTCCGATTTCGAATACCGATATTTATTTTTTATATTTAGATTTTGGTTTTGGTATCGGTTTTGGTATTTAACGGTTTTAACCGGTATTCAAAAGTGGTATCCAATACTGGTTTCAAGCCTTGGTTCAAAGTACTTTTTTTATGATTGGAAAAAAAATTGAAAAATAGGAATTTTTACGCAAATCCAATTTCTAACTTAATTGATTTAGTTTTTTGATTTAACTTTAGATACCTGAAAAATTCACAAAATTTTTATATTATCATTTCCTATTATTATTCCCTATTTATGATAAAATTTTTAATTTATTTTAACTATTTTTAAGTTAGTTACAAAAGCACAAGCAATTTTTAATTTTTTTTTAGTTTTTTTTCTATAAATGTCAATTAAAATTTATTCACTAAGTAGAAATTTTTGAAAATTTAAAATAAAGCTTCTTATAATTTTTCAATTTCACAATAATTGAAAAATATCGAAAATTTATAGTTTCAATGTTTATTTGTGAAGTTTAAAATAAGAATTTTGATGAAATAAAAATTGTCAACAAATGATAACTTTTTGGTATTTAGATATTCTTAACATTTTTTTTTTTTTATCAAAGTCTTGAACATTTAATACAAGATTCTTCATAACTCTTAAGAAAACTATACTGAAATTTTAAAACCTAAGAAATAAATATCGATAATTGTTTTTATAGACATTTTCAATTTAAATTTAGACGAGAATACGTATTTAAGTAATGAATAATTGTTAATTGTTTTGCTATAATTTAAAAACATTGTTCATGGTAACTTAAATTTTTTATGTTTATTAAATTATTATACATTTTTCTATACACAATGATATTTTAAAATAATTTTACAAGGTATTAAATATTTATATTATGAATATTTTTTTACAGAAAGATGTTATTGAATTTTAACTTATATAAGTTGATATAATACAATATACACATATATTATTATAATAATTAAATCCTAATAATTTGATAAATTCAATATTATCGGAAAAAATGTTATCAACCTGTTGTGTTATTAAGAATAAAATTAACGTCTTTAATAAATATTTACTCCAAAAAAAACATCAAGAAATAAAGTTTGTGATAATATAAATCGACAGTTCGTCTCCGCTCAGTTTTCCATGTATTATTATATATCATTAAATTCAAAATTAATACAACTAATATAGTGTCCTAATTGATACTTTATGTATTGCAGAATGGTATCCATTTTTATATTTTATAAATATACTAATAAAATTGTAACATTTTAATAATTAGGATTTGGACATTTTCATTACTACTTGTTATTTATTTGTGGATCACTTTTCGCGGCATTTGCTTTTAGCGTGACGTCAGTGTCTTTTGTTGTACCGTCAGCCCAATGTGATTTTTATATGACTTCTGTCCACAAAGGAATCTTAAATGGAGCTTCCATGATTGGTACGTATATTTTGTTACCGAGGTAAAATTTATTCATATGTATTTGGTTTATTTTAGGAATGTTTACGGGATCTTTTATTTGGGGTTACATAGCTGATTCCAAAGGTAGAAGATATGCCTTGATAGTGAGTATGATGATGGATGGTGTTTTCAGTATCATATCTAGTGTATCTCAAATATACCCAGTGTTAATATTTTGTCGACTGATGAGTGGATTTGGGTAAATTAAACATGATATAAATATAATGCTTTATGAACAGCGTGCGCAATGGTATTGCCAATAGTGAATAATAAGTACAATGCTACTCCAGGACCTTTGTTTTTAGACTACGAATGCCTATTACACTAAATATTTGGTACATTTTGATTTCTTAAGATTTAATTTTGGCTATCAACAGTTTTAACTGTTGTATCCAGGTTAGTTAGTATAATTTATACGAGGAATCTATTGGTTTCATAATACTTATAAATATTATATAATATTATATTATTCGGTTCCTGTAGGGGTGTTAAAACTTTCTCGATTACCTAGTATAAAAAGTTTCAAGTTTAACTACATAGATTTTATGTGCTCCTTTTTGTAACTATAAAATAATATTTTAGTTTTTCTTTAGTATATTGTGTAAGGAAGAACTAAGAAACTTAAAAAAATGTTAAAGAATTATTAGACAAATGTGTTAGATGAAGGTTTGATATCAATAAGCCACATCCATAAAATTATAACGATAACCGCAATATTGATATTTATATATTATATTTATTTATGTATGATGTTAAGATGTCTTTGCATTTTCTAAAATATAAATTTTTTGTTCGTATATAGGGTGTCTGGTGCTACAGTGCTATATTCTTACTTAGGAGAATTCATTAATGCCAAATACCGTGAAAAATTTCTATGTTGGATGGAAATTTTCTGGACGAGTGGTATTATATTACTTCCATGTAAGCATTATAATATTTGAATAATAAGACTAGCACCTATGGTTCCGGGTGGATGCCGGACTGGAGTATACTTCGTAAAGTGTACTTGAAGGTGGTACCATCAGCGATATTTATTGTTGGTAGACTATCACATATTGATATTCATTGATAATAATATCACATTTTAATATATTATACAATAATATATTCCATTTAAAATTAATTTGGTTCAATAATATGTATATATTCGTCGACAAATAATTATTAAACGTTTGTTAGGTATAATCGTGTGCTCCATACCTCCATGTGAACAAAATAAATTAAAATAATCGCTTGTAATATCATAATAATTATACATTAAAGAATTTGAGATGATTAATTTTGATGCTATAAAACGTTAACATTTAATTGGATTGGTATATAAGACCCGTATCTACCTATTAAAACATTAATAATTTTCCTATGGCCTTTGTATTGCAGTAATAGGACGTGGAACGAAATAAAATAAAATATTAATAGAGACAATATTAAAATCGCAAAATTAATATTATGTTGTCAATATATTATACATTTATTTTAATAATTTATTATTTAAAAATCACAATAATAAACCAAATTATTTATACTTAATGATTACATAATTGGACTAAAATATATAGGTAAAAGTTATTTTTAAAATTTATTTTTTTACTTACGTTAAAAGCTAGAATATATAATATGCTTATATATGTAAATCCTATATGAATTTTATATTTTGTTGTTTAATATATTGCTGTTAAATTAAGACTACAATATCGTGAATCATTTTACATTCGCTTACATTGAGAATTTGGAGTATTATAAAATATTGATATAGGTAATACATTTTTCATAAAATTCTAAGATCATATTATTTTCAATTTTTTAACTTTTTGTTATACCATTTTGGACTTGGACGATTGAAATTCATAATCATGCTATACAATTATATAAAAATACGTTGGTACAATAATTGCCAATGTAAAAGTGCAATACTAAATAGATGCCTCTAATAAAATAAATAGTACTATCACCCATTTTAACAAATGATTGAATAAAAATAATTTCATTTTTTAGATTATCTTTCTATTTTTATACTCAATGCGTTATTTTTAATAATATTAATCAAGTAAGTAGGTAACTTAAAACCATTTTAGTGTATAGCTAAATTAGCTAATAATCTACTTAAATTTGTTAAATTAGTTATGTTGTATTTATAATTATTGAACTATAAGAGTATTACTAAAAGCTAATAATAATAATAATAAAAAAAATCTATTTAAATTAATTTATTAATATATATATATATATATATAGGTATATTTTAATGTTTCAAAATAAAAGCAATTAAAATAAAATAAATAGGTACCTAAAATATAATAATACAGTAGATAATGATTGATAAACTTAATGAAAAATAAAAAAATAACACTAGTATTTTTTAGGTGTGGCGTGGATAATTATACCACAAACATTCAGAATCGAATATGGATTCTTTTTATTCAGATCATGGAATTTATTTGTGATTATATGTTCTTTTCCGAGCATAATATTGGCATACTTATTGGTAAGATTGCCGGAAAGTCCAAAATTCTTACTCTCAAAAGGTAAACACGATGAGACAATCGATTGTTTGAAATTCGTTTATAAATGGAACAATAAAACTATTGATGATTTTCCGGTAAGTTTAAATCTTATTTATTAATTTATACTAATCTTATAGTCATAGGACCTCTATCAATAAATATTTATTACACTTCTGGATTTTTAAGGTGACTTCATTAATATTACCTGATTGTACTTATGAAAAGAGTAGTGGTTTCTTAAATGGTCTCTATGAGAGTACTATTGGGCTGTTCACGTCTGAGTTCAAATTTATAGCCATAATTACATGCATTATTCAATATTGTTCCACTACCAGGTAACACGTCTAATTCAATGAGTGAATGTCAAGAATTTTCTATACCAAAATTAGACACTTAATCAATAAGCAATACATTAATTTGTTGTTTTGCAGTTATTACATGTTGATGCTATGGTTTCCAGAGCTGATGAATAGGTTACGATGGTATGAGACATTATATTCAGGACCGAAAAACACGACGAATATGTGTGAAATTGTTTCTATGTATAAGATCGAACCTGAAAAGATAGATTACAAGTGCAATGATGATATAGATCAATCAGTATATTTAAACATAGTCATTATTGGAATCGCATGCATACCAACAAGTCTTATCGTCCCACTGTTCGTTAACAAACTAGGACTCAGGTTTTTTTTAGGTACATAATAATTGAAGGATTCGTAATTAAATTAGTTTAAGGAAATAGCTTAAATTTAATCTTAATCCAACAGTAAATATACTAAAATATATTAAGCAAGAAAAAAATTGGATTTATGTTAATAGTAGTAGGTGGACATATAAATATGAAAATTTATTAACTATTATACAACCAGAGTAGAGCATATTTAAATACATTTTTATCAAGATAAAATTTTATTTGAATCAATTATTATTCAGATAGATTTTTTCACAATAATTATTCGAATAATTTTTAAAACTATAATAGCAATTCGAATAATTTTCGTTAATTTTACTTCAATAAACATTGGTTGGTGATTTACTAATTTGAAACACGTAAATATTATAAATGATTGTTGACATTGTAGATATTTGTAACAGATTGGATATTTTATTTTATTTCAAATAAATTCAAAATTATTATAATTTAATATTAAACAAATAAAAAGTTTATTTGTTTTTAATATCGATCTGTTAAAAATAATTTCTATTTTTTAGATTATGTAAATACCTAATATTATTATAAATCTTGGAAAATATATACTGCTCATTATTTAAATATATGAACTATTGAGCTGCATACGTAATATTATACCTTCTGGATGAACTATGAACATGGCATATTATATCGTTTAGTTTTAGTTAAGCAAAATACATGTGATAACATCATACAAGCTAATTTGTTTGGTTAAATTTATTATGATATCTATGTTTGTTAATTTAAACGTATTACATATTGCATTAAACAAGCTTTAAAATATTTTAAAATATTACTTACTCAATATTTATAATTTTGATCATCTAAACATAATTAGTGAAAAATTTTAAATGATAGTTTAACTAATAGAAGGTGTTAAATGTTGTGTTTTACTTTAATAGAGTTAAATTGGATTTCTGTTTTATCTAGTGGTAAGCTTTTTAGGATCAGGTCTGTCTGCTGCTTTGTTGTACTTCATTACATCTTCACTTGAGAACCTCATATTATCTGCAGTGTTTGAAGCTCTTTCCAGCGTTGGTATTAGTCTTATGTATTGTATTGCTGTTGAATTGTTTCCTACAGAATACAGGTAAACTTTGGAGTTCGATTGAAATAATAATTATTAAATCATATTTTTTTTTAGGGGTATGGCTGTATCTATAGGTTCTACGTTTGGAAAAGTAGGTGCACTTATGGGTAATATTGTAGTTGGAGTATTTATTGATGAGCTTTGTGTAATTCCAATATTAGTATCGTGTTCATTTTTAATAAGTAAGTATACGCAAGTACTAAATAGTATTTTTGGATGTATAATTATATATGTAATATATCTACACTGCACATTAAATAGAAAATAGGTCATTACTTACTGTTATAAGTTATAATTAGTTCACTATTTTTATTTTAACTTTCAATTTGTTAAATATTTTTATTAATATAGATTTAAATTACATGTTGATAAATTCAAAAGTATTAAATACATGTTTATTTTGTAGTATATAATAATCCCAAATAAAATAGAAAATATGTTCAAGAACACTTTAGAAAATTATAAAAAATAGGAGAAATTATAAGTTTAAAAGTAAAAAGAGAAAATTCAAAAGTTTTGAACAATTTGGTATTGACATAAAGGTTAGAAAATTGCTCCAATTTAGAATTATAAAACAATATGTTTGAAAAGGAGAATTGGGTATTTAAGAATTATTATAAACAAAAAAACAATATGAACTAGGAGATAAGTGTTGAGTTAAAGGTAGTATATTCGTTGGACGCTACTTAAAATTAAAGGGAGGACCTTTCTCAAATAAGTATTTCAATTAAATGTGATCAAAAGATTTAAAAAAAATAAATAAATCAGAACAATACGTCATAGACCAGTATTTAGAAACGAAATACAAAAATGTCAAAACCTTTTATCTATTGTACAACTTATTTGAGAAAAGAAAATACAATGAGTAAAGATATAAAGAGGTTAGATAAAATTATAACCAAATTATTATAGCGACTATGGAAAGAAAGATACTAAGAGAAAAATAACGAAAAAGATAAGTAGACGATAGATATCAAATCTGCTGAAAATGGCAACTTAGGAAGATTTAATAGATTGGTATATTGAACAAATAATAAATAAGTTATAGTGACTAAGAACCTTGACGGATTATTAAAAAAAAAAAAAAAAAATAAAATAAAATAATACATGTCTCTAGTCTTATGAATATTAGTATTTAGTCTTTAATATAGGATAATGTAATATTATTAATCGATATTAAGTTATAAATGAAATTATTTATTAATTATATTAACTATTTAGTTTCAGGATTGCTGGTGTTAACATTACCAAAAACTGGAAGAACCAACATAAAATGAAATTATAATAGTTAGGTAATAAGATTAACTTTAATTTGTATTATTGGAAAATAGTATATACTCATTCTTATGATTTTATAAGAAAACAAATTTGTATAAGAACTTATGTTTTGTAGATGTAAATTGGTTATTGTATTACTAAATTTTATGTATTATTATTTATTTTATAATTTTGTTTTTGCAGATTTAAATAATTGTTTTATTTACATTTGTATTAAAACTTAAGAAAGATATTTTAAATTAAAATAAATGATACAAGCATTTTTTTTAAAGTACATAGGTACTGTAATATCAAATCATAATATACAAGATCACTTAGTAAGTACCAAGTATATTAAATAGTTTTTTTTTTTCGTGATATGTATAGGTTACTTTTAGATATTTTTATTTTAATAATTAAAGTTGATTTTTTTTACCAACATAAAGTATTGAGCATGTTGTTAATTAATAACAATAATTTATCATTCTAAGCCTGCATTTTAATTACGATTAATTAGATCATTAAACCTAAGCTAATTTCAAAGTTATTATAATATGCTATTATCTTTTTTTTTTATCATCATTATTATTATTATTTAATACAATTTTGATACCGTTAGGCGTAAAGTTAATCGATTTAACAACGCTATAACAATATATTTGATTAATCCTGATGAAGTAAGTTTCTTAGAAACCTGAAGCATATGATTATATTATGTGATATATATACTGTTTAGTGCTTGTATATTCTTGTAAATGTACACTTTATGTTTTATCATAACGAACAAAACTTTGATTTTTGGTCAAACGTATCACTCTGGAAACTTGCAACACACCTTTATCGTTCTTTTGAACTAAGTGGTTAGTTTAAAAATTATAAAATACAATATTATGCACTATAATCTGAGTAAGCCTGTTTTTAAAGATTGTTTAATTGTTGATTATAAGACGAAGCACAAATTGAAGTTTGACTTTTACTTGTTCAATAATTAAATTTTTTATTGTTTGACGGTGATAAATACTCGTATATTATGATTTGTGTGTTATAAAGTAAATTATTACACTCATTAATTGATCAAGAATTATTCAACATCTAACGTTTATATAAAAAAAAAAAGTTTTAACACCTATGTAACTTGTAATTTAAACGCTTTTAAAAAATGTATATGTTTTAATGATATATATTTTATTTTTAATCTAGTAAGAACAAGTAGTTAGGAATCTTAAGTTAAATTTTCATAAACAAAAAAAAACCAAAGTCAACTTTTTCAAGTGTCTATAAATGTATTATAAAATAAGCCAATTTATTAAGGAAATAAAATTGTTTTTCAAAATCGTTAATATAATTATTTGGTAAGTATTTGAATTATTTAAAATAATAATTAATTTTTATTTACGCATTTCCGAATTTTTTTTCTCGATAACTTGAAAAAGTACAAAGAATAGCTTACTTTTGAACGACTAATTATGAGATCAAATTATCTACTAGAAATCAAGCTTATATTTTAAAATTGAATATTTTTAGTGCTTTTAATGGTGGAATCAGGTATAAATAAAACCACACGTCATCGTTAAATCATTGCAATATGAATCAGAATAGTTATTTCAATGATTTATTATGAATGAGTAGCCGTAAACTCTGAAAGATCTCGGAGTTATCTTTTGAATTTTGTCTAATACTTTGAACTCTACATTTAATGCATAATATGTAGTGTATCAGATTAATTTTAATTGGATATTATCTATTTTTTTTTCTATTATCTATCTAGCATGTTATAATGTGACCGTATGTATTTATTTTTTTAAGTACCTATATGTACATTTATATTTATATCATTGTTTACTCCTCGCTCAATGATGAACGAAATCAAATAATCGTAATCAATAAACGGTTAATATAATTCGTGATTATAATACAATTAATACCTACTTACCAACCTATAAGTTGTATACAACAACGTAAATACAATATTCTTATACAAAATCCAAAGAGACTCCAGCACCAAATTTGATGGCTGGTTATCACGATGATAATGGATTTGTCTTGAAAGTATACATTGTATATGTATACCCATTTATAATACAGTGATACGCGTTTAAGACATGACCCCGTTATTACCGGGATTTTACCAGTGTACGGACTATGACGTTTGCACACGGCAATCTATTAGGTTTATCGCTTAAATCAAGCTCTGAAACGCACAAGTGTGTACGTGTGGGTTCTAAAAGACCAAAAAAAAAAAAAATTAGCTAGATAGAGCATCGGGTGTGCATGTATGTGTGTGTGTGTGTAAGTGAGAGAGATAGCGAAAACGGCGTGTGGTGTATATTGTTATAACGTTATTATATCTGTTGATTGTTACACGAGAGAGTAAGAGAGAGAGCGACTAAACGCATATTCGATCTGTACAGGACGTAAGTAGCATTTCGCCGAAGCCACCGTCCCCGCCCTCCGACGGCGAGTGGCCGTACGATCGTGGTCCTTCCTTGTACGCACACGAATAAGTTGTACGCGTCACAAAATAAAAATATTTTATTAATATTTATCATTGCGCGGAATCATTGGCGGAATCGTACATTAAACAGGACGTTATTTGGACCGCGAGAGGATCGTCGTAATAATAATATCATTACTATCGAGCGTTCGCTGCGCACGTATATATTATAACGCACGAGAGCACGCAGTAGGTAGAGTGTTAGGCGTGTATGTTTGCTCGGTTTTGATATTTTCTTTACTTTTCTTTTCCCGCAGACGCCGATGTTCGGAATGCGCCAAGTCCACGCGAATCCGCAACCGTACACGACGACGTATAGACAATAATAATAATAATAATAATAATAATAATAAAGCGCGTAGGTACGCCGAACACGCGTCGTGTGCGTTAAAACAATCGGTCTATCGTCGCAATCACGGTTTGCTGTTATCGAACCACCGTCATCTGTAACACGGTGAATTATTACGATATATAAATATTATTTTAATATTTATATTTCATAGCGTATAATGTAATATAGTTATGCACCTGCTGTTGGTGGTGATACGGTCGTAATAAACGATTTTTCTGCGTACACGTTACAATCATTATAAATTAATATTAACCGTAAAATATCGAAGTAAACCGACCGTTAATAATATCATTGTTGTCCCGATCGTGTTTTTTACATTCAGCCGCCGAGAGTGATGATATGATATATTGTACGCGCTCACGTGTAAATGGACAAGAGGTGAGCAACAAGTACACGTACGTACGTAATTCGTATATTTTAAACGCCATCCTGCAAACATTATGAAAAATGTATTATTATTATTATTTTTTTTTTTTTATCATATTTATCGAAAACGCTATTATGCCCACGTTCAACTATATTTTACAATTTTTTTTTATGATTGGAATATATTTTTGTCTAAATGCATGCACAGTCGCTTACGCATTATATCACGGGTAAACACGAATGGTGTCCAACAATGAGTGACCCACAGAGGCCATCAACGAGTGCTCAGCTTATTGTAGCAGTACAGTGTCTACTTCAAAATATTCGTCAAATATTCAATACCAAATCAATATGCACCTTGATTTGAATTTTTATCTCTACGATTGCTGATATGTTCGTATTTTTCTTCAAATAGTTTTGCACAAAAAATATCTAGAACGGTAGTCCCACTATGTTTAATGTACTACATGCATATTATACGTATATAATTATGATTAAAATAAGACGTAGGTTTTGTTAAAACTATACATTTTAATAAAAAGTTTATTTAGAAACGTTGCTCCATATTTTTGCTTATAATAAATATAAATATGAACAATCATTTGTTTATTGAAACTAATTTTGTAAATTTATATTTTAATCCGTGATTAAACTAATGTAGAAAATATATTAATATATTAATTTAGATTCACCTACTTTAGGTATAAACCTTATCTAATGTACGCCTTTGCTCCATCGAGTTTGAAATTATACTAATTATAATAAATTATATATGTACAATTAATTTAAAAATATTTACATGTTAACAAGCTATAAACTTAAATTATATTTGTACTGTAAATAATAACAAATTATTTTAACCTTGTACATTTTCAGTATATGGTTTAAACTTCGGAATTAAACTTATTTTTATTATAAAGACCTTATTCAATTTAAAATTCGTTTAAGTACCTACATAAGAATCAACGAGAATGTCTTTTATACGTTATTAAGGAGTATATTATAATTTATAATATATTTAGTATAGTTTTTTTTTTTTTTAATTTTAAGCATTCTATTTGACGAAATGAATATCTATTGTTTTATTTCCCCTAGTAATAAATAAAAATTAGTTGTACTATTTTTTCTTAAATTTGATCATGAAATAGTGATGATAAAATTGTTTGTTTTAAGTGCCTAACTATTATTTTTTTTTTAATTTCTCTGTATATTTATTATAAGTAAATCATATTTCCAGAGTATTAATCCATTTATATTTTAAACTGACAAAAATATTTTGGTTTTACAATAAATTGTAAAAGGTGGTAAAATTGTGTACTGCTTTGCTAAACAGTAGATGTTGAGTGGGTCACTGTAAAGGATATGTTAAATTTTAATTCAATGGTATATCTATTATTGTATACAAATAAAACGATTCTAAGCGGGGACAGTCTATCAGCTTATATTTCTATGTATATTATTTCATATTATGGTTTTTGATGTTTCTATTAAAGCAATTTACTTTAATATTTCTAATACAATAGATTGAATTCATTTTTGCTAAACACGTTGCAATTGAAAATGCCATTGTGTGTATACAATCTAATAATATGCATAAATTTATAATTCATCAATTATAAATTGATATAATAATTTATCAACAATTATAAAAAAACAATAAATAGTTTTATAGCTTAAATAAGTAATTTTGACCAAATTTGAACTTAAAATGTTCATAAAAATAAATTATGCTTATGTATTTTAAATATTTTTATATACTTAAAAGAACAACTTATGTAGAATCTTATATCTTTAAATTTTCAAATTTTTTGACCGTAAAAACATTTTTTTATTTACTTTTATACATTCATAGAAATAATAATAATAAAAAAAAAAAATTGTAAATTTTAAATCTATACAAATAACTCAAAACCTGTAACATATTTTGAAAATGTTATCAAGTCAATTAATCTATATCATACAAAATTACCTCTTTAAACTATATCCAATTTGCTATTAGAAATCATCTTCAAAATTAAAGATTTAACTGTTATTTTTTTGCATAAATAAAAAAAAATTTGAAGAACTGAAATTATTCCGGAAATAGTTTATTTGTTTATGATTTAAATATTTTATATGAGGTAAATTAACTTAAATAACCTAATGTAGGTTTACTTTTTGGTTTTTTACTTTTACGGATATTTTCATTCAATTTGTATCGAGTGAATTTGTTTTAAGGTATAGTGTTAATGTGTAAAATGTTGTTATATTGTAAAATATAAAGTTATCATTCGAAGAGTAATGAATTTTAAGACTGGAATTTTTCGAATGTCTGATGCTTTGTATTGAAAAGTATTATCCATATTATAAAACATGTATACTATGTCTTCTAAAATTTGTTTAGGATAGCATAAATATAATTTTATGCAATAATATTTAATTTTAATATCAAATTATATTTTGTTTTGAAGTATTTAAAGATTTTTTTTAATATTCTATGATTAGTAGTTTTAGTATAAAAACCTATGTAAGTATAAGACGTTATTTATATTATTTTAATCTAAAGTATCATACTCTAGATAATTTTGAAATAATTTTATTGTTTAAAGAAGCTAAATGTAAGAAAATATCTATAAATAACAAAGTTATGATTTCGTTATTAATTTTTACACAATTATCACATAATATTTTATGTTAGTTATTGTAGTTTTGGTTTACGCTTTTACAGGTATATAAAATTAAATTAAAATATCTAAAATTGAATAATATGACATATTTAACTCAATAAATTATAAAATAAGATTAGATAAGATCAAATTGCGCTTTGATCACTATAGTTTTTTGGATGAAATGATTTAGTTTGCATTAAAATTTAGAATAGGTACTTAGTGCATTGTGGTACGCTCAATTTCTGTAATATTTTTTAAATCAGTTTAATACAACTATTATATGATAGATATTACAGTATGTAAGAATGATATGAAGAAAAGGAGATATATAGAGATTACTTAAGTTTAATAGATAAGGTTTGAGTAATACTATGAAAAAAATGCATACATTATTTTTGATAGTAGGTAGATTCAAATACGTCATAATAATATCAGGATTTCAAACTTAAACTTTTAATAACAACTCTTATTATTATAATACAAACATGTGTTTAAAATACATTAAAACTTGATTAAATTTTTGTTTGTTTGTTTCTTTATTTTTTTTTTTTTAAATCACAGAATAATCGAAGTCAATATGAATTTACAGGGAGGGTTGAAAAAAGTATTAATTTATAATCCAAATATAATATTTAAATAAATAAAAAATCACACAGAAATGTACATAAATATGTTTTGAGTATTCAAATTTCAAAACTAACTTAATAAAATAATGATTAAAAGGATGTGTTCCTTTTATAAATTGTGTTGCAACATAGCAAATTTAATATCCGTAGAAGTATAGAACCAAAACTGTGGCCTCTATAAGTTATTAAAGTTGATTGACCTAATATAAAATTCAAAGATGTAAGCATTATATGTTGTTTCTATTCCTTTAATTTTACTAATATTGTGAATCAAAGTATAAGGATATAAACATTTAAAATAAATAATTTATAGTTATATCAAAATTTCATTTAAATGAATGAATGTATTAAGTTTGGTGAGGTTCAATATTTATTGTATTGAATGCTATTTAATGTCTACTGTCTTGGTTTTACAAACGTTACATTTACACTATACGTACAGTAAATAGAATAAATAGTTAAATGCCTTGTTAAAAATATCATTTTCTTTCATTTCTGAATAATATGTTGTATTGAAGTTATTATTTATATGTTTAATATTAATATAAGTATAAAAACAATAAATTAACCATTTATATTTCATTTGATATGTTTTAAAATTTTATGATTTTAGAATGTATCGGACGATTTTAAGTTGAAATTGTTGTTGGTCGTTTTCAACTAGCTGCTATAGTGTTCGATTAGTCGACGACGATACTAATAACATGATCGATAACGTCGAATTGAAAACTATGACGCGTGAAGAACCTACCGAGGAAAAGTGTGAGCAACCTTTACCACCGGGAGAAAATCACGAAGCATGGCAAAACATGAGCGTCTTGTCGAAATTCAAGTTCATTTTTGATCACTGTACAATCGAGCCCATGTTCGGGTGTTATATCATGACCAGCGTTCTGACGGGGCTGTGCACGCAGAACTTGAATCTGCAGAAGGCGTGCCGAGTGAATCTGAAACTGGAGAACAGTACATGTTCGGCGTTAGATAATCGGAACTCGGACGATTACGCTAAAGAGGAAGTCATGGTCCAAGAGCTGGTGGCCGACATGATCATATGGAAAACAATCGTACAGAGTAGTATACCGATGGTGTTGATAATATTCATAGGGTCGTGGAGTGACCGGAACCATAAGCGGAAGCCGTGTATGTTGATACCCATTGTGGGCGAGTTACTGACCAGTATAGGGCTACTTTTCTGTACTTATTATTTTTACGAGTTCCCTGTGGAAGTAGTCGGATTGGTGGAGTCTCTGCCTCCGGCTATGACCGGTGGATGGATGACAATGGTTATGGCTATATTCAGCTATATAGGCGATGTATCATCGGTAAGTTCGAAAAATCAAAAATAGACATCGGCTATAGTCGATATACATCAGTAGTAAATAGCTTAGTTGTTAACTTGAACGAAATAGTTTAGTGTAGTTATAGTGTATATTTTTTCAAATTATACAGCTAAAATATCTATATTTTATTGGTAAATATTTTCATTTGGAGTTAAGTAAAAAAAAAAAAAAATCACTTATAGGATAAAAGTAATTTTAACATATTATCAAGAAATTATACGCATGAAACAAATCTATAATCCGGTGTATATAACCAAAATAAATACATTTTTGATTTGTCAAGTTAAAGATTCTTTCCAATTATTGTACATTTTTGTTGGCTTTCAGGTAAAATACCGTACACTAAGAATTGGAATAGCGAATGTTTTCTACTCCGTAGCCGTTCCTATCGGTACCGCGTTGTCTGGTGTATTGTTCCGAGCACTCGGATTTTACGGTGTATACATCATAGCTATAGTGATGTACATATTTACGATTACATATGGCGTGATATTTATAAAAGAAACAAAACCAGAGACAAGTTTCGAAAGCAAAGAACCACCAAAGTCTACATCCTGTTTTTATTTGATCGAAGATTTTTTTAGTTTGAGTAACATCAAGGAGGCTATTCGAGTTACGTTTAAAGAAGGACAACACAACAGAAGGTTAAGAATTATTTCTTTGTTAGTTGTCGTCATCGTCGTAATGGGTCCTTTATATGGTTCGTAAATTAAAATACAAATATATTTTTTTTAATACTTTAATTTATTTTATCCATTACATGTTTTGAAATAGTATAAAATAATTTACAATATACTATGGCATTTAATTTAAATTATTCAATGCGTAATTTAATATAATATATTATATTAGATATGTTAGAAATTAGAATACGATGAGATTTTATAGTACCAACTATATACATTAGTCATTAAACTATTCACTTATATTGTTTTCAATATCCGTTAGACACATTTTTTGCTTATTATATTTTAATGATTAACGATAAATTTATTGTTGGCAAAATACTACCACAAGGTACTTTTTTATGTATTGTATTAGTATTACTGTATATCCCTAAAGACCACTACATAATTATTTATCACAAAATTTTATACGCATACGACTAATTTATTATAACAGCTTTAAGTTTTAGTTACGTTTATGCGTTCGGTGTGTAATAAGAAATAAGGACATGTCTGACTAATTTTATATCTTACAAATGATATCATACAATGAAATGTTACATAACTTATTATAAAAGTTACTATTGTCGGTATCATTATATCATTACGTATTATTAATGATTGTTGAAGTATTATATTTGTTCTTATAATATAATGAAATTATATGTAAAACCGTAAAATTCTGTGATTGCAATACAATACTCATTTTATTTAATACAATTTTTGATTTTTTAGGGGAAATGTCAATGATGTACATGTTTACACGATTAAAATTCAATTGGAACGAAATTGACTTCAGTTTGTTTTCCACATATGCTATGGTTACCAATCTTATAGGTTTGTAGTGTTGTATATATAAAAAAAAAACTATTTTTGTAATTTATTAAAGTATTTGAGTGGGTATAATTTGAAATACTGTTTATTTTTACCAAATACTATGATATTATTAATTAAATGCAATATAGTTTCAGAAACGGTTTTATTTTTATACTTTCATTAATTTCATATGTAATTGAAAGTTTTAGATAAATGTTTTAATAACTTAGCTTAAATTATTTGCAAAATAGTAGATAATTAAAACTTTTAAATAATTATCAAAGTCAATGCATTTTATTTTATTATTTTATTGGAATTTAAGATTTTATCAATAATGTATATATTTTTAATCGTACAAATTTTGGTTACATTTTAAAATAAAGTTTGCTCAAGATGAATATCAATCAAATTAGTTATTTTTTATTTTTTTTTTTTTTGGTTATAGTAAACCCATAAACATCAAATAATTTCTTCATGGTTGCACAACTAGGTATATGGTTAAAATTTAAATAGTGATATCATGAAACATAGATAAAACATATTTATGTAAAACTTTTTTCTTTATTACTTTTGTATGATCTTTTAGAGTAAAATTATCTGAAAAAATTGATAGATAATGATATTTTTTAGGATTTGACACATTGGTTTTATATTTTATTACTATTTGACTTCATATTCCATTAAAAAAAACAACTTAGTATAGGCAATAGGTAAAATATTATGTAAAAAGATAAGATTTTTGTGTTCATTGTCTATTTTTACAACAGTTCCAAAGTATTTTAAATTGAAAATCAAAAAAGTTTTTGAAGGAAAGTATCTATTTAATACTATAAACAGTTTTTTAAATGTACTGAAATACTTCAATTTATCTACCTTAAAGTATTTAAAACATGAATTTAATACATGAAAAATTATTTGAATAGCAATACTCAAATACTTTATATTATTTTAGAATTGTCATAATTTACTAACCGATTGATTTTGTGGAGTTTATAATGATAACTGTATAATTTTAACTATTTTTTTTAATGATTAAGGTACGATGTTCTCAGTCGGTGTATTCAGTCATAAATTAGGAATCGATGATGCCTTAATTGGAGTAATGTCATGTATGAGCAAAATATTAGCAGGATTTGTGTATGCGTTTGCTCCTACTGCTTTAATATTTTACTTAGGTGAGTTATTCATACATTTCTTGATTAAATTATTCAGTTAATATTTAAAAAAAAAATATAGAATATTTACTATAAAGAAAATACAAAACTAAGGAATATTTAAAATTTATAAAATTTACTGTAGTATAATTATATTTAATATTTAATAGTGATTTTTATTTTATTTATATTAATATATTAAATATGTTAGAGTCACAAAAAAACTTTGCTAAAAACGTGGTAATACACAACACTATGTTTTCAGCACCACTTGTGGAAATTATAAATGGTACATCATTTATTGCTATGAGATCAATTATTTCCAAGCTAGTACCGTCAGATGAATTAGGTAGATATTAGTAATTAAATATAAATAATTGAGTTAATATGTTGAAAATATTTTAGGTAAGGTAAATTCAATTTTTGGAGTTTGTGAAGCCATAGTACCACTGATTTACGGACCAATGTACAGCTCTGTGTATAAGCATACATTAAAAACATTTCCTGGAGCGTTTTTTTTACTCGGAGGATTGTTAACGGCTCCAGCAGCGGTTATATTTCTGTGAGTATTTGATTTTGATACATATTGATTATACTAAGTATATAATAATTTAAATATATATTCTAAATAAAAATTACCAATTCAAATGTTATATTAAATTCGAATAGATGGATGTACAATGAACATCTAAAGGAACAGAAAGTAAAAGAGTCAACGATCAGCAGTGGATTAAACAATTCTGAAGAAATACAGAAAGAAAATAGCTTGGACGTCAGGTTATCCTTACAAAATTAAATTGACCTCACTAAACATATAAATACAGCCGCTTAGAATTTCAGGGCTTTTTTGAAGTTCCATTGGACAATAAAGTATTTTAAATGGGACGTGAATTGAGTGGTGCAAATAAATGAATTGGCCAATAACATTCACTGATGAGATGGTTTATTTTTTTTTATATTCCTTTAGGTTGTGTTTAAAAGATATTAATATTTATATTATTTTTTGTATAAGTTTAGGCGTTTGTGAAAACTAATTACTAAACAGTTTATAAAAAGATAATTTACAATAATAATTTACAATAGGTATGGTACATTCGCATAAAACAGCTCCAAATGTGCAAATTCATTTATTTATAGAATTAATGAAAATGAAAAAAACATACAAAGTTAAAAACTAACACAAAACAAAAATTTCGTATTATTAATAATTTATAATAATTAAAACAAATCTAAACATGCAGAATTACCTACAAACACAGATTGAATAAAAAAAAAAAAAAAAAGAATAAGGAATTCAAATTTTGTTGCCTTTTTAAATATCTTATTCAATTGTTAAAAAATTATTTTTACACGGTAAAATTGATTTCTCAGTACTGAATTATTATTATTAATATAACTATAGACAGTAAATTATATATTTATTTATTAATTGACATTCGCAAGGTTAAAAGTATATTACTACAGCCAACGTTGAATATAAACATCATGCATACCTATACAGATAAAACCTATCTACAATCAATAAACATTGCTTATTGTTTAAGTCATATTATATTATGTTGGACACTTAAAAGTTTAATATTCATTAGGCAACCCAGACTACTGGACAATCGGACTGTTATTACTTATATGACTTTTGTTGTTTTGAACAATGCTTACGGATTATCTTTAATTTAAACAAATTTAAATGTAATTTCAATTAAAAAAAAAAATGATATTTTAATATTTTTAAACCGTCGAGTATTAACAAGTTTTTAGTTCAAATTAACCATTGAAAAATATAAAAAGTTATATATGTACATTAACTCAAATAAATTATATTATTTTTATTATTTACAATTTACACAAAATAATACAATAACAACACAAATTTATGATAATAACAAATAACAATTAACAATACACGAATTTTACTTAAGCTATTTAATAATTTTATTTAAATAATCATAAGAACTTATTTACTTATAATTATTATATAATAAAATATGATCTAAAAAAATCTTAGTATACAAATAGGTTAATAAATTTAATTAAAATTAAATGTAATTTAAATAAAATAACTTTGGTAATGGTTATTGCAATTAAAATATAATTTTTAAGAATCAAAACTCAGTATATCAAAAAGTTAAAAACAATTTCGTAGCATGTATAGATCAATTTTCACTATTCCTATCATGAAATTAGCAATATTGTATCGTATTATTCAGTAGTAATTGTCTTAACCAATTTTATCTAAGTCTGTTTCCAAAATAATGTGATTTTTATATTTTAGGATTGTAGTAGATACATTTAAACCATTGTAATATGATTATAGGTTTTTAAACGCAAATTTAATAAATATCACACGTTTTATGTTTTTTTTTTTTTTTTTTTAATCGCACATTTTGTTTAGTAACATCAGATAAAATACAGGCAATACAGCCCTCCTCCCCGATTCTAGGACTTACATTTGAAGGCCTAAATTACAAAATCTAAGGAGGTGCTCAGACATACCCAGCACTTTCCGTGCATGACAATGCTTAACTCTGGAATAGCGGATTGTGAAGTTGGAAATTGTAAAAGTAATGACTTTATATAATGATTTTAAGGTTTCTTTGAACTGTTGTGCAAAAATTGGATCAAGTAAAAATACTGTTTAGGTAGGTATCATTAATAATACGAATAATAAATTAAAATTAAATTGTTTTTTTTTTTTTTTTTGGTAGTCTTTAGTATAGTAACCTGGTTATAAAACCATTTAGAATGACATTTAAAATATATATTTAAAAATATTTTACAAAAATATATTTATGTACAGCAGTACCAATGATTCCATTTGTATTTCCTTATTCATTTTGCATTTTATATTTACAACAAATAGTACATTATAATAGTATTTAATATTCTATTAAAAAGTGCAAAGGTTAATAATCGTGTATGACGCAATGACGTATGTAATCTATTACCTCTGGAATTCACAAAAATAGGACAAAAACGTAGATGGTTAAATACGTAAATTTTTTTTCTAAACTATTATAAATAATAAATACCATTTCTATTATTATATTTAATTATTTAATATCATAATGTAATGACGTTTTAATTATTACATTTACATTTGAAGCGCGTACAATTTATGAATCAAACACTACAAATTATACCAAATTTGATATTTTAATGTGAATACCTATTATGAGGTATCTATTGCTTGTAAAATATGGTATGGTTACCACTATAGAAGTGTTTGAAGTGATAATATATTATGATGTCCGAACATCCTAATATTTAATAGGTACTAACACATTATTATTGATTAACTAAATATTTTAGATTTTTATAAAGTTAATATTCTCTGCCAATTTAAAACATATAACGACATCATTAGGATAACACGATACAGCTATAATGGAAAGTATAATTAATACTAAATGGATTACGGTTCATAGGTCGCCGGAGTACTTATAGCTGAATAGTGACGACATAAATATATGTTTAGGCTATTGTATTATATTAACTAAATTACAATAGAAACTAAAATCTATTATTTAGTTTCTGTTAGGTCAATACCGATAATAAAGGGATTTAGACAAGTGATAACCGTATAAATGTTTGTCGTAATTATTTTTTCCTCTGCGCACAGTATCTCGTATTAACTATTATTAGAACATCTAAATAAATATATGTCATATTTAAAAAATTGGATGTTTTCGTTGCCTTAAATATGTAATCAGATGAATACACAGGTACCGATATTATTGGAAAATATAAACGCTGTATACGTAAATTGCTGTAATTACTTATTTATTGTAGATCTCTATCATGTCATAACAATAATTGCGTAAATAAATGTAATATTTCAATCAAGATAATATTTAAATATGTAGACTGAGTGGTATAATGATTACGGTCTTCCATATTTACCAGTTCTGGCAAATCCAATTAAGTCGGTCTAAATGCAGGAACCAGAACCGTTTGAGCATCGATGCCCGTAACTTCGGATGGTACGCGAAGTGGGGTGAACGAAGATCTGCAGTAGAGCTTGTAGAATAATATTGTTGTCCGTGTCGGTCATTTATGATTAATATAAATGATAGTTTATGGATGTATATTATGCGACAATAAGACGTATTATTAAGACGAGGGGATACGTAAGAAATATTTACGTTCCATTTATACATGCCATTTATATACGTTTCATTCATTTCAAAAGCTCGATCCGTTGACGAAACATTACATACATCCATGCCAAATATGGCGGTAATTCGGTTTGTAGCCGAGGTCGAACCGCCGTCCGCCAATTGAGATATAATATTGAATTTATAATTTAAATCGTATACGTAGGTACATAATATTTTTATTTGTATTATATAGATATGTTTGTACGAATAACATATATATTTTTGATATGTCACATTGTAATAATATGTATATACGCACGTGCATTGTGTCTACTATTAATATTTGATATATGCGAATAAATACGATTTAATATAATTGTGTTTTATCTCACTTTAAAAATTTTAACAATTATTTCAAATATTTTTACATCGATACATTAGCCTCAAAACAATGTCGTATTGTTGTTATAGATTTAACGTGGTAATATACATGTTATAATGCACAAAACTATGTGTGAGATTTATATATACATATATTATTATATTTTATCAATTATAAAATATACATTTAGTATTCACTCTTTTTGACCAAGGAACAAAAAAATATTATCATTAACATACATTAAAAATAAACTATGAACACTGTGTCATATTCAAAGGAACAGGAACTATTTTTCATATGGTGGGAGAAAGGGGAAAACATTAACGAAGTAACTATGACGAGAAACACGTTAGGGGAGGGTTTATTTTTATTTTTTTACAATTCAGCCAGTGCTTGAAATGAAAAAAAATATATGAGTCAGGTAATAGATCATTATTAATTTATTAAATTACAAGTGATTGCTATGTAATCCAATGTGTAATTATAAATGAAAGTTAATATTAGTGAACACATAACAATGCTGGGCGTGGTAGCAGGGTGCAAAGTGTTTAATCTAACCTAAAGTAAAGAACAGAAAATTCTCTGTATTTATACATTTTTGTTTTTTACAATTTAAAATTATAATGTGATATATGAGCGTATTTAAATTATAGTATTTTAAATACTTGGATAAAAATTTAAATATCATAAAGAAGTCAACGTGCTAACGTAGATAATGTTAGAAACTTTAAGTTTAATTATCGTCAATGAAAACAATATTTTAGCTAAAAACCAAAGTTTGTTTTTCTAAATGCGCATATTGTATTGAGCGTGGATCAAAAATAGAAAATAAATAGTTTGCTGACATTCGTTTAAAATTCTATTAATTTTTCAGCTATAACATTGATTTTTAAAATAACGTGTCCAAATACTATATTGCATATACTTTGGTATAATAACGTATACTTAGCACATACATAGTTAAAAAGCTTTAATTTTTTTTTTACGTTTTAGGTTTGTTGCACAGAAATGTTCGTTTTTCAGAAAAATAACGAATAATTTATTTAATTTAAATAATATTGAATCTTTCATTAATTTAACAACTTCCATTCCATCTCAAGAATCTTAAAAAATTTTAAATTTAATACAATTTAAATAATTTAAAATACTTCCAATCATTATGGCTTCAAATGAAAGATTGTTTTACAATGGAAAGAATCAAATTTAGCTTAATAACTATAATAAGGTATGAATATTTTAATGATCTTATGGTTATAGACTAATAGAGGTTTAAAAGGATAAAGTAAGTAAAGTTGATTTAAACAGGGTCGTTGATAAATTTTCTAGAATGAAAAATTCGAAAATTTCGCTAATTTAGATTTTACTTGCTATATTATTTCTTTTTCCCCTTACAAACAATATCAAATTTTAATAAAATTACTTGGAGTGTTGGATCCGTTTTTCGAAAAAAATTAACTGGCTTACATTTTTGTCATAAATGTTCGCACTTTTAATTAAAATTTGAAACGGCTATATATACTATATGTTATATGTACTTTACTTATCTAAATAAATTAATATATTATAATATTCCTAATGGAAGGATAATAAAATTGTTATAATTCTTTTACTTTAAATCTCTATAGTAAAAAATTATTATTAAATACTATGGAATTATTTTGAGATATTATTTATAATTATTCTTTGACCAATTTATAAGAGTTTATTAAACAACACTTATTTCTATAAGTAACGAAATTGTTTTTATGTTATAAATTTATGATATGCGTGATTTTTGTTTAAAATGTTAGCAAAATAAATAAATTTACTTATATATATATATACTCGTATATAAAATATATATATATATAGGTTTTATTAGATGAATCAATAACACCAAGTTGTTTATAAAAAAAAAAAAATACGAAAACCTTGAAATGGAACCTATATGTATTTAATTAAACAACATCTCATAATTTTTATTTTTATACTCACAATGTAATTAGTATGGAATAAACATAATTAATTATATACAATATTTAATTTTAGAGTTATTAATTTAATGATCAAAATAAATTATCTATGGATATTGCATAAAAAACAAAATATATTTAGTTCATACTGTGAAATTAAAATGCAATGATGATTTCATCTTAAAATAATAATTATATTGCATATTTTTTGAAAAAAAAATGAAGTCCGTAATAGATGATTTATTATATATGGTGAGTTTTTAAGTGTCAGAAAATATAAAGATTTAGTTATTTTTAAATTTATTTTCATTTTTAAAATAAATTATGCCTTGAAACAGTTGGTGTTAGAATAACTAAGTATTTTGATTGGCGTGATAATTACTTTCCTAATTGCCTAATTGAATCTCTTGAGCTTGAAGACAAAAAAAATCGTCTGCCGTAAAGGAGGATACACGAGTAAATTGCCTGTCAACTGTTTTTCAGCTCTCCGACGCAATTATATGAATCTCTATTAGTTCTGGCATAGGTAACAATTATTCAGTGACCAATGATCATTATACAACGCATATTTTAATATTGTACATAGTACGTTGGTTTTAACTTAGCCTTCGGTTTATGGAAGTTACAAAACTGAGTAAAAATAATCTAAACTAATTTTCTAATTTCTGTTCAGGTCACGTCGTATCCCCAAACACTACTGCACTTCTCCAATACCTACATGTATAATAATATATATCCGTCACATCGCACGTCGTACGCGCGCGTAATACCTATATGATAAAAAAAATAATACATACGTTCGGTGTACTTATTTTTATTTTTTTCCCCGTTTCACTCTCCCATTACTATCTATATAGATACTTCTTCTGCTCCTCTATTTCGATGTAACGTTGGTACCGTCCCTATCTTCCGTACAACAGCAATGGAGGTTTAGTTTGCACAAAACCCACTACGGCTACAGACAATGGTTTTATTTTTTTTTATTTTTTTTTTTTTTGTGTAAATTATAATGGAATATATTTGGTGGGGCCGACGTCGTGTGCAATCCATCGTCGATATTAATGTTTGTCGTCGTCGGTGAAATTAATGATCATCAGGCCTATTGTCGAGTCAGATGTCTGTGTGCGAACGTTTGTGTGTATAATATGTATAAGTAGTATATTATTTATAAGCACGTGTGAGTATATGCGCATAGTTTGCCGATGTAACGCATTGAATTCGGTGAAAATTTACATTCGCAGCGGCCCTTTTCTCCTCGTCTTCCACTGTCTGTTTTTTTTTCCATACTATCGATTTAGCCTTTCCTAGGAAACCCTACAAATACAACGGTTATATTTTTAATACATTTGGGCGAACGCGCGCGCGTCTGCTTGTATCGTCCGTGTGCGCGCGTGTGTGTATGTTGTTAATGCTAAAAGCGATTCTCGTTCATTCACGCAAAAACGTTTAACCGTGACGGACATCACCGCAGAATGGCGTAGCTATACTTGTAGGGGAACATGAGTGACCCCGGGGGTTAAACGTGATGACGCCGCCGGGTACGCCACCCAAAACTAAAAGTACAGGTAATACATTTTTTAATCTCAATTTTTTCTTTCTTTCATTTTTATACTAAATCGTCTAAATCACTTACAGTATCTGATAGGATAAGTATATTTTTTTTTTTACATTGAAGTTATACTTTATTCTGATCAACCGTGAGCTGTGAAGTATACTTACGATTAATATTTGATAACGTAATAGTAAAAATTATATTTTACTTATATATTACCTGCAAAATGACCAGAATACCGTTAGGATTGGATATTTTTATAACGTTAAGGCTAATTCTATAGAAATAAAAATTGGTAGTGATCGTAGTTTTTAAAACAAATACATTATTGTACAGATTTTAAAACGCCAATGGCTGTACTTTTATTTAATTATTTTTCGAGGGGAGGGGAGTTAAAAATGTATGCAATTTTTGTATAACGTGCTTAATTTAAGTTGATATTTTTAGTTTGGTGTGTTCAAAACTGTACAAATACGAGTATTTATAATAATCAAATGTTTGTCCGCGCAGAATAGAAACCATTAATTTATAACATTAGGCGTGATTATGAGGTTAACTTAGACGGGGAAAAAGTCATGAAACCATTTATTTTTAAGTCTTTTTGATTTGGTTAAATGTTTTGCTAGAATATTAGGGTGATCGAATAGTGGGTTGAGTTAACTTAAGTGTATAGACTATAGAATTTAATAGTAGATTTTAATATTCCATGTTTATGTTTATACTATAATGTTTGATTTAAAATTAATAAATATATTTAACAAATAATTATTTAACACATATTATAAATAGTTATTTAACAAGCAGTTTTTTATTTATATTTTATATGAACAAGAATAAATATTAAAACGTTTTTATTTTTAATATAAAGTATTATCATAGGTTCATATTATAAAGGTGTTAAAGAGCCTTTAGCATCTCTAATATTAAAACTAGCTATAATATACGAAATGCCTGGCAAAATTTTTTAATTTTTTTATATATATATATGTATATTCTATACAATATTTGTTTTTTGAATGTTCAAATTCATTATTTTATTGCTTAAGTTTTGAAATATTTTATTTAAGATTAATAGTATGATTGTACAGCAATACAATCATACTGTAGTATACTACAGTTAATATAATATTTGAGAAATTGCTATCACAATCCTGTAAGTTCTGCAATTTATGAGTGCTGTTTTTCAAGTATGTTGTAAGTTATAATTAGTAGAGAATGACAACAACGGTCCACTCATTTATTTATTTTAAATATAAAATGAGATATTTCAAATGACTTAAAAACAGTTAACTTTACAGTATAAAAAAATAAAATGAAATCATTTTGAAATAATGTATTGGTGTATAATGTATTAGTTTTTAGTTTTTATTGTTATTTAATATACTAATATTACATTATTGCATTAGTTTTAATATATTCGTATGTATGTGTTTGTAATATAGGAAAACATGAACCAAATAAGTAAATTTCTAACTTATTTTTTAATAGTACTTCGAAGTGATTGGTGGAGAAGTGAGGATCTTCAAGCTGATTAGCCATTGTCAAATTTAACACTATCTTAATTGTAGGTTTGGTTATGCTAATGTATATCTAATATCTATGATATTCATTTTGTTTCTAAAGTATAATAATATAATACGTAGGAGGTACTGAATATGATAATATTATGTTGTTAATTAGTGTATTTTATATTTTATATTTTATAAACATATTAAACCCATTTTTGTATGTGTCTTGAGATTTTGTAATAAAAGATCTGAAAAAGTCTTATAAACCCCTTTGTGAAATTATAAGTCTACTGGAATTACTAATTAATTTTTAAATTAAAATGTGCAATGTCATGTGAAAAACCAAGCTCGTGATCCTGCAGGTTATGAATACTAATATTCTATTTATGTAATTATATATTTTGTACACCACACACGCATATTGGTTAGCGTATTTGAGTCTTATTATAGAAAATAAATTACTACATATATATGAATATTTCGCGTGTCGAATCGTTTTGGATATACTAGCCAGTCCCATGGTCGGAACATCCTTATCGCAAATTCACAGATATTATACAACACATAGGAACAATAATAATGGTGCTAGGTTAATCATTGGCATAATTTTCATGTCCACTAAAAATGATTATATGGCATCGCTGTTTTTGTTGTATATATTTTGTCACGCGTTAACTTCCAAGAAACAAACCGAAAAAAAAAAAAATAGCTATGAAACTCGAAGTTCCGCATTAGTTAATTTAGATTTGACTTCATACAAATTTGATATGAATACATATTATATTAGATAAACTAAGGTGTTGAACATGATATATTATATTCAATATGTATAACTAAAAAAACTTAATCTTTAACATAATTATCATGTTAAAATATAATTATTAATATGAAATCATTAATTTTATTTATTATGGTTTTTATGCCCGTATAAAATATTCTATAATGTGCTGTATTGGATATTTAAATTACAATATTCTGCACACTGTGTTTGATAACTTAAATTTATTTAAAGTACCATCGTTTTTTTTTTTATATATACATAGATAAATAATGGTTTTTTTTTTTTAACAACAAATAAAACACATAGTTTATTCCAGTAATATGTATTGACTTATATTTTTAAAAGTATAAAACTATTTAGATAACAATAATGTATTAACTGGATTGTGATATCAGACTATAATATACTGACAACGCATTTAATAAGCTTATATAATATTTTTTTGAACTATTATTCTACAGCCTATAGATATGTAGGATTTGTGAAGACCGTTGTGTCCAATATTGTAAATTTGTAAACTTGTTGCATAGGTGGTTCGTATTTAAATATCATTTATATTTTATAGTGCTTCTTTATCTTGTTAGTTATCTGGTTGTTAGTTGACCCAGTCCAAGGCATTCTCATGAGTATAACGAATAATTAAATTAAAAATGTAAAATCTTAGTAAGTGTAACACAAAGCGTATGTAATAAAATGCTTAATTCCGTAACAACCTACTTAATTACTGTACACTATTCATTTTTTTCGTATCGGCGTTTGTAATTTTTCAAATGAAATATTAACTTAATTTAAATGGATATAAAACCACTCAACATAAAATTCAAAACTAGGTACCAAATTCTGTACTAAACATGCGTATAATAGACTTTATAATAGAGCAGAGTTATCATTTTAAACGTAACACTTATTACATAAAATTTGAAAAATTGTAGACCACAGTCTTCCTCCTTTTGCCATAGAAATTTCATTTTCAAATTCAGAGATGAAAAAAATTTATCGATTATTCAAAGAAAAAAATATTATTGTCATACATTTATTGATTTCAAGAACTATAAATGTAATTTTTAGACCACTCTCTTAATCTAAAAAATTGCCAGGTAGTAAATTAGAGCCGTTAACTATGCTGATTGATTGGACTCTAAATAATAAATCAAAATAATAATCATATTAGTAGTTGCATATGGTGCCAATAACCGTCGTGCGAACTTTATAATTCGTGCGATGTATACATGTTATTTTTTCAAGAAATATATAATTTGCACCTAACAGTTTTATACGTAGGTATAATAGGTATATACATTGATTAAACAAATGAATCATATTTAAAATTTTAACTTTAGTTTATTCGAAATGGTTTTAGTTAAACTTAAATTTATATAATATTTAAAACTTATTGTTTGGTTTTTAAAACCTAATAAAAACATATATCCATAAAATATATGTAATTCAGTATGTCGCTGAAGACATATAATATTAACGAGGATTTAAGTGTTATGTTAATATGTATAATAGTTTTCTTTATATTATATACATGTACTGGATTATAAAAACCTTTATTTGACATTGAACTCGATAGCTATTTATTGACATTTTCTTAACTCAGTATGTAACAAGAAGTTTTTCAAATGTCTAATAAGTACTTGAAAATTTGTTTTTTAAAACTTTAATTTTATGGTAATATCCATCTGGAAATGTGTTTTAAAATAATCATTATAATATTATAAATAATATTATTATTATTATGTTTTTAATATTTTTAAATTATGTTATGATCGTTACAGACAGTGCAGAAAACGAAGACGTAAAAGTAGTAGACATCGAAGATGATTCAGTGTTTGCCATTCGAAAGAATGATGGAAAAAAACACGTACATTTTTCGGAAGAGACCATTACAGTGATGATACCCAATCCTCCCAAAGGGTTTTGTGACTCGGTTAAAAAACTGTTGGACTTTGTTTGCTGTTGTGGATGTTGTTTTCCCAACTACTTATAATAATAAGCTTTGTGATAATTAATAATATATTTTTTTTTTGAATATTAGATATTATAATATATATTGTATTATACGTATACTATATTATTACACTGTCAAACAGTGCTATCGTGTGTTCTTATATTAAATTTGTAAATAAAATAATTAGAAAATATTTAAGAAATTTGTCTAATTTTTTTGAATAAATATAAAAATATGCGTATATATATTGTTTAAATGTATTTAGCTTAATCAGTTTTTTTTATTAATTTTGTAGATTTCCAGTACAAATTATGAATAAAGTAGATATATCGGTACACTGAAAAGTGAATAGAGCAAAGTTTTAATCGGTTTCAAAATATATTTCATTGTTAAATTTGATCGCAAAAACTTTTGAGTGAAAAAAGTGATTTGAAATATTGCCCGTTAGTTTAATGTAAGATACTTCAGGGATGTTGTTTTTGCAAGTATTAGGAAATTTAATTAAGCATGATTGGGAATTAATCAGATTAATAGTATCTAAAATGTTTGCTATTTATTTAAAGTATCTAATATGTGCTGCCGCTTATAAATAATTATTATTAATTTTTTTAATTTAATTAATATTTAAAACATTTATATTACATATCAAATAATATGTGGATTTTACTAAAACGATATCAGCACAAAGAAGAAGATGTTTTTTGTTTATTAATTTTTTTGTAAATGATTAACAACTTCGCAATGCTTATAAAAATAATAAAAGTGCATAGTTATAAACTTATGAATAATAAAAATAAACTTTCAAATATATTAAAAATCGATTAAGAATATTAATTCATCTTTTGTATTGAATCTAGCTAGTTCCAATGGTAAGGTTATGTTGAATCAATGTTCAGAAATCTCAATTAAAAGTTTAAGTTTAATGTTCGTTTTGTCACATTTACGTTCAATACTTATAAAATGAAAACATTCAAGTTTATTTTTTTTATGAAAGGTAATTTTTAACTGTTAAGGTTCCCGTATTAAAAATAACACATATAATTAGATAATATATTTTAATACAATTAACTATAAACTAAAATACTTTTTACTAAATTCAATATTTAGGACACCAAATTAATTATAATTAAAAACAAATTAAAACATTCAAATATGATGTGTAATAAATTTTAAAGAAAAACTATTCTTATGTATAAATTATAGTTTAAAAAGTCAAAATTGTTCACTTTTTATAATTTTAAATTCTTATAACTATTATAAATTATTAAAAATATAAATAATTACAAGTATTAATTATTTACCTATATAAGAAACAGTATTAATAGACAATAATTTGTAGGTACGTTATTATAAATTGTGAGTATATATTTGAGTTTATTAAATATGTATATTTATATTAACATTATATAATAAATAGTATTTACTAAATGCAAAAAAATAGCTATAATTATCAGAAAATAAAAATGCATTTTGATGAATAAGTCGGTTTTTATTGATTTGTAATTAGTATGGTCCTTATTAATTTATTCATTCATTTGTTACTAACATTGGACTGCAAAATCTTATAAATGTTTCAAAAAAAAAATCTAAAACAATGCATATAATTGTATGAAATTATTAAAACCACTACGAAAATAAAATGTTGATAAATTAACATGACAGTAGTATTAAAAAAAGAAATTCATTTGAACAACCTAAAAAATCGTTTAATTTTTCCTTTATAATTTTATCCACATTTATATTTGGTTAATAGGTACCTAGGTTATTGTTATCATAATAAAATGTTAAATTCGTTTACCGACGCGAAAACTTAACTTGATATAGCACGAAATACCGTTTTAAAGTTACCTACAAGCTGATGTACTAAAATTGCCTACACCATACGCCAAATATCGATTGTAACTTGTTGTAAATGAATAAATTCAATATTATTATACACACTAACACTGCAAAAATATGTAATTTAAAATTAATTTACTTTCAAGTTTTTTATTATTCAAAATATTAAATTTTTTTTTTTTCAGATAAAACTTGAATCATCAAAAAACATATTTTAAATAAATAATAAAAATATAACTTTTATTGTTAAATACAAGTACCCAGGGCCGGCGAGAGGGTGGGGCAGGCGGGGCCAGAGCCCCGGGGCCCGAGCCTCCAGGCGGGCCCGTTTTCTGGGGCATATTTAGGCACAGTCGTACAGGCCCTATAGACCCGGGAGGTCAATTTTACTAATTTTTTGAGTAGAAAAATTATTTTTATACAAATTATATGTTATATAATTTAGAATTACAAGTTAAGCCGTAAACATTCGCGTCCGATCGCTCAAAATTAAACAGCTACATGTAGCTACTATATTATCATTTATCACATACGCAACACAGTACGAAACAGTACGCACAAAGATAACAAAACATACGCGCATTCAATGCGAGTTCGATCTGTGTAATCGTCTAATCGGTTAGACTACTGTATTAATGTGTTATGTATATCTTAGTATTCTTAGTCAAATATGAAATTACTATAAGTAAAGACCCCCGGAATTGATCAGCCCCGGGGCCCACAAATGTTCTCGCCGGCCCTGCAAGTACCTAACATAATCAACCATGAAAAAAAACTTATATAGATTTCCAAAATATGTATATATATATAATTCACCTACAATTTATGGGTGCACTGTAGAATAATAAAATCAAGAAAAAGTGATAAAAAGGTTTAAAATTAGTCCATAATATATTTTTAAACTTCATAATAACATACATAAATGCGAAAGAAAAAAATTCAATTTTGTCAACATTTTAACTTAAAAAACGTGTAAAAAAATGTCCCTTTGTATTTTCATGATTTAGAAATTACTATGAAAACAACTATGAGGCGAAGCTTGTATTTTATTATCAAGTTTGTTGATCAAAATAGTCATTTTTTTTAATGACAAAATTATAAAGTTGAAAAATTAAATGTCTATGAATATCTAGCTCAAATATTTTTAAAACAAAATCATGTCTAGAAGATATAAATTTAATTATTTTATTAATATTCCATACTCCTATGATTCCCATATTCCTTTCAGAATAATAACATCCATACATTGATACATGCATTAAAATAAAATAATGTATAAAATTCTCGATCTACATAATTTTGGTGTTCGGTAATTTTACGACAGTATAATGCAATAGAGCGCAGCACTTAGTTTAATTTTAGTGTTTGACTGCAATGTCGTATATTAAGGAACCTTAATAGTCATTAACTTCTCATAATACTTCTTATGCAGTTTTCTACTTTTTAGTTTTTACAACATGCGTGGGTGGAAAAAGAGTGGATTTAGTTTAATATGCGTTGAACACACCACTCTCTCTTTTTTTTCTATTTTTATCTTAAAAAAAAAACAAACTATTATTAAATTGGCTTATTATAAATATGCAATATAATGATACCTATATGATATTACCTAATTATTTTTTCATTTGCTTGAATATGTAGACTGCAAATAAATGTATGATTAACGGATATATTCAGCTATTGTTTACTATGAATAAAGAAATTAACTTATTAAGCTCGAGAATTTGTGTAGTTTAATCATAAGCATAAAAATAAATATATTTGTAAAATAAAAACAGAATAGTTATTTTACGTTAGTGAAATAGGTGTATCTATAATTAATTAGGAATATAAATATATTATGTTTTTTTTTATATTGTTATTTTTCTAATCTTACTATTTTTTATCTCTAGGTCAAATAAAAATGAATGCATTTGTAAAGAATAGATCAAAATGTTGTAATAATGATGTCGTAAACCTGTAATTTAGAGGTCACCGAACCTGTATGTGTTGTCTCCGTCAACAATAATCGTATTACATTGCAAATTTACGTTCAGTAGGACTGTCAAAATTAATTTAGTGTTGTAAGCTTTAATATTAAAATGTAATTAATTGATTTACTATCAAATTTAAAGGTAAGAATATTATTTAATGCGCTTTATAGACTTTTATTGATATTAAAGCAAATGATGAGCATTTCAAAATTTTAATATTTTACATATCAATGAAAATATCTAAAATAATTAGTGAGGTCTTTAAGATACTTAGTTTATATTCTTACCTATAATATTGTACGATTCTACATTTGCAATACAGAGATAACACATGCGGATTCAGCTTCTTCTTAAAAAAAAAAAAAAATAATAAGGTTAGGAATTATTTATTTAAAAAAAATTATAAAATGTTCTAAAACAAAATATTAAAGCTAGTCACATTTCAAAACAAAATTTCGAGATTTAATGGTAATTACATAAAATTAGCTTAGAACTTTAATCACTTTAGTAGTATACCAATTAATGAAATCATAATTCACTTTTTCCATAAGTCTAGATATAATAGCTGCTATAAAAATAGTTTTAATTACTAAAGTTAAATAATTATGTATACTTGTAATAATTAAATATAATTTACATGTTTATAACCTAATAATGCGTTTAAGATCTGTAATCTTTAAATTAAGCAAATTAGATTAGACTTTATTAACAAATACGATGCGCTTTACTATAAAAATTAATTGTAAAATTATGTTTAAACAAAAGGTCGAACAAAGTGCCACAGCATTTAATTTTAAAGAATTTAAGGTACTCCCTGCAATTAAATCTTTGTACATAAAATTTTCCAAATAACATCAAAAAAGAAAAATTCTTCGTAAACAAAAAATAAACGTGATCACTGATCATAAACCAAATCATTTTAAAGTATATTATATACCTAAATATAGTATGTAAAAATATATTGGTAAACATTTTCTGGATTATAAAAAACCAATTTTATTTAATTTGATGTCTTTAAATTTTAAAAATAAAAGTATTTTTAATAATGAAAGTTTAAAACGTAGCTATTTATAGAATGAGAAAGTATTTCTAAAATATTTACTTAACAAATTTAAAAATAAAAAAGAGATAATAG
Source organism: Melanaphis sacchari (assembly GCF_002803265.2). Taxonomy (NCBI): domain Eukaryota; kingdom Metazoa; phylum Arthropoda; class Insecta; order Hemiptera; family Aphididae; genus Melanaphis; species Melanaphis sacchari. Next base: position 2,994,508 of record NW_020271635.1, read on the forward strand.
AAGTGAGAAACGTTAATGTTAATATTATGTTAAATTATGTGGATTATGAGAAAAAAACCTATAGATATATGTATATGGAAACGTAATATTCCAGTAAATTCAAAGCTAGTAACGATTGGCTTGAACATTTTAAAAAACGGCACTAAGAATTATTTGAGCCAATACCTCATGTTTTAGTAAAACGAACAAAAGTTACTCTCATAGTGTTTCGGGCATTTACCGAACATTCTAGTGATGTGGGCAATAAAGTTTATTCTAATTTAAATGTTCTAGAAAATACTATTAAAAATATATTATGCAATTACCTAACTCAAAGTAATATCTTAAATTATTTTTTATAAGTATGTAACAAAAATAAAGTACGATGATAAATTTAAAAACTCTTAAAGCCAATTTTTTTTCTTCTAAAACCTTGATAATTCGAAAATCTCTGTATATCGAAAAAATTGCATTTCCCCTGAATTTTGACTTATTGAGGTTTAACTGTATTAATAATTTTAATCTTAAATAAAGTTCCAATTTACAAATTACCCCCCCAAAAAAAAAATCAATCCACGTTCCAATCGATATTAATTAACATGTAATACGTGTTTCGCTAAAATAACTATTATTCTTACGAAATATTAAGAACTTAATTTGCTTTAACTTGATAATTTTTACTCAATTTTATTATTTTAAAAATACGATCAAAAATAACTCGCTCTAAAATTTAAAAACTTAAATGCACAACATTTTTTTTGAATTTTTTAAAAATAAAAATGAAATATGTAATTAAATTAGAACTTTCTTATTTATTAATGTAAAAAACCGCATTTAAATTTATTGATTTTTCTCAGAAATACAAAGGATACTATACAAGTTTTTTGGAATATAATATTCACCTTTATGAATTTTATACTAAATAATATATTTAAATCATTTGAATTATTTTCCTCTGAAGATTTATTATATTATTATATTATTTTAATTTAATCTGTAGTAATCAGTGTCAATATATGATTATTCATTATTATTTGTCGTATTTGTTAAAAATAAACTAATTATATTAGTCTAACGTGAATATGAGTATAATTATAAAAACAATAATTAGTAACAATTTATATATCATACATGTTATACATATTTATTTACTAAAAATATTTTTTAACTATTTTTAAACAATATATAGTTTATAGAATAATATTTGATTATGTATAATAAAAAAGTAAATTAAATAAGTTAAAAGTAAATAAACTATATAAATTAGTAATTATAACTATAAAATACGAAACAAATTATATAAATAAATCATGATAAAAAATATTAATAGGATGGTTTTTGATGGATTTTATTTATAGTAATCGTATAATGTATAATTTATTTGTACACAGTTTGTGTGATTATTTTATTGTAGTCAACAATTTTTAGATATTAGGTATGTAAATATAATAAATAAAGTAAAATATCAATAATATTTCGTAATACACTATAATATATTTTTAAGAATAGTTTAAAAATGTGGATTTAATTTAAATTTTATAGTTACTAATATTTTATGCAAAGAAAAAAAATAAATAACAATTTACTTCTTAGTTGAAATTTGTCTTAAGAACATATAAATACTGTTTTGGTCGAATGGACATTTTCTATAGGCCGTCTTACACTCTCCATTCTTTCCTGCTTCAAGAGCTGCTTTGAATTTCGAACCATCGATCATAAAATTCATTATGGAATTTCTAAGACAGATTTTAGAATAAGTTATTGAAAAAATGCGTTTCTTACTGTGAATTTTAAAATAAACTAAACGTTACATACTTTGTTAGAGTATTTATTGAATTGTCTACAAAATTGTTGATTCCTGATTTTTCTTTAACTTGTTCAGTGGATTGTATATAAGTGCAAAGTGCTTTTTGCATACATTCTGTTGTATTTATATTATATTTGGACATAGATTCTTCAAGTTTTGTGACTATATCATTCAAACCAGACATTAAATCTTCACCTGAGTGAAAAAAAGAATTTTTTACCTTCTATACCATATTTATTTAACAACAAATCGTAAAAGTGAAGTACAATGCATTAAATTATATTATTCTTATTTTATAACTAATTGTTATAAGTTAATAACAACAATTAAGGGTAAGATATAACAATGTATATAAAAAATTAAAAATGTAAAAATAAGCGAATTTAAATTAATTATAAAGGAAGCAGAGGAAAAGTTAATCATAAATAAAATATTAATTGTATGTAAAATTAACTGAAAAAGTAGCTGACATTTTTAAAAAATAACGACGATGCAAAAGGAAGTTATAAAAACTTATAGATACATATTTAATATTTGTAATTATAAAAAATGTGATTGTTTTTACTCACTCCTTCCATATCCAGAATAACCGTTTCCCACTGGTTGAGCGCTAAAAAGATTAGTTGTTGCGAATAGTAAGTAAAGAATTTTCGGGATAAAAATTAGAATACCAAGCCCAACGACAGCACCAACAATCAGACCTCCTATATCAATTTTATGGGATCCATAGCTACTGACTGAATTACCTTGATATCCCTTAAACAAAATAAAATATTTGTGTATAATTCATTTGTATAACATACATGCAATATATTCTTTATTTCTCATTATCTAACCTAAAAACTATACTTTGGTCATACCATTCACTACAATTAATTGATACCTATACAAATATAACTTATATATGTATATATTTAAAAGTTAAAAAGAAATATTGCGTCTGTTCTAAATTTTCTGATAGGAAAATAATTTTAGAGGTTTTGAATTTGATGAATGCATTTTTATACTACAGCCTATGTTGTAATATATTTCTTTGTACTTACGCCTATTCCACTCGATGATCCACCATAAGATGACGGTATGTATCCAAATCTAGCCTCGTGGGAGCGTCCAGCATTTGTTTTGTTTTCGTTTTGTATGCCTTCAAAATATGTTACAGGATTTGGTAGTACTCCACTATATAGTTAGAACACAAACATCACAAATCGTAGAGTTATACAATTGAACGAATTAAATTTAACCGTGAATATTACTAAGGTAATAAAAACGTATAATAAATAATGATTAATCAAAATTTAAAACTTAAGTGTAATAATTATTAAGTGGATACGGTCAGTTAAGATAATATAATTATTTATATCGTATTTACATTGTATGCGTAAAAAAATATAATTCTTATAAAACGTGTAAATTCATTTTTATTTACGTAGACACTCACGTATACAATATTGAGCTTTCAGTTCTTTATTTTGATTATAAATTACTATAGTATTTCATAAAATTAAAATGAAGGATAAGTACCCTTTTTATACTAAAGTGATGCAGTAAAGTTTTTTGAAATATGTTCAGGCACCTTCATGTGTAATTTTTATATTCTTATTTATATTATATAAGTATTGTATTTGTAAATACTTCCATTTACTTTGGCAGTTTGACCTGTAGGTATTGTGAATCATAAAAGATGCTTTTCCACAGTGAGAAGAGCTAAATCATGAGGATACATTTGATTCGTGTTTTATATAACTTTATGAAATTTATGAAATAATGGATTTTTATTTAAGCACTTTATCATCACGATCATTTACTATAAATATTATTTTATTATTTAAATTTTTATAGAACTGTAGCCTCTTCATGCTTCAGGATTTCAACCTTAGTTTATGCCTATGATGAAAGCATATACATTTTTTCAAGTTTTCTTTATGATATAGATTTATAAATTCAATTTATTTCTTCTAAACTAAAATTGTTGATGACTAATTTAAAATTTAATGTGTGTACAGTTCTAATAAATTCGAAAAGTATACATAATAATTTAATTATATGTTGATTATAAAATATAGAATTGAATAAAAAAAAAATAAATAAAAATATTTAAGTACCTAATTATATTTTAACATTATTACATTGTATACGAAAAAAATTAATACTAATATATACCTCCTAATCCTTAAAATAAGATATTATTGTTATTTGTTATTCTATTTCAATCACCTAGGTAATTTAAATTTATAATCAATGTTTTAATGAAGCCTAACCTACATCTATATATTACAATTATTGTAATTAATGAAAATTAAAAATATATTTATTTAACAATGAATATTTAATAAGTATAATTTATAGAGCATTTAAATAAAATAAATTCAAAATTTTTAAATATGTTTTAATTACTTACTTGGATGGCATTTCAAACGTATCGGGCAACGTACATACGGCCAATTGAACAGACGCCAAGACATACACAAGTGATTTGAACACCTGGAAAATCAATGTTCAAATAAACGTGCTCAAATTTTAAAACACAAAAACACGTGTTTATCTGTATTTACCATTGTAAAGCGGTGAATGATAAATTATACAGCAGCGATGTGTGTTGAAAATTATAATATCTGAAAAATAAGTAAGCACAGTATTATATATGGCACATGAGACAATATGCGGATGTCGTACGTAAGAAGGAAAATAAAAGTGAAAATGTATAATAATCTGTCGTAGGAACAGAGTTTTTCCAGAACCATTGTTGGAGGCTGTTGATGAGCAACCATTTGTGACTCATTACTAGTAAGAATTTTTTTTTTTAATAATAGTTATTACTCCACACATTACATCATCGCTTTTTTGTTACGTTATCGCTATGTTTGTTTTGTTTGATGTGCATTCACGTAATAATTTACCTATATTTTTGGATGCATGATGCATTGGTTGTATTGTATTTACCAAAATTAAAATGTTATTTTCAAAAATGTGGGACATATTAAATTCCGACCGTTTTTCCGGTGCTTAAGTTTTGCTCTCTCATTTATTATTTGCCTACCGCATACAATATGACTTGTTAATATTTTAATAAATACATATAGACACAGTGTTTCTCTATCAGGTACTTCGTATTTATATTAATGCTAAAAAACTTTGTGTTTGAACTATCAAGAATAATTTATGTAAAAGTTATTTAGTGACTACTAAATCATTGAATATATACGAAAGAGATATAATTTTTTAAATATTTGATCATGATATTTACTAAAAAAATACTAAGTTTCATGTATTTGAATTCAACATGCAATTTTTTTTTCATATTTTATCTTGAGTTAAAACTGACTAAAATTATGTATATTCGAGAAATTGTTATTTCTATAATTCGTACAAACAACATAATTTAAACCCACTTTAATAACGCTTTCAAAATATTTAAGTTGTACTCAAGGGCGTGACTATTTTTAGAAAAAAAATAAACTTACTGAACAAGTTTGTATAATACATTTTAGAATAATATGAATTTATATTAGGTAATAATAATAATATACTTGTCAATAAGCGGAAGTATTTTCAATTATCAATAAACTTAATAACTTTTATTTATCTAACTAAATACGTATATAATATATACTTATACGATTTAATTTGACTACAGTATATAAATTTTAGTGTTTTTTTTTACATTTAGTATACGCTTTGTAACGAATACTTTAAATATTTATTTATTTTAAAACGACATCGATAATTTGGTTAAGTGAAATTATAATGTGATCAAGAATAAAAAATAAATATTATAACGATGTAATTTATTGGTGTTCAAATAATAAACTAATAAACTACTTTATATAATGCCTACCTAAGTGTATTAAATGCTTATTTTTTTTTTTTTAAATAGGTATATACATTTATAAATAATCTATATTTATTATTCGTAGTGTATATAAACATATATCCTTAAAATAAGAATGTAATTACTAAATTAAATTATCGATTTTTTTTTTGGGTAGTTGAGCTTATATATAACTATTAGGAAATTTTCCAAAACCCAATTATCGTCTCCTGGCTACGTCTATTTATATTTATTTTATAGAGTACTTATGTAGTACGTAGTAATATAAAATATGATATGAATTAAACACATTAATTTTTTTATTAAACAACGGTTGTCATAAACATTTTCTTTATAGTGTAAATTATTTTTTGTATAGTAGTCACAACATATTACAAAATTATGATATGTTGTATTTTCATAAGTCGTAGCTATCTGTTTATTTTTGTCTATAAATTATTGCTATGTGTGGAAACTATTATCACTAAAGATTCAATTTCTCCATTTGTTGTAATTAATAAATATTTTGTTTTAAAGAAATTAAATCTATACTTACTAAAAAAATATGTTTTATAGATTCCAAATAAAGAAGTCAATTATAATAGAAAAATAAATTTTAATGAATACAATAAAATAAAAATCAAATCAAATATAGTTAATTATATATCAAAAAAAAATCCAGTATTGAATTGGCCAGACCAATATATGGAAAATAAGTTAAATTCAACTAAAAAAATTCAAAACGGAATCAAAGTAAAAAAAAGGGAGTTAGAATATTTTAAAAGTAAGAGATAATATAAATTTCAATTTAAAAAAAAAAAATCTTTTATTTATACATGAATACACAATGGTATAGGATTTCATTTTTCTATTAAACTGATATCACGTTTTTAGTTGAAAGTGCTCTAAAAGTTACATAATTATAATGTAAAAGACTTCAAATTTCGACTAAATATTTATTTAAATCATACTCGTGTATAAATTAATTGTTTTATTAAAAAAACTTCATTCAAATGATTATTAATAATACCTAACAAAACGTAATATAATATAACAATGAAACAACCAAGTAATTGTATCCAGTAAAATTTAAAAAATAGTAGGCAAGTGAGTTCCGCTCTGCTGTACATACGATGTAGAATAGGAAACTTTTATGGGTGTGTTAAATTTGAATTCAATAATATAATATTATTGTATACGAAAAAAGATTCTGAGTGGAGACGGTCTGTTAGCTTATATCACTAAGCATGTTTCGTAATGTGTTTTTTGATACGGATATTAGTCATTTACTTTATATTTAGTATTACAGTAAGTTGATAAAATTCTTGTCAAAAATACTGTATTTATCATATTATTATAATAATATATATTTATACCATATTATATCAACTTAAATAACTCAAAATGTAATAATATTTTTCTGTAAAATGTAAGTACCGTAGAACAGTAAAAATAGGTATATAGCATAAGTAGATAATATGTTAAAATAAATCAAAAACGTCCTTGCGTATAGAAAGTTCATTATAAATAATATACATAAAAGTCTTAAATTATCACGGAAAATATTTTTGAATTATAACAAAATAAATAATTAACTTCATTATTAATTATTGTTTAAAATAAATAATTTCGTCAAAATTCTAATTTTAAAAGCGTATAAAAAAATTGTGTCTATGTACTTTTAACATTTTTGTACAAATATAAGAACAATTTAACTGGAAACTTATTTTAAATTTTCAAGAATATTGACCCAGTGAATAATTTTTTATCAACAATTATAGAAAATAACAAAAATAAATTGAAAATGTTATCATAAAATAAAAATAATACCTAATATAAAAATTTGGTACAAATTTCTAGTACCTATTTATTGTTGTTTTTTTATTTTTGAGATACAACAAAATATAAAAAATTGTTTGAAGAGAAATAATTTTATAACGGGTGAATACCGTATGTCGTAAATATTTAAACTTAAAATACTTATAAAAAATTGATTGGACTTCTCGGTAGAATTTTTTTTTTTTGTTTAAAGGTTAAAAAACTTATATAGAATTGTGTATTATATTTTAAAATTTTATAGGCATGAAACAAAATAATTTGTTAATCTTTGTAATTTTTATGAATTTTATCTACATTTTAACTTTAAAGACTTACAAAAAAATATTGTGAGTAAAAATTTTCATATTTTTAATTGATAAATTAACAATTTAAGAGGATCTTTGTATTAAATTTTCAAAAATCTATGTAGTGAATAACTTTTAATTTACATTTTAAGAAAAAAAATACTAAAATTGAAATTTCTCTTAGTTATAAATAGTTTAAAAATAGTCTTTTAAATATTTTTAAAATTTGATCGTAAATTAAAAATAATAATACGAACATTTGATAAATATGTCAAATATGTATAGTTTTTGTTTTTGAATTACACTAAAAAAAATTGTTAAAAATTAAATTTGCGTAAAAATTCCAGTTTTTCTTTAAATTATTTAATTATTGTTTTGTTTTTTGTAATCTAAAATATATTTTTAAAAACTTTTTACTTTTGATCCCCCATAAAGGACAAATTAAACCCTTATTTCGACATACCAAAGTACTAAATGGATCAAATTTTTTACCAGAAACTACTCCTGTGTCTAAAAATCTAAGTATTTTCACTATCCTAAGAAGTGCTTATAAACCACACAAAAAAAAACTAAAACTAATCATTCATTGCTCCGCCTAGAATCTAAAATATATTTTAATTTTAAATTAAATAAAAACAATTAAATAGCTGTAACATTTATTAGTTTATTACGTTCCAAAAATAATATTACTGTTAATTATTTATGTATATTATAATGATTTAACATCATTGGAGATTTAATATAATATATAATTGCTTATATTAGTCGATATATTGATATAAATTTAATGTGTGACTTGATGGACACAGTGGTTGGCCTCACTCACTAACGTGTTCTGAGGTCAAGCATCGACCTGTCACTGCTTCCGGATGGGCAGCCATTTGGGTTTTTATGATAAATCTTCACCACGTAAATACGTATTACAAAACAGTACCTTCCCCACAGTAATAATTGACTACAAGCTAATAATCATTACTGTTGAAGTTTAAAATCAATAATAATAAAAAAAATATACATAAATACGTTCTGTATTATTGTTAATGAATGAAAAATATAATATTCTATGAAATATTTAACTGTTCTTTATTTACTTTATTTATTCGTATTGGTTTTTTAATGAGTTTATTTATGGTTTATACAAAAAAAAAAAAAAATAGTATCGAATAATTAGGTCTATTGATATAATTTATGGTTTAAATTAACTAGTATAAATTACTTACTAACATTATTACTCATATAATTATGAATAACTTATGCCGGGTTACATAATCACTAAACATTTTTAATAGTGAATTAATGGTCTTTTAAACATATCTAGTAGCCTATGATTGGTCAAATAAATTTTATCAAAACATTAATCAATTTTTCGTGGTAGTTAAATGAATATTTAAAATATATATGTTGCATTACGTTTCCTATATTTTAACAAAAATAATACCTCAGTATCCGGGCAAGTCGGTGACAGGTGGTCGACATCACATTTTGGGGCAAAATCCAATATTTAAACGTCTGAAGTAAATGGATGGTAATATTGTTTAAATATACCTATACAAATAAATTTCTCCAATTTTATTTCAATTTAAAGATATGTTTCAGCAGATAATTTATTTTGATAATTTATATATATATATATATATTTAATAAGAGTGATTATTTACAATATGTATACAATTAATAAGTACAATGGGTAATAAAATAAATATAAAATCAAGTATAAGGATAGTGTGGCTTGTGAGTAAGATAAGTCCATTACGGTTACTTTAACATTGATAACAATAAACATTTACTGGAACTATCTTATCATAACACCTAACACATCACAACTGTCATTACACATAACACATCCTATTTATTATTAATGTTACAACCATTAAGTATAATATAAAAAAAAAAACCCATTTGCCTATATTATGATATATTTATGGAGAACATTCATAATTCATGTATTCATAGATACAATATTATTCAGTTTACTAGAAGTATATACACTTAATACTACTACTTTATCTGATAGTAAAATTTTTAATGATATAAGTATATAACGTTAAAAAAAAATGATTTACCCTACAATAGTGTAATTAAATTGAAAAATGTAATTTGAAATTATGGTTAAATGCAAAATAATTCATATTAAATGAACCTTTTTAGTGCATATTTACTCATTATTTTAATTTTTGTGAGATCATTGCTTCATTGATATTATTCAATCTTTTGCCAACGCTAAAATTATTATTTAGATCAATTTTTTGTCTATTAGACATACATATTACTATATCATTATTCAACATATGCAAATATTAATGAAGACTGTCATTATTACAGTTTGATTTTAGTTTATTGTTTAGTTTATTATATTATATAATGGAATTTTAATTTCATTTGATGTTGTGCAATTATTATATTACACGTTCAAAAATACACGTGCATTTCTTTTATGTTAATAATTATATACATTACACACATCTAGGAATATTTTCATTGATACAATTTAATTATTTATTGTTTATAGCCTATTACCAGTAATACCTATAATAAGCATAAATGATGTCGATTTTACTAAGATTTTAAAGAAATTAAAATTAAAATAATTATTATTAACGGCAATTATCCGAAGTCGTGTTAATAATAAATACATCATAAATAAACAACTATAGGATAGACAAAGTTTAGATTTGAGAGAGATGAATCGTGGTACACTACATTTATTCTAGTGTTGTAAAACGGTACAGTTTAAAGCAATAATAATTGTAACATACAAAAATACTCATTTATATATTATGAAAAAAATATATAAACAAACAACTTAATTATTTAACACAATTCAAAGTTGGTAAACAATGATGTACGTACGAATAAATTCACATACTTAAAAATTTTATTTTAATTATTCTTTAAAACCAAATAGATATTTTCAGTATTACGACATTTAATAATTATTCCGACATAATACGAGCGTATTAGTTAACATTAAATAATTATTATATATTGCATAACATAACGTAATCAATAATCATATTATTCTTTAAATTTAGTAGGTTTGCCAAATATCGTGGCAATGGTGAAGTTCTTATAGTGATATATTGTAATATATTATATTCATGGTAGTAATATGAAAATTCTATTATCTCATGATTTTATACATCTACTAAATCGAATTTTGAATTAAAATTCTCTAACACAATATATAAATATACATATATATATATATATTTATTATTTATATATATTTTATTGGTGTAGGCGTAAATTACTTGAAAGTTTAAAAATTAAATGAATTTTCACTTGATCGTTTTACATATTTACACAATTATTAGGTCAGTTCTATAGTCTCTATTTAACTGTAGATATTGCAATAATAAATGATACGTTCATCGCGTACTCATATGAGTTGGGTTTTGGCCAACTCAATTCCATAACTAAAGTACAGGGCGTGTCCGCATTATATCATTTTTATATACATCAACGTTATTAAAAATCAATTTAACGTACGGATTTGGCGTGTGTTATCGATATTCACAGCTGCACAGGTGCCTGCAACGAGTGCAACGTCGGTTTGGGATTTTGGCGGCACGTGGTCGTCGAAATTGGCAGGCGTCCGGTTCGTCGTAGACGCGCGCAGCACGGTGGGCATAGACAATAGCATACCCGTCAGGATATTAGACATGTCGGTTGGCGCGAAATCAAACGGTTTCCTCAGTAAGGATTGGATGGCCAAGGCCACCGCACAGTATGGACATCTTGGACCGGTTTCGTTGTCTGCTATAAACAGGGCGGATAAGAACGTCGCCGTGTTTATCGGTAACTAGCGTTTAGAGGTTTTCTAAACGAACTTTAAATGGTTTTTCATCGTTCGACGATATCAAATTAGTACGTTAATATGATACGGATTTATGTAGTCGGCAGAGTCGTTCAAAATTTAGCAACTAAATTTTTGATTTAGCCCTAATCAATAGACGCAACTAGGGTGGAAAATAGGGAGGTGCACAGCGCTAAACTGTCGTGTTAACGCTCCCAAATAACTCGATTTATTGTATGCTCATGCCGTATAGCGTATTAATAGCAATAATGTGATGAATAATAAATCGACCAAGGACTGTATATTATAATGATTTTTAAATTTAACACTGTTAAATATCGATGAAGATTTAACGAATCAATTAAAACCCGAAAATATTGTTTATGAATGTATAACTGAAAACAAAAGTACTGCTTAAATATATTTATAGATAGCTAGCTGCCTACTATTAATTTTTTTATTTAAATATTAATTAGTAATGATAACAAATATTATGAATAAAAAAATAAAGCCATTTGAGATTTTTTTTTTTTTTAAGCTTTTTATGATGTTAGGACTTTCAAAATGTAAGGCCTAGTCATGGTTTAGTTGCAGATCCCAATCACTTATAACTAAGATACTTTATTATTTTTTTTTTTTGGTTTATAAATTAAAAACGTTTATTTTAAAACACGTATTAAGTACCTACTTGTAGTTTTGCGCTTATTTATAATGTATTAACGGTAATAATATTTTATTATTATTATTATTTTTTTTTTTTTTTTTGGTTAAACTAAATATACGACTGCCAGTATTTTTGTTATTGTTATTAATCACCAAATTTAAAATATAAAATATAGTTTTAAATATATCACTACGTAGTTATACAGAAATATGGTAAAATAGTTTTTTAGGAAATTATCAAATAGGAACAATACATAACAATTTTATTTTATTTTAATTTACTTTTCAGGATTTGTAAACTCTCAAAACAATAAAGACTTTGTTACTGGTATGTGGTCTATGGGAAGAAACTGTAGAAATAATTTGGACACTCATCAGTTAGTGTTTAACATACCGGATGTTCTGTATAAAGATAGCAATGAACAAGGTGATTAAAAATTACAACACTGTGTTATTTTGTTAGTTCCTGTGACATTACTTAATAAGTGTCAGTTTATATGAATACAATCTTGACATCACTTTATTTAAATAATTATACTTTTTCCGGAAATGTAGAAACGTGAAATATTAAATAGTTCTATTTGTATATTATATTATTATGTGATGTAATCGTTATTAATTATAATAAAAACGTATTATTTAATTTAACAAATTTAGATTATTACCAAACACCTTTAACAGCAGTATATTACTAAAATAAAAATTATTTATAAAGATTTACTTATCAGTTTTAATATCTAATACTTATTATGCCGCGAAAAATGACAAAATAAATTATTTTATTTTTATTAAAATAATATTTTTAAATTTTGGTCAATTACTAATTTTTATTATACGAGAACCTATAGTTATATTGTAAAAGAAATATATACTATTATAAAAATAATGGTACTTATCAAATATTTATAGATTAATCATAGCTCTGCAAGTAAATTTATTAAGTTTTTGATGAATATATTACTTTGGTATTTATAAAATTTTAATTATATTTTATGAATTTATACAAATTACAAGATTTTAACTGTTTAAAGATTCAGTGTTTAATTAACATCACGATTTGTTTAAGATGTAATTAAAAAAAAATATATTCGATGGTATAGAAATTGAATTCTTGGTCGTATAAAATGTTTATAACTTTAAATGAATCGATTTATCGTTTTGTTTAGATTAGATTTGAAACTGAATTAATTAAAGTCAATTGCCATTTCAAATTTAATGATAAAAATAATGTATGTTCAGATGAGTTGTTTTTATTTTGATATAAAGGGTGATCTATTTAACATAAGATACTTATTATTATTTATTATCATTGTTGTTATTTTTTAACCTTTTTATTTTTTAGAAATGTTGAAATTTAATGAAATCAACAAATATTTAATGTTCTTAACATTTAATAATTTTTATTCCATAATACCAACATTTAAAATCACCAAATTATAAAATTTATTTTAAGTACTTTTGTGTTAAATTTTTGATTTCCATTCAATAGTTTTCGAGATATAACCAAGTATATAATCCACGGTTATAGTTTTTCTATACTACCTAATCTAACCTAACCTAACTTTTAGTGTGTGTTTTTACACGTTTTACTCTAGGTGTCTCATGGTTAATCAATAACCATTTAAATTTTTGAATCTGAATAATCAAACGTTTATAAGCTCATATTACTCACAACGTGTAAACTGGTTACAAGTGAGTGTGGTCTTGTCACAGAAAAACATTTTTCAGAGATATATCATTATTTATTATATAATTTATATTCAAGGCCGGATTAATGTGGGTTTAGCCGGAGCAGAAGGCCCCAATTAAAGTACCAAATTAAAAGGGGCCCAAACAATTTTAAGCTGTTACTATTTTCCAGTGATTTTAAATAACAGTTTTTATATTTTTTTTAAATAATTTTTTTTTATCGATAAAAAACAACTAAATAGTAATTACTAATTACCTACAAAAGCACGCAATATGGTAGAAAAACGCATTTTATTGTTATTTTATATTTTCGTTGATATCAATAATATCATCAATGGTTAATAATGTAATTTATGTTATTTATATCTGATAATATCAAAAACTATATATTCCTATATTCTGTGGTAATACTGCCAGTATTAGTGGAATACGAGAAATCGCTCGCGCTCTAGTATTGTATATCTTATCTCGATGCATATAAGTTATTCATAGCAATCCATGGTGTTTATGATACATTTACTTAGTATAATTTTATCAATAATTATTATTATTAATAAACAAGAATGAAATAATTGATATGTTATTTTATTTTTAAGCAATAAATTAAAACAACTACTCTTTTATTGACTATTAAAAATTAAATGTTAAACATTTTTATTAAACAAATATTTTATTTGCAAATTTTTTGTATACCAGTTTTTATTACATTTTTTTTTCACAATATCATTATGACAATGAAACTAATGAGTTGAGAGGCAGAGTGACATTGCGCTAAATGAAAATTTGTTGGATATTAGCACAAACTGTGAAATAGTTAAAAAAATGTATCTTGTAGTGAGCGGCTTTGTAAAGTATGTATTATCAAAAGGGCCCATTTAAAATGTCAACCCCGGAACCCAATAGATCCTTAATCCGACCTTCTTGTATATATTCATATATTTATCTTATCACTACCTATAACGTCTTATGTATTTCATTAAAGATTGATTGAATATTAATGAAGTGCGAATAAAAAATAATTATACATTTTATAAATAATTGTATAAATTATATACATAGATTACTATTTAAAAATCGGAAGTTAATTTTTAGTTTATTTATTTCTTTTTTTTCTTTTGTAGTTTCATTCACAAAAGTAAAAGTTAATATAAAAAGGGGTAAAATGAATGTTAAAATGTTATACAATTTTGATATTCTAAAGAAAAAATATTAATTTTTCTTTAAATAATGAATGAAAATTATTTATTATATAATTCAAATTTAATACATCCATTACAGATTTCCAGACTATAGTGACCTTGGTATTCAGTCACGTCAGGTAACAACTCGACATTTAATAAACAGTAGAACGACTACTTTTTCATTATTAATTTATTTTTGTCTTTTTTTTTTTTATTGGTGTAATCTTAAAATTATTATATCAAAAAAAAAAAAATTTCCAACAGTGTCAAAAATTTCTATGTACTTATTTTTTTTTAAGATTGTACTACATATTATACGTATAAAGCCAACTTCGTGTACCTATCCATTTAAATCACGTTTTTTATTGATATATTTAAAACAAACGTTTTCTACATTATTATTATACTTATAATGGAGATAACAAGATAATATGTTACACAATGTATGGCCAATATGGAAAATGTACGTAGCTAATAAGTTATTAATACTATAAAGTAACTAATTATAAATAGATCAAGGAAATACTAGCTGTGATGAAACGAATGTAATAAAACAATGTTTTACATTTTGAGGTCATTGTAAATATTAGTAAAGATTTACTCACTTAAAATATCGATTTAGGCTCAAATTTCCAGAAGTTGGCTACCATTATTACTATAAAATTAAATCTTTTTTTCATCCTTAAACATAATTAATATTGGAATTGTTTTATCAGCTTCACGAAACACAAGGCTTGTTACAATATACCTATACGGCTATATAATTACGTTTTCAAAAACTCAAGGCTAATTTGAAGGTATACGAGGTCTAATCAAAAAGTATCGAGACTGTTAAAAAAAAAAAAAAAAATATATATTAGATAAAGTTATTTACATTCAATCTCCTTCAAAGTATGCTCCTTCTGAGTCCATACATGTTCTCCAACGTTCCTGCCATTTTTGAAAACACCTGTGGAAGTCATTTTTAGAAACTCTTCGTAGCTGCTCCGTCGCATTTTGTTTTATTTCATCTACATCTTGAAAACGTTTACCCTTAAGCGCCATTTTTATTTTTGGGAATAAAAAAAAATCACATGGAGCTAGGTCTGGTGAATAGGGAGGTTGAGAAACAACTGGGATACCATGTTTAGCCAAAAACTGCTGCACAACATGGGTTGAATGGGCTGGTGCATTATCGTGATGCAATTTCCAACTACCAGACTCTTTAAACTCGGGTCTTTTTCTTCGTACAGCGTCTCGTAAACGGCGAAGAACATCAATGTAGTACTCCTTTGTTATAGTCTGTCCTTTAGGAGCATACTATAAACGTGCAAGTTCATACTCAAACCGGTTTACGATTAATCGTATCAGTCTCAATACTTTTTGATTAGACCTCGTATTTATACCTCGAACCTAAACAAGTTAGGTATGATATGGTAAATTTGTATTAACTAACTAACTTATGAGTTCTATACACACAATGTTTTTGGCAACAATCTGTTTAACCTACCAATCATAACAATATAAATATAATACAAGACAAAGTTCATCTACCCATATTTCTCTCGTAAAATTGTTTTTTCATATAGCTTCAATGATTTATAATTAAATTGAAATACCACACATCCATGAGTTTTAACAGTAACCTTCACAAATAACAAAGTATACTGCACAGTGCACACCTATTGAACAGCAGAATGAGTTTTTTTATTTATTAAATTAACGATATATATAATATATAAGTTATCCTAATAAAATTATCTTGTGTAATATCTTTTATTATCTCTGTGTCTAATTAAATTACGGTTATTAGTAATTTTCTATAACAAATTGTCAATACTGTGAAAGTTATATTTACTTAAAAAAGCACATTTTAATATTCATAGGTATCTTTTACAATATAGAACACTTAGAATCAGATTTCTAGAAAGAATTGATTATTTTAACATGTTTTGTTTTTACTTTTTTTCTTCAGTTGACGTTGTTCTTCTCCAAAATCTACAAAACTATACCTAATAAAGTAAAAACTTACGAAATTCTTTAATTTATAAATACCTATATTATTATATCTACTTAAAACTTATGGAATCCATTGAGTTGTGAATTTTTTCTATTCAAAATAGTGTTCTATAAATAAAACCATGATTGACTATATCCATATCTTCATTCATTAAAAATGTTAAGTTCTAAATATAAAATATTCCAAGTTGTGTCATTATACGCACCTATGAAAAATAAGTGACCTCGAAGTAATTATATAGGTTTATTTTAAGGCATTGTAAAGGTACAATAATGGCTATTATTAAAGTTTCTATTGTTTTTTTTATTCTATATCTTGTGAGAAAATACTTTAAATCTTGATATTATATTGGATAAATAATAAATATCACAATGTAATAGGTATGCGCACATTTTTATTATTTTGTTTCAAATAATCCGAAAATTATTAAACTTTATATTTTGAAATTAAAATAATTTATACCCGTTAAATAATTAGACACAAATAATTATTAGAGTATGATTACTCTTCATTTTATTTTTGTAAATGAAAACGTAGCTATGTAAGTAGATAGTATGTTTTACTGGCAATTCCAATATAAAATGGAATTTCTTAAAATATTTCAAATTTTTAAAAAAATTCTTTTTACGACTATTTTAATTTATTTTTTTTTTTTTTAAATTGTGTTTATTGAGAATTTACAATCTGTACACTATATATAATAAGTAAATATGATGTGGTAAAAAATACAACACTTTTGGCTTTGAATAACTTGAAGGATGACTCACAGTCGAGTTACCTTTTACAATGATTTATGGAAACATTTATGAATAATATAAGTATATTTTAAAGTTAAGAAGATCTCTACACTAGTTGAGTTTGAGGCTTATTATGGGATTATCAGGAACTGTCTTCGAGCCTAGAGGCTAGTTGTGAGATAAGGTGGCTGTGGTTCATGAGGAGTTTCCCATTTATACAATAACTGTTATCACTTATTAATTTTTCATAGTTCGGAATTTATTGTTATTTATTAGTTCTTAAAGCAGTTCTTATGTATGAGATGATCTTATAATGATTGCTTAAAATGATTGCCTATTAACTGTTTATAGATTTGTTTATTTTTACTATTTTAAACAGTATTCTAACCGTCGAAACTTCAAAACTGCTAAACCTTTAAAAGATAATTACGTATGAACCTTCTCAGTTCTCGGGCAAACTCCACAAGTTTACAAAACATAGCCACCAAAACAAATGTTTCATTTTTTTTTTTTTTTTACAAATCATTGTAAAACTATTATTTTGACATTTCAAAAATTAGTCTAAAATAAAATTTGCCAATTTTACTAATATAAATAATAATAATAATAAAAATAAAAATAATTAAGGAATTACAATTTAAATACATTTAACTGGTTAAAATGTATTATAGAAATTTAATTTTGCATTTACAATTTATAATAAATAAACCTAAAAAGATAAAAAAAAAAAAATTGTTAAATGAAAATATTAGATAACAATATGGTAAATCATTTAATAGTGTTTACAAATATTTTTATTAAACATAAATTATATTCACGCTAAATATAGAATAGGAATAATAGTTATGTTTAAAACTCATAGATTGATATAATATTTTATTTTAACTTAAAAATATTTGTGAGACATCGAAATTATTCATGAATATGAAGTGTTTAAAACATAAATTAATTCACGTTCTATAACATAGTCACGTTCGCTTTCCTTAAAAATATTAACGCATATGGTTGATTATCACAAATTTCTATATACTTATTTTTGTGATTAATTATTTATGTACATTTTCTAATCAGTATATACTTACCGCATCATAATTTAAATAAATCTTCGAAACATTTTTTCCTCTTTTACAGGTATTTATAATTTTATATGTTATATGTAAAAAGTAAAAATGTATTGATTGTTAAAATCAATTTAAATTTGGTAGTCATAACTAGTATACATATTACATTCGGTGTTTTTTTAAGTTTATTCAATTAAAATATAACCTTAAAAACAATTTTCATTGTTTTATTTGTTTTATTATTCCTTTTAATATGAAACTTAGTGATAAATTAAAATGAATAAATATCACATATTATATAATACCTAGGAAAAGTGAACAGTGTAGGATATAGGTGTAGGGTACACAGCTATCATATTTATTATAGTTGAAATATTTTTTTTTAAATTTTACATGCTATACTAACTAATCTAAAAAAAAAGTGTTTATAAAAATATTAAAAACACCTTTGAAGTTTTGAAAATCGTAAAAAAAAAATATTAAAATCCACCAACAATTTGGTTTTTGTTCAAGTTAATATTATATTTGATAGAAGCTTGTTGTGTTTACAGATTCGTTCAATTAATATTTAGGTGAACTGTTAATCGTGGACTTTCCCTCAGTGCAATCGTTTTACATAGGTATGTACTCGTATTATTTAATACAAGATTATATTTAAAATTGTTTTATATCTAGACATTTTTTTAAATTTTTAATTCTAGGTTTATAGTATAAATACTACATTTAACCGATCCTCGGTCAGAATTGTTTCTGGAATGTTAAGATTAAATAACTGTTTTCAAATTCATAATTACTATAATAAATAATAATACACACTCAATCTCTATATTTGGTCTGAACAATCCAAACAATTGTGTTAAAATGTATTCAGTTTATATTTAACAGAGTTTAAAATGGAATAACCGAGTAAATCCATGAATAACTAATTTTTAGGGGGCAACACTATACAAGATCAGCCAATATTATCTTATAATACAAATTTTTAACTTATTTTTTTTTTTTTTTGAAAACCGAGTGTCCGTGATTTTAATACTCAGCATATTTTTGTGTTTAAAAAAAAGTAGGATTTGTAGACTAACTACTAAAATAAAAACAAGTAAATATATAAGTTTTTAATTTTAATTTTATTCTTCAAATAAACGTAACGCTAACTAACACGAATACAACGTATTAATGTATCATTTGTTCAGTCTTGGATAGTCGCATTCCATCTACTTAAATTAACGTAAAAAAACTTTTATTTACAATATTAATCCCTCTAATTTTACGTTTGATTTATGTAACAATAAATCACAAATCATAAATAGTTTAAAAAAATTAACATAAAAATATAAAATATATAAATAGATTTAATACACATTTAATTAAAACACATGTTGATGATGAACCAGCACACTCGTAAGAATATTATTGCCACAACTGTTTTTAATAGTAAGTGAGCTTTGCGTAATCTAAAAATAAAATATAAACCATTAAATCATTTATAAAATAAAATTAATAAATATTTTTTTAGTATAAATTTATTATTTTTAATGTATTTAATAACATATACATTGTATAATATCAATAAATCCGTGTGTAAGGTTGTACTAAGTTTTTAATTTTTTTTTATGTAAATCCTAATAAATACTTTTATTTTACAAAAATTTAATGCCGTATAAAAATATTTTTGTAATTAAAATATTTTACTAATGATCAACCATTTAGTATAAAAACAGTACTATAATATAAAAATAAGAATAAATAATAAATGATTACCTATTCTAGATAATTTATATTTTTTCATGATTACGGAAATTACCAATTGGTCAAAAGTAATAGCGGTAACTACTTACTAAAATTTAGATTTATTAAAAACGTTATGAATTGATTTAATTTTAAATTAACGCGTTGATTAATTAAAATGTATACAACATTTAACATCAAATTATTTATAAATAGTTATATCTTTTTTATTATTTAACCAACACAATAATTTATTAAAACTATTATGAACCAACTTACTTTTCCCACTTGGTTCTTGCATTTTTTATTGTATGTATGTCATCTTTTACTAAGTATAAACGTAAGCCAATACCGCAAGCTCGTGCATAATAATCCCAAGACATTTCTTTTATGTCGAAGAAGAATATTTTTTTATCAGCTTCTGACATACCATTCCAAAGTGCACTGGTGTTTTTGTCAATGAAATCCCATTGATTATTTGCAAAGAAAACTAATGCAGTGTTGGCTTTTTTCATTTTTTTATAGATGTTAGTAAGCCTGTAGATAAGTAAGTCATTAATCCATAATGTATGAATATTTTTAATAAACACATTTTGTTTTATTCTTACATTTGCTTCTTGCCAGTCATTAGACATAAAAAGTCCAAAAAATAACCGGGTATTGTGTGGAGTAATAAGAACAACAAGGAATATATATATGGATTATTAGTGGGGATAAACGAATAGTACCAAATTGCATTGATGGTAGGCCAGTTAGGTAATCCGTATTTTTTGATGATTTCGAAGAATTTTCCTAAGTTTATTGGATTCTGCTTAGAACTGACATAGTTAAAAATAGGTGGAGTTGATTCACTGAAAAAAAAAAATTAATATATAAATGTATTTAATTTACAAAATAATATAAATATTTATTTAATCTTCAATTTAAATTAACAAAAATCTCAAAACTCAATCAAATAAATCCGATAATTTGTACCTATTGCATTTTATTGCAAGTGTTTACTCTATCTAAAAAGATTCTAATGATACGTAAATTTTGTTTTGTCTATTAAGATAAACATTTTATATAGGTATTTATTGTGGACAATTTCAGTTCTATTTCACAAGTATGATAAATTAAATAGTAAATACTTTAAAAAATATCAAATTTTAAATATTAATATCTGTTTGTCAATGCTAAGTTCTAAATGTTTAAAAGCATCCATCAGAATATGATATTTATTGGTAACTTACCTTGTTGTTATACTTTGGCTGACTTTATAAGCTGAGCATATCAGTGCATTAACAACTAAATCTACGGGAACTAAGTCAACGACCTTATCGACATCACAGTGATGTGTGTGAAGTACTCCGGCACCGACTCCCACGATCATACCAATGGGTCCATAAACGTTATCGATCCAGCCTCGAACAGGTTCATTATATGTCGAAATAACTGCATTAAAGTAATTATGTTTAACATATATAATTGTAAAATATATGTGTACAACAACAAAAAATTGTACAAAACTAACCAACTGATGGTCTGAATATGCCAAACGGCAGTCCAATAGACTCGTGTTTGGCTAAATCTTCGGCTAAAGCTTTTGTAAACGTATATGTGTTTGGCCAACCAGCAGTTAAGCTAAAATTATAAACATGCTTGTTAAATACATTGTATATTATTCTAAATGTGTATAAAAATAATAATTTACGTACCTGGGTGTGATGTTTTCTAATTTTTTATCGTCGTTTGCCGAAGTTACCAATGATATCACTCCATTGTAATCATATGGTGCTCCATAAAATTTTTCTTCGATTTTACTATACACACAATTAGCATACGCAGTTGATACGTACATACATGCCTATAAACATTTATATTTTAATTAAAATTAGCATCTCAATGTAAATATGTTAAAATAAATAAATAGTTTAAAGGTTAAAACATTATTATTGGAATAAATATGTTGGTAAATTACAATATTACTTTATTGTTGAATATAACTAAAATATTATTATGCAATTGTCTTTATTTATTTACTGGTCAATAGATATAAAGAATAACAGTGGTAAGTATCCGATACAAAATGATTTTTTTTATTAATACCTACAGTAAGAATCTAAGAAGATAAAGATACATAATGAATTAAAATAGCTAATAAAATAATGTTTTGAAAGCAAAGATAGAGTACTTAAACAAAACAATAAAAAATAAATAAATTGTATTAAATTACACTCGAATGTATTATTCCAAAATGTGATCACGCATGTTAATTTACACTTTTTAACTTGTTTTTATTAAATTACAACGTAGAACCATACAATTTATTTTTCATCAGTGTTATAGTAATGACTTACTTTTTTCAAAATAAGTACGTAGTATAAAACATGTCGTTATCCAATAACTAGATTCAGTAGCTAGTTTAAATAAAATATAATTTTAAAAAATTTATGAAGCAGGAACTAAAACCAGTACGAATTACGACGCAGAATAATTACTATGAGGAAAAGGCTAACTACGACTTGTTTCGGTTTCAGTGCTACACCGTAACCTTCAAAGCAAATATGAAAAAACTAGATTTTAAAGTCGACTAAGGAACTCATATTTTTAACAAATTTATTTTTATGTCATTACACATTAATTACAATCAAATGTACCTACACTACTTAATCGGGATTGTGCTGATACACATATTAAATTTTGTATTATTTATAAACCGGATTTTCTTCACTTAACTATTTATTCGTTATAATAGTGAACATAGTTAGTATTTAGTTCTAGGTTTTGAGGGTATTTTAAATATTAGACTTGTTTACAAAGTTAAGTATCTTGAAGGTTTGAAATAAATCATAACTATAATAGGTATTATGTCTTAATCCTACTCCTCTCCGAACAAAGGTATTTCATATATTCAACCTCCTACCATCACTAGCATTTTTTTTTAAATGATTAATTATAGAATTCTGACGGATAATTTAGAACACATTTTTACTAATAATTTTTTATGAGCTAAATTGTTTTAAACAATTTATTTATTCATTGTTATTTATTATCGCTAATTACAATCATTTGATCAATGTGCGATTTGCCGCTATTTAATATTTATGAAGTCAAATTGCATGTTATAAATTTAAATTTAATAAACATCCAAAATATTAACATTAGAAAAATACATTAAATAAGGTAATAAATGGTAGTTAAAAAATAATAATCATGGACCCAATTTATCATTACCCAAAATCGTTTTATATAGCTATAAGTAATCATGTTTCAACAACATGTATAATGTGAATATTATAACAACTGCATCATTGTAGAATATTTTTTTGCTTTATTTTTTCTTCTAGCATTACCTTACTTATACTAATAATACCATTGTATTTTAATGATATTGACCCCTTTGAGCGTATAAATAATCGTCTAATACGTTTTTAATTATAATCAACTGTTAGGTAAGCAGTTGTTACCTTAAGGTTAGTCATTTCTTTAGCTAGGCTTATAATTTCCCTTGTTCCAAGGACATTGATGTTGATTGCGGTGCGTATATGTTCATCAAACCTAATTGTAGCCGCTGCATGGAATACAATATTCACATTTTCTGCCAATTTTTTTCTGTCACTGGAAGATATACCTAATCCTGGCAAGGACACGTCACCAGCGATTGCAGATATCTTATGATAGAACTTCGGCCTCTCGTGCTTCAATCTCTTAAACAACTAAAATATCAACACAAATATGATTTAAAATAATTTCATAGATTAATTTTATTTATAAAATTAGTTTCCACATAAAAATATAAATATTAACAATGTTCAATTGCATACCTATTAATTAGATAAATTGCAATATTTTACCAATACACTTAACATTGTTAAGTGTTATTCTTTATGTAACATAATGTGACGACACTTCTTGGAATCATTAAAGTGCAATAATATATTTTATAATATTTAATATAATAATATATTAATGAAACAATAAAGGTCATTCAATGAATTATTTATTATTTATTTGTATTTTCTATATGAAAAAAATAAATGTAAGCATGCAAACCACTACGAAATCGATGTGTGTGTAGAATAATAACGAAGTACTAGTGACCCCATTCAGAAAATAATATATATGCATTGTAAGCACTCACTACTTTAAGTCACGTATTTTATTAAAATTTATATATCCATAAATGATATTATAGTATGGTAATATCATAATATATATCTTTATATTTTAAAACAGTAAATTACAACGTTTTAACTTTTAATTGTTCATAGAGTATAATCAAGAATTGTTTCACAAAAATCCACTCAAAGTTTGTGTTTTCAAAACAGATTGAAATAATTTTAACTAACCATTAAAGACATCATAACGATGTTAAAAAGCCTACAACCTTGAAATAAAACTTATTTTTTCTTTATTTATATAAGTTTTTAATTATTATAATAAGTATAAAAGAAATTAAGTAGTAAAATAAAGCCAACTTATTACTTTATTGATAGAAACAACATTATTTTTTATTATTTACCTTAAAAAATTTCGTTAATATAATAAATACCTAAATGTCTTAAATAGTATGATTTTTTTTTTTTTTAATTGTACCTATATGAAATAAATTAGTACTATTTAAACGCAATATCTTAAATTTAAAATATGTACATGCTTAAAAAATTTAAACATACATTCAGTGAAAAAATT
Organism: Melanaphis sacchari; assembly: GCF_002803265.2. NCBI lineage: Eukaryota > Metazoa > Arthropoda > Insecta > Hemiptera > Aphididae > Melanaphis > Melanaphis sacchari. The sequence continues at coordinate 3,019,750 of NW_020271635.1, forward strand.
GAATATCAATTTATAATGAACTTTTAATTGAATAAAAGATTTTAAATAAAATTTATTCAGGTCAATCTAACATATTTGAGTATCTAATTCAACTTGAATGGGATAAAATAGAAATAGAAATTAATTTCATAGTGATTATTAATTGTTTTTTTGTCATTAGCAACTTTTCAAATATTTATTATACATTCATAAGATAATTTCTTCTTAAGAATACATATCTATATTAGTTTATGTAAACTAAGTTATTGTTTCTTACTGATAAATATTGTATCATCAAACATATTACCATTGACATTATTATTATTTATTCAAAAAACATTTGCTACAATTATAAACATATATGCATTTGACGATTCTTAGTGTTTAGTTTTAGTATTCCATTGTTAATCATTTAACAATGATTAACCCGTTTTTTTAAGTTTAAAAAGTTAGTTGAACTATTAATTTATCATAAAACTCTTAGATAAATTATTTTTGTTTAAAATGTTTACAAATTGAATAAAATATATTTTTGGTTTTCAGTTTTGAATTAATATTTTTAACTGTAATAAATGTAATATAAGATTTATAATGTCTATATTTTTAAATTATTCAATCATTTTAAGTATAATTAAATTAAAAATATTTATTTAAAATATTTGAATATTTAGAAAAATGAAAAATAAATCTTAGTATATGCTTAATTAAACAGTAAAGATTTTTTCTTAAAATTTAAAACGTAATTAATAAAATGATCTTACCCTATCTTCAAATATTGCATCGATACGTTCATTAACATTCTTGCCTTTTTTATTTCTAATTAGCAAGTAGATGTGCTTATAATGTGGACACGACCTGCTGAGCTTTTCGATCAACATCTTTCCCATAAATCCAGTTCCGCCAGTGATGAAAATACTAGCATCTTTATAAAACTCCTGCACATCTGATCTCGGTAGCTTGTCGGTTTCCTCCAAGATCATAGGATCATCAAAGCTCGTTTCTCCAACCAATTCCAATGGGTTCAATGGAAATTCGTCGGTTATAATTTCCTTCAGAATTTCATCCTGGGATTTTCGGGATATCTTGAACTCGTTTTTTCGATGGAGATCTAACGCCATTTTTTCTGTATAAGTATAAACAACTTTGGGATTTTTTAAATATTACGATAATTAAGTGATTTTACGTTTTCATCCAACTTTAACAAAGAGTCAATTAAACTGTTTAAGACGGTTAACTAAAAAATAACAAGTCAACGAATTTGAGTAAAAAAATATATAATAAAAAAACTCAACTACGATTTACTTGAAATTCAAAATATCACACTGCACAACCGATACGGTTTAAGCACTTGTGTTTACTTATTGGAGTACGAGTAACGTCTGAAGACAATTATCACAAGCTCGTCTACATATTATTTATTTTTGTCCTTGAGTTCCGCGCCAAATGTTCCTATTGGAGATCGTTGGCCGTGGGACGGCTTCCTAATCCACACATTCAGTTCAACTTAACTAATCGGCCAAGGTAATGTTAAATATAAATTTGGTTTTTTTTCGAAATCATAAAAAAAAAAATCAACCATTAATATTAGATGTATATTAAATAATTTAATCAATTGCATTTTTTACAGATAGGTAATAATAATATAACTATACATATTTCTAAAAACGTAGGTAGGCGTATTATTTTAATATATTTAGTTTAAGTGAAATACAGTAGAAGGCAGGTGTGTTGTGACTTATCAGTTTTTTATAGTTATTTTTATATCTAAGTTTACTTTATACATATCTATACGATTTAAAAAATAAAAGTAATTTAATTTTTTTTTAATCAAATTAAAAATAAGTACCTTCCAAGAATAATTAATAGTAATTGAATAACATATTATTATTTATTTTCTCATATATTACACTATAATAGCCAAATAATTTATGTGCTACATTTATATAACTATTATTTATTTATTGAAATAAATAAAAATTATTTTCTGTAGATTTATGGGTATCTACATCAATATAAAACAAAATATACACTCAATGGCCACTTCTTTCGTGGGCTCGTTTAAACAAATAAGTAAATAAATATTACAATAAGGTATTATTTATAATTATAATTTCTTAGTTTATTAAATTCTGACAAATACTATGGATATATTTCAATTTGGTTTTGAATTAACTTTAAAAATTCAACTTTATTTTTAGTTGAAAAATATCTCATACAAAAATTAATTTTAATAAAATAAATTCATAATGACTGGCCGTCAATTTAGTTCGAAATTAGGGGAGAATAGCAACTAAATTTTAAAAATCTTCAAGTTTGAAATGAAAAATTTGGGAAGTCACTCTATTGTTTAATAGCTATCGATTATAGAGTGTATTTTTCCATTGGATAGGTCACTGAAACGGATGATTGAATTTGAATTTAATTATAAGCTCTCGTATACAAAAAACGATTCTAAACGTTGACAGTGTCTGACTCTACTTCTCAGAATATTGTAATCATTTTATGTATAATTATAAAGTACTTAGTTATTTATTTTTCTATTAAAATTACAGAAAGTTGAACTATAATTTTCCAAAAACATATATAATATTATATGAAACAATACTAATAAAACGTATCACAAAATAAACTTACTCTCAGAGGCTAACAAACCATCTCCACATAGAATCGTTTTCGTAAACAATGATTATATTATTTCACTAAGCTCAAACTTAACACCCCATATTATTAGCTCACTCGACACTTAATGTTTGACAAAGCGGTATCCACTTACTTACTTTTTTTAATTGTAATTTATGTTATTCAATTAAAGTATAATAATTACACTATTTGTTCATTTAAAAAACAATAAATAAATTTGATAAAAAAAAAAAGATAGAAAAATAAATAACACGAATCACGGAGTTAAAAACACTCCCATTAAAAGAATTTAAAAAAATATATATATTTCATTATTTATATATATAGGGTGTAAAGTGAAAATTAAATACGAGGCTTTTAAATTACTGAGAGGGTCGCTGAAAAGTTATTAAGTTTTATCTCTAAATAAATTGTGAACAATAAGTACTTCAAAATTCCATTGGTGCTTAAAAAAAAATGATTTTAAGAATTTTCGATAAATCTGTAGAAAAATTTCAAAAACCTACGATAAGTTAAGTTAAAATAAAGTAATATAAAATAAAGTATAATATGATCAAAAAATCAATTTTATTTAAATTTTATTAATTCAATTTTATATTAAAGGGTAAACGCTTTAAGCTATAAGTTTGAATACTCACAATACATTACATAATATATTTTTGAAAACGTTCCCTCAATTTTAAATTATAATATGATTAATATTTTTAAAATTACCAATAAATATTATAATTTATCGAAATTTTCAAGGATATAATATACTAAAGGTTTTCAATTTTTTTAAATCCTTACACCAAAAGAATTTTCTAAATATAGATAATATATTAACTGAAAGTGGTATCCAAAAAAAAAAAGTAAATTATTTAAGTAAAATAAGTAAGATAATTTTCATTTGATTGACAAATTTATGGTTAACACTATTGTTTAGTGATAGTCCATATAATCTGCTGGGACTTTTATTTACGATTATCATCGGGCTTATCTTATTTATATAATTCGTAGACTTGTTGTTTATGCAGTAAAATATATATGCGTAGTTTTAGTAGTGTGCACGTATGAAAATATTGAAGTTTATTTAGTTTATTATACTAAAGTATATAACTTTCAAAAATCATGAAAATTTAAAAAAAATAATAAAAAAAATACTGTTAAATGACTTCACGTATACTAAACTTAAGACGTGTAAATTTTATATTTGATGGAAATGTTAAAATTATAGTTCACTTAAATTTCCTTCTATTTTAACTACTACTTTTGAGTACAATGATCCGAAAATTATAAACAAACAAGTTCATTTATCTGATTTATCCTCAACTAAAGCAGCAAAAATTGTTTACAAAATAAAAGAACAATCAAAAGTATGCAATAATACACCAAACCAAATATTTTCTAAAGCAGTATTCAATTTACCAAAAAATATACTCATGAAATCACCGAAAAAAGATACGATGAAAATATCGATTAGATATCAAAGATGAGAAAATAATCTAAGTGTTTAAAATAACCTCAAAAAGTTAATAATTGAAGGTAGATACATACTATGTATTTGATTTGAATTTACTATTTAATATGAGTGTGGCATAAAAATAATTTAAAAATATACATTTTTGGTACAACAACTTTTATTTTTATTATTTGTTTTATTTAGAATGCGGATTTATATGTATTAAGAATTCAAAAATATTTACAAATATAATATGTATTTGTTTTTATCCAAACATGCAATTAAAAATACAGAATATGTGAAAAAAATTATAAAATAAGTATATAAGTATGTAAATATAAATAATTATAAGACTACATTACATTATTATTTTATTAAAATTATAATTAAGAATACATTTAAATTGATTACTTATTCATTTAAATTAGGATGTTCTTCATCGTCAACAAAACAATTGACAATCACATATTTTTATAGGTTATCGTACGGGTATTTCATATTATATATTAAGTACCTACATCTTGATTCTTCAATGCATTGAATATAATTTTTTATGTATAAAAAGTAATAACTAATAGATTGAGCTATAAATTATAATATTATCTTGTTTTTAAAAAATTAATATAAATATTTAATTTATGAATAGACAATTAAACATGTTTATATACATTAAATTAAAATGAATATATAATGTAAATACCTACCTACTTAATATTATGGTCGATTTAGATACATGTAATAGGAAGAATTCAAGAATATGTAGAATTATTAAGAATATAAAATTAATAGATATATAGAAAGGTTTTATTTATTTATAATTATGGATATAAGAACTAATTTTAAATAAGAAAATCATTTTATATACCTGCCTAGCAAGCACGGCACTAGAATTTTTTTCAGAGGGAGCAGAGCGGAACAAATATTTTTTTTACATGAGCTAAGATTTTTTCAACAAATACTGAGGTTATTTAAATAAAATATAATTTTTTTTTTTTATGTACCTTATATATGAAAATGTTAGATCATAGACTTTCAACAACTATATTAATAATGATGTACAAAAATGATAATTTCTTTATTACATACATTTGTGAATGAATAATTATGTTTCTTTTACTGACAATTCATAAATATAAATTAAAGTAATTGTGTTTAGTTATAAACAGATGAATTTGTTTTACTCAGCTTTTAATGCAATGATTTGGGATATTTTTGTTTGTTTATTTTCATCCAGCGATTGGTACTCAATAAAGGTAGGTAATAATAAACAAATAAAAGATTTTTTTTCTTATTTTACAAATTTCAAAACATATTTTATTAAAACTGTAGTAGATTTTTTCCTTATTAGATAATACTAGTAGGTTAACCCACCGTAAAAAGACTGAAGATGTTATTTGTTCAAACTTCATTAATTAAATTATTATAGTCTATACTAAATTCAATTTATTTAGTAGTGACAAATATATTAAATAAACTAAATATTGATATTTTACACAATATCTGTTTATGCATGAAACACTAAATAATGATTGAAAATTTTAAAACGTTAAAATAGTTGACAAAAATGTATAAAACTACATCAATACCAGTAGGAATAATATTTTTTTGAATAAAAATTTGTGATTACCTAACTTATATTTAATTAGTAAATTTCAAGTTTTTAGTTCAATACATTTTTAAATTGGTATTTGCATAGTATATTATGTATTAAAGAATCTACTTTGTATTTTTTTGTTGAATTTTGGAGATTAAAATAGTTCATGGATGGATATATATTAAAATGTAGATACTTAAAGAAATCCTTTCTTTGTATTAATTATTAAGTAACTTCTTACATAATATAAGTGTATTAATTAAACATATTAAAAATAATAAGTAAACTAAAAATATTTTTACCTTTATACAATAAACATTAAATTAAGTTAATAATATTCTTCGGTTTTTGAGTATAAAATATTAATATTATTAAATCGGTTTTTATAACAGCAAAAACTTAAAACACATATCTTCGAAAATACGAAAGTATTTACATAATATTACTAATTTTTAAAAAGTATATTTCATAAATTTTCTGATGTAACTCTTTTAAAAATAATGTTTTATGACTTTATTATATCGTACATATTTTTTAGTAGGGTGGCTTGCGAAGGGGCTGAATTGTTTTCTGGGGAGGCTAGAGCCTCACCTTTCCCCCCCTTGGCGCCGTCCCTGCTGCCTAGTGCCTATTTAATACATTAATGGTTCATAATTATAATTTAAAAATTTAAGCTACTAAAATTTTTTAAGAATACGTAATACCGAATGGAGAATACCGATAAAGAAAATAACCAATAAATTGATTGTCGCCGCATGTCCGTATTATATTTATAACTACTAGAGTGCGGGTTTATACGTATTAAAAATTCAAAAATATTTACATATATCCAAACATGTAATTAAAAATACAGGATACGTGAAAAAAAATTATTTTTATTCTTAAACAAAAATTATAAAATAAGTATATAGGTACACGTAAATATAAATTATACAAAACTACATTACATTATTATTTTATTAAAGTTATAATTAGGAATATATTTAAATTAAGTACTTATTCATTTGAGTTAGGATAGGTACTCTTCATCGTTAATAAAACAATTGACAATCACATACTTTTTTAAGTTGTCAAAAGTGAATCGACGTCGATTAGGACGCAATATATTTTTATAGTGGCTAAAGGACCTTTCCACGTCGATGGAAGTTATAGGAGCAGATTTAAAAACTCTTAATTCAGTAAGATTAAATTCAAAAAAAGTTTGCGTATCACTGCCGTTGTAAATATTTGAAATAGCTTCAAATGTCTTTAAACCTGGGTTTTTAATAAGTACTTGTTCAACTTTTTTTTTTTATTTCGACCTCAACAAAAATATGTAATATGAGTAAATTATGTAAAAATATGTAATTAACACAAAATTATTTAAAAATATGTTATTAAAATCAAATGTGTGAAAATATATAATATTAACCATAGTTTAAAATAATTAGATAGTCCTGTAACATATATTCCTATAATGGAATCATTCGAATATTATCATTCTCGATAAATATGTAAATACATACAAATCTGCACCCTATACTTAAATTATATATTATATAAGTTATTTGTTTATATTTTATTTTATTTCCGATAAAAATAAAAAACTAGGACAATTTCCGTAAGTCAGTGTGTTTTGCTAAATTTTAATGTACGTTTTATTATTTTAAAACACATATGATAAATAAATTCGCTCCACTTAAAATATAAAATGAAAAACTAATTTAAATTTCAAAGTTAATTGATGAAATCTTGTATATTTTTGTGATTTTAATTCTTCGTATGTTGGACGTATTGTATAGTACCAACGGTATACTATATTTTTAATATTTAATATTCTTATTTTAGGTATTTTGATGTACGATCAAACGTACATCAAAATTTAGCAAAACACGTAGAATTACGAAAATTTTCTTGCTATTTTTTATTATAGATATTTTAAGCCCAACTGAACGTAATTTAAAACAACGACGCCGTATACCACCTCTTTTTCCACCCACTATGTGGAATATTCACGAGACAACTTTAAATAATGAACAAACGACAAACGACGAATGTGAAAGTTGGAACAACCGATTTTCAAATCTTGTTGGTTAAAAACATCCAACGATATGGAAACTTATACACTAAATGAGACAAGAGGTTGAATCTGATAGGGCATAGTTAGCTATAAATGACATTATAGAGCAAGGAAGAAGAAAAAAAGTTTATGAAAAAATGCAACATCGATTGAAAACATTATGCGAATGATTAAACAAAAAAGAAATTGAATAACACGAATTTCTGTTAAATGTCGAACATAACATTTAAAAAAGATCATTTGATTAATTTTTGATAGTAGGTACCTTGTTCAAAACAATATTTTTCAAATTAATTTTTATATTTTATTAATAACTTTTATTATTTTTAATCATATGAATAATTTTTTAGTGCCTAGATTAAAATAATTTTTAACAATTTATATATATATGTGTGTGTGTGTGAATAATAATTATTATTATATTAGTTTATTGAGTACTTTTTTCCTTTATATCCAGTAGTATATTATAATATATTTATTTATATTTTATAAAATATGAATTGAACATATTATCACTAGCTTAATCAAACATAATAGTTTTTTTTTTAAATCAATAACTATTATGTTATTACATTATACTTTTAAACACGCGTGCTATATTATTCATGAAATTAATTTTTTTTAACTTTAAAATTATGTTTAATTGCTTTGTACTTGAAACACGGCACTCTGGTTGGAAATTACTAACATATACATCTTTCCGTGTGTTGCGGGGTCGACCATTTCTTTCGGGTTGCCCCGGAGACACTCAGCCCCTTTGTATAACCGCGAGGTTATCTCTTCCGGGCAGTAGCCCCGGATGACTCCGGGGGTCCCACCCGGGGCGCCGCCTCACCTCGGGCGCCATAATGAGTGACCGCCGTGGCCAGGGCCCGACGGATTATTGCCTGAGTCAAACCCCTTCTACTAAGGCGGTACTTCCACAACCACCACGAGTCCTTCCTCAAGTGTGCCTTTCCCGGTGCGGGCTAGTGCGTGTCCTCGGTGAGTCCACGCGGTCGTGCGCCTCGGGTCCGGCACCCCCGGAGCGTCGAGGCGCTATTAGCAAGCCGACTCGACAGGGCTTACTCCGAGTCCCGTGGTACGAGGTTCGAACCCGGCGTTCAGGCTCTCGCAACTGCCTTGTCCGCAAGCAGGTCGATCGGGGTACCGCTGTGTGTACCGCGACGACTCCCTTTTAGTGCGTACGGTTTTGCTCTTTATCGACAGATTGCCGTTTCTGCCGGTGCCTCTCTCGTATCAAGCCCCGAGCCGGCTAAATACGTGCACGTGCTTCGCCCAAAGAGTGGTCTGGCCCCTCTAGTTCGAGCTTTCGGTCTAGGCAAGAATTTATTCATAGGGAATGAGGGCACCCAATTCGCCCCACGAGATGTCCCGTCCGTCCCGCCTCCGTGGGAAGGCGGGCATTCAGTCCGTCCCGCGAGGAATCCCGTCCCTCACTCCCGGCTAGGCGGGTCTTAGTACGGAGGGCGTTCGACGATCCTGTGGGGGTGCCATCTTAGGGCCCTTGATCCGGCTATCGGGTCCCGCTTCGCCTGCCACTATCCGGTACTTCGCAGGCTTTCGCCCCGCCGCCATCGATGACAGCGACGGTCGTTTTTGGCTAGGCCCACTCGGACGATTTGTGCCCGTGTAGAAAGGGGAGACTGTCCCCATGTCTCTGGCAGTGCGCCGTGCCCTGCACGTACGCCCTCTAGCCACACGCCCGTCCGCTATGGTTTTAAAATTAGGGGTCCGGGTCGTGCCCGCGGGATCACCCTACGTCTTTACGTTCTAGGACTTCCCGGGAGAAGTTTTTGAACGCAAGGAACATGGCCTCCGTGGAGGTCATGGTATCGCAGTCGCACGGCCAGTCCTACTAACATATACAATAGGAGTGTTGTGAGGATTACCTAACTATGGCTGTTTTTCATATAATTATTCCTGAAGTGTAGAAACTTTTTCTAAGGCAAATTTGCTTTTTCTAAAGCAAATTCTCAAAACTATTTAACAACTAGCTTTCTAAAATATATAATACAAAAAAATGTTACTATTATATTTTTTAACCTCTAAAGAGCTAGGAAGCATTTTCCATAAAATAAATTCTAAAACTTTAAACTTTAGATTCGAAGTTTCGCGACCATTAAAAAAATTATAACAATTTTCAACATAATTCTTTATTGTTAACACTAATTGTTGCGTATATAAAATAATCGAAAATAAAAGTTACACATAGGTACGTGTTATCAATCATTAATAATATTCATAACAATTTCTCAATTTGTCTTTTTTGCTAATCAATATTTTTTTAGGAGGATATTTTGATTTGAATAAAAATCATACATGAATTAAGCACTCTTAACCAATAATAAAAGACCTGAGGCCGAAATTCTAATTTCAACCAAAATCGGTTTGCAATTGCTACTCAACACAATAGTATTTTATTATTATAATACAATAGATACATTTAATATATCTGTTCGCAAATTTCATCATCACTTTTTAAACTGAGTTCACATGATGATAATAAAATATCATTATTTTACTCGTAATACCTAATTTAATGAAAAATAATCAAAAGATGATGACCGTGAGAACAACGCAATAGTTGCTGCCACAATGCCAACTTATCGCACTATTAAACACGCAAATTAATTGGTAGTAGATTTGAAGGACTTGAAATTCAACTAAAATTATTTTTACGTACATTTTTTTTTTAAACAAATTTTAATTACAAAATTATATAAATCAATAACTTCATATTTTTGAAAACATGTTTTTATATTATGATTAATAAATGTATGTAGAATTTTTATACCAACGCAGACAATATTATAATCATTATTTTTGTTTCAAAATTCATGGCGACGTAAAGTTTTGTATTCTTTTCCAGAACTCCAACATTTTAATACCTTAAATTGATTATTTAACACGCAAAACATTAAACAGTATCAATATTTTCGATGTTTTAAGTTAGTCAAACGTTTTAATTATAAATTCTTTAAAAGAATGTACTATATTTTAGATTTTGAGTGGAGATATGAATTTATTTATATTATTGATATTACTATGATGTGTTATATCTAAAGACACTCTCTAATACAAAAAATGTTCCAGTCATCAACTTCGAGAAGATTACTGATAGCAGATTAGATCTAGTTTATACTTAGGTGGGACAAAAGTAAAAATATCTTGATACCTAATAAAATAATTGAGAAAAAGAAATAAAAAGTACGAACATTTGTTAAAATTATATTATTTTTAATAAAATAATTGTTACTTATTCACTGAACAATTTAGATTATGTTTCTGTTTAGACTCGTTTTTAATTATATGCAATAATTTATCATTGAATTCAAACTTCCACATCAATTATACTAATAGTGGGACACTCTCAATGACGACGTAAATAATTCAACATTTACTGTACATCTGTACAACAAACCGGTTACATAGGCACTTGAAGAATTTTTATGAATTATGTTTAACTGTAATAAGGTAGCTGGTAGGATGTACATTTTTTCTATAAACAACATGAATTCGTTAAACTTTAAAAGTTCAAGAACGTTTGATATCACGTCTTTTTGTTTCATTTTTTCATTACTTTACACTAATTAATAACCATGTGCTGTGAGCATAATGTATGTTATACATATATAATTTAAATACCATTCAATGATTAAATATAGATTTTCGATATTTTTTGATTGAAAAATTAAAAAACTAATGAGGAATTTTTAATTACATTTTTAATCATTTCTACTCTATGAATAATTTTTATCGAAATTTATAAAAAAAAAAACAAATCGAAAATATTAAAAATAAATGGCTTAAACTATGCAACTTAATAATATTATACTAAATAGTTAGAAGTTATCACAACTTATAGTTATTAAGTCATAACTTAATTTATACAATTTAGATGATTATATAATATTTATTAATATATATCGTTAATTATCAAAGTTTAATAAAATTGTAGTAGTTTATATAATATAGGGAAAAATGCACAATATTGATTAATATCTAACGTTAGTTTTCAATCCGTGTGTTCCTCGGTCTACTATAAGACATGCATTTATGTGGCCTACGATAAACAATTAATCGTAAAATTATATTAAATAGTATTAAAATAATAAAACTTAAACGAAATCTTATTTTAAATTTTTTTAAATTTTGTGCATAAAATTGTATGAATAACATTATTTTTATTTTTATTTACTTATATTTATTGGAGAAAAAAAATGAAAATACCTATAAATAGCTTAAAATATGTTTAAATATTTTGAACATTTCATTGTGTAAACAAAATGATGAAATAAATAATAGTATAATCTTTCAAATTCATACCATCATTATTTTTTGAGTAATAACAAAATGACAAAAATCGTTTGATGTTAATTCATTGTTATACAATTAAATATTTTATGTCATCTTAATGTAATTTAAATCGAAACTTCAAAATAAATACAATACCTAAAACATATTGATATATTATAATATTATAATATTGATATTATTTATTTTTATTTTTTTATTAATTATTGTGAAAAAAACTGTAAATTTTATTTTTGACACCATTAAAAGTATTAACTAAATCTAATTTACTAGAAACTACCCTCAAAGTGAATACTGGAGCATTTTTACAGCTTAAAAAAGTGATGACTGACACACAAAAAAAAACATTATTATAAAATTAATTAATTTATTGCTACGATCAGAATTTAGAATATGCATTACAGCTTGCTACAACCACAAAATTTTTATGAGATTAAAAATGGTTTTCTGTAAAAAAATATTGATAGTTTTTAGTGAAATATCCAACCGGAAATTAGTTAGTAAGCATAGATTTAAATATTTTAATTTATTATAAAATATCTTAAACATTTATTTACATTTAAATAACGTATTTGTGCAGTGTATTGAAAACTTAATATAGTTTTATTGTTCAATAACTTCTCCAAAGCATTAAGAATTCTTAGTTAAATTAATTACCACATACTCGTAAATGTGTATAGAAAATGTAATAGTAATAGCTAACTGACATAAAATTGTATGATGTTTAATAACATGGGATAAACCTGCAGTTTAGACTAGCGTCTTTTTTATTTGATGTCTAGTACATGATATTTAATTTTCACTTAAAATAAAAAGTTATAATTTTTAACTGATTTGATATATTGTGTTTTATGTCTCTTCAAATATAAATATGTATATTCCATTTGTATACATTATACATAATAATTGCCAGTTATATTGAATGTATTGATGGTAAGAATGTTAATTTAAATGAACTGTGATTTATACCTATTTTTGATACAGTAGATTTTCTTATTTCATCATACTTTTTCGTTTTAAAATAATTATAAATTAAAGTTGAGAACACCAAACAATACCTTATATCCCAATTTTGTCCGTCTGTTAGTACCCGTACATAGTTTTGATTACTCTATTATTAAGATATATTTTTATTGTCGATGGTTACTGTACAAATTTAAGATTGTTTGTAATTTTTTAATGGATATAATCAAAGTAAATTCATACTATAATATATTATTATAGCTAATATTAAAAAGTTGATACCAAAGTAAAAAAGTTACCAGATTTTTTTTTTTAGATTATAAAGTTTATTGCGTTGTATTAAAATACGTTTAGAAGTCAAAAATTTGACATGTGCATAAAGATAATATTCGTAAATTGTTTAACATAACTACTAAAATAATATGATGCTAACTGCTAACAACTTTTTTTATTTAATACTTAAAAAAACACAACAACAAAAATTTCACACAGCTATGTAGCATTAAACTGTGTTAAAAATTAATCATTTAAGTCATTTTTTTTTTTAAATTATCTAATAAACCTTAAATTGAAATTGAAAATTAGCAATTTAAGATTTGAGAGGAGAGAGTTTTTTGATAATTTTAAACCATATCTCAAGTATCTATCTATTTATCAATTTACTAAATCAAAATGATGGCATAATTATATTTATAAGAGAAAATTTAAGCATAGAAATGCATAAATATAACTGTTCAGTGCCAACATTTATAGTATAAAAATTAACAGTTAATGATATTCAATTTAATATTTTGTATGTAAATAGATCTCCGTCTAGCAATGTAGCGGAATTTTTAATCTTGATTAATAATATACCAAAAACTAATAGTAATCTAAATAGTTATTATAGATTATATATTAGTGATTTGAATATTAATATTGTAGGCATAAATGTAATTTATAATGATTATTTCGATATATTAGCAGAATATGATTTTAGGCTTTTTATTAATGTATACACAATAACTAGAGGGTTGTACACATTCTTATAATAATTGTAATTAGACCATATTATATTTTAAAAGTATTATATAATAGTTATGTCGATAATGAGGAAGGAGTTATCCAAACGAATATTTTCGATCATTAGACTATAATAAAATGTTTTTCATATAATAAAAATGTATACAAAACAATCAATTGTAATAAATTAATGATCTGTTAAAAATAAAAAACCAGATCAGAAATGTATAAAACAGATGTTCTGACAGTTTTATTGATGAAATTGTTTGTGTGATAAATTCTGTTCCATAAATTAATAACTCTATTGTAAAAAATAAATACGCAAACGAATAGATGACTCTAAATCTGTTACTTACAATACGTAGAAAAAAGCTTTATCTTTAAAAGTTAAAAAAAAAACACCCCCTAATAATGGTAAATTACTATTACATTATATAATATATAAAAGAATTTTTACAAAAATCTTAGGAATTACTAAAAATAACTTTTAAAGAATAAAATTTATTGATGTTTGTTTCAGATAAAAACTAATTTGGAAATTAATCAATGAGTTCACAATGTCTAAAAATATAAAAATGTATTATAAAATTAAATCATTAATGCATAATATGGAACATATAATTTCCATCAGAAGATCCAGTGAAAGCTTCAAACATGTTTAACTAATAAGTAATACTAATAATCATAAGATTCTGTCTATGTAAAAATACCTTATTAGATTCAACTGAAGAAAATTTTAAGCTATTGAACGTAACAGCAATCGAGAGCGCATATAAGAAGGTGACTATTTTATATATAATATAAAATTATAAACACAATAAACATGATTATAAACATTTTTGAATGCAAAAAATATAAAACAAATAAAGGAAATAAAAGAATTTGATGCTAAAATAAATTTTAACAAAAAAACATTTGTTCAAAAATACATGGTATATTTAGATCAAAAATATTGCAATTCAATTCCATTACATATATAAAAAAACAAATTAACCTATGATTATTTTCACTAGCAATTTTATTTAAGTGTAAAAAAATAATTATAAAAATAAAGGATGGAACAGTGTAAAAGAGATTTCAAATAAAACATAATTATTTTTCTTGAATTAATTTATTTTGTTGTTTTGTGCTATTCCGTTTAAATTAAGTTGTATTACATTTTTATTTTTTAATATGTATTTTTATCTTCAATTATATTTTCTTTACCACCATCACAATCATTGGACATAAAAAAAGTAGATATTTTATTGTAAACATTTAATATTTTGTAAATTTTTTTATTTATGTTTTTACAGTCTTAGAAGTATAAATACAATATAAAATAACAGTTTGTTTTTGATCAAAATAATTTTTCAGATGCAATCATTTATAGAATTTAAATTTTACAAATAAACTACAATGACTTACTCCTTAAAAACATGGTCCACTCGATGTCTACTGTACAGACTGAGTGATTACCTACTTTCTACTTTTTTTATATTTAATACATACATGATTATAAAACGTATATTTACGATTCGATAACAAGAAAATATAGTATATTGAATTCACGCCATTTTGTTTATCAGGAATACATATTATTTTGTTTTGATTTTGTTAGTAAATAAATTAAATAAATAGAAAAGAATAAAACAACTGTAGATCGTCGAGGTCTATTTCTGACATATTTCTTAACTTATAACAAAACCATGTACACTTAAGTTAACATAGTTTGTAAATATTTAACACGTTTAATAGTATATGAAGAAATTGTTATTGGAAAAAAAGAAAAACATTATAATAATTTTTATGCATTTTTAATAAAAATATGAATTGACTTGAGACACTTAATTAATTTCTAAGCATTTTCTCATTATTAAATGTTTCGTTGAAATAATAAATAAAATAAACAAAAATAAGATAAATTCTCCATTATACAAAAATAATTATTCTTCAATATATTTTATTATAAAATATTTTTATCATATTATAAATGTGTATTCAATAATTTTGACTTTGTTATTTTAAATAATAAAACATTTTAATAACTTATTTGATTTTCTTACAGCTCGTCAATAAAAATATCATACAATTTTATAACACCATCATATAAAACTGTGAAAAAAAATTTAATGGCACATATGTATTTAGTTGAATTTTAGTAAGCTTCTTTTGATATATATATATACCTATATAAATTAGGCTTTATACTCAGAAACCTATATTATACTAACAATATTGAAATATTTTTATACAATTTTATTAATATTTATGGAAATTTAAATGAGAGCTATTATTATTGACTAGGAAGTCAATGTTAAATGCATTTTTTGTAATATCTCTCTTTCTCTCTCTCACTCTCTCTGCATAATCATTTATTTTTGATAAGTAAAATGTACTTAATACATAATAAAATTTTCTATTTTATTTGTTTATATTACATAAAATATAAAACTACACAAATTCGTCTGTTTTTTTTTCAAAATTAATTGACTACATTTTATTATTTTAAATCTTAAATATTTTATGTCATATTTAGTGTTACAATTGCAATACAATTTCTTATAACTTCGTTATCATTGCCTGTAATATTTGCTTAAACTTTTAAATAGTTACTAATAAATTATTTTCATGATCATTAATGCCCTAAAAAGTTATTAAAACTTTTTAGTTATCCGTTATTTTTACTGTCTTTAAAGTAATATTACGATTATAGCATACACCTAGATTTAAAAAAAATATAACTACCCGAAATTCCATTTTTTAGTCTTTTTAGAATCTTTTATACTATTCAAAATATTCTACCAGCGTTATAGAATATTTTTGACATAAAATATGTATGTCATTAAAGGCCATATAACCGTAAAAATTTTTAAATTACGTTTAACTTTAATTACAAAGTTTGCGTAAAAATATTGTACTGCAAAATCAAATAAAATATTTGTATAAATATTAAATTGATCAAAAATAGATGTTCTAGGTAAATACTTATTTCACTTATAATTATCAATTACTTGGATGGTGCAATTAGTTTTGGTAGGTACCAAGAAGAAGATGATTACGGTTATTTTATATTTTAGAATGTTCAAACTTAATTACAGCGTATAATGTTGTATAATACAGCTTTATGGCATTGTGGAGATAGCACTCCTATAGTTCACATTTGATTGATATTATGGTAGAACTCATATCATTCCAAGGCTTATAAGTTATCCACGTTTCTATAAATGGTCATTTATAAGTATATTAATTTCATTGGGACGAATATTTCCTTGATCCATGTGTAATTTGTTATTTTATTAGGTTCCTATTGATAATAATAACTACAAATTACCTACATTTTATAATTTAACCATGTATTATTATATAACGTATTTTCTTGTTATTTCTATAATAACTATAATAATAATAATAGAAAATTTATACTCCAATTGTATCACGAAAATTCATATTATTAAGTTCATCAATATCGATTTTTAATCATCAAATATAAATATTTGCACTTTTACAAAAATTAGTGGTGATTAAAACGATTCGTGGTGAGAAGTATCTTCATTACTAATCACATCTACGTATGATATCTCCATTATACGTTAAAGCATATAACAAATATGATCAGCAGAACAAATTTTATGTAGTCAATATAAGAATAATATAAATAAAAATAATATAAAAATATTATCTACGGTACTTCATATGTTTGATTATAAAATATAAAATAAAAATATCAATAAGATTCTATGAGATTTTCTAAATAATATTTTTACAGACTTAAATTGTAGAAATATAATAGATCAATTCTTTTAATATTAAAATCTAAAACATAGAACTGACCTGAATTAAAAATCTTGATCTAATTTAACATGATAGTGGCTTGTTTATATCTAGAAACGAATGATACAACTAGAATTTTTTTACTATTATCCCCTCCTTTTAAAAATGTGTATTAACAAAATCCATTTCTCTACCAAAAGAAATATTGAAGAGGAAAACCAAAACATTAAACTGTTGTTTTATAAATACTAAATATTTCCATTTTCATGAAGTTATTATATTAATCTGTTTCGAAAATTAAAATTATTAAATAAAGTACTGGAAATTTCTTATTTTTACCCCTAAATTACCCAATTGATTAAATCGGCTGCATCCTCGAGAAACCCTTTAATAGTTGGCATGCAATTCAAATGCACCGATTAAATCTGATACCAAAAACAACTTTCAATGTTTAATAACGAAACATTTTTTGCACTCTTAAATGAATTATTAGATACAAATTTAGATACAAGACGTATATTCGTATACAATGTACATAATTAACAATATATTGATATAGAGTATACAATAAACAATATAAAGTTTAAAAAATAAAATATAAACATATAATTTTCACAAAGTTAAACATGTATAAAACAAAATACGTAATAACCTGGCAAAAATACAAAATCTTTCTAAAAATTACATTGTTACAATGTATAATATATATTTCAATCTACGAAATTATGATCATACATATAACTTAATATACGTGTAGTATTCATATTATTCATAGATCCATAGGGTTATAAGTATATAATTATTTATGTGTGTATGTATTGCAAAATTAACTATTAATAAATTAAGATCATAAATTCATAACTCAATTAATGGTTAATTATATACATTTTATGAGATACTTAACAATATTTTATTACTAAAAATTATTTTTCAAAACGATGTTATAATTTATAAGTTTCTTTAACACAGCTTACCTAAGGTAAGAT
The DNA here is from genome assembly GCF_002803265.2 of Melanaphis sacchari. Taxonomy (NCBI): domain Eukaryota; kingdom Metazoa; phylum Arthropoda; class Insecta; order Hemiptera; family Aphididae; genus Melanaphis; species Melanaphis sacchari. The sequence goes on from NW_020271635.1 coordinate 3,038,484, forward strand.
TTAAACATAGTAGATATCATATTATGAATTATGATGTTAATATAATGATTATACTTTGACATAGTATAACTAAAAAATAAAATATATAACATAATATAACGCAATGATTAAAAAATATTTACGCGTTTAAAAGGAATTAGGTATAAATAAAATTTACCTAATATTTTAAAATTATTATTTAAATATTTTAAAATATTTCAAAATTAAAAATAAACAAACTCAAAGTAGATTATATCATAAATGTATACAATTAAAGAATATGACTAACAATATTTAAGTGAATCAGCGACTTTTTAAAAAACAGATTTTGTATGTTAATTATTCTAATAATATTTTATTGTCACAACTAATAGGTCAAATCAGACCATAAGCGTGATAAACGACCTAATATTAGTAATAACTAATATACAAGTATATAGAACTCAATCTTGTTGAAATATCTAACAATAAAAGTAAACAAATTAGACTTTGCATTCGGAGAAATACCTTCTTCTAAAACAACATAAAACACTTTTAGGTACATATCCTTATAATTACAAATACTTTCAATAGGTAAATGTTGGTTACAAATCCAATAATAATCAGTCATGTTGTAATCTGCTAGATTTTCTTTACACGAAACCAGTCAATTTGAGAAAGAAGTAAATAATAATCCATGCACAGTACAGCAAGAATGCGTATATAAATACTAATAAAGATATATGCGCAATGTATAATCTGAAAACAATAAAACAATTTAATAATATGATAATAATCTTTGGTCAATGGATGGTATTGTAACTAATTATTCAGAAATCTTGAATAAAATCAAAAACAAAATAATTTATCAAGAAATGTTTTAAAAGAATTGGATTGCAACCGTTCTTTTTTTAAATATTGTGTCACATATACAAATTGCATATGTCGTTAGTTATGACTATAATTCATAAACCGTAATATTCCTAATAAGTAGTCAATATGCGATGATATTAAAAATAAAGTTTTAGTTTGAAAAATGTACAATGTACCTATAATATAGTTATCTCAAGTTGTTTTTTTTTTAGAGAAAATAAAAAATAAAACTATAATATTCAAAAAAAAAAAAAAAAATGTTACCAAGACATCTGTTATCTTATTATAGTGTTATTTAATAATTAAAAAGCAGGTAAACAAGTAATCACTCGATTATTATACAATAGGTGCAGACTGTACTGCGACATTGAATAGATGAATTTAATAGATTAGAAAAAATCGAATAAAAAACAATATTTAACAAGAAACTATGCGTTTTAACTCTTGTAAGGATCAACTAGAAATTATATTTAAGTTAAAGTTTGGAATATTTTTTTTTTTCTGTAAAAAGTATCTTTATGTCGGACATAAAAACAAAAAATAAATAAAAATTTAAGAAAAAATTAATATAATTATAAAATTAATAAATTAATGGTTTCACTCAGTACCTAAATCAAAACATACAATTAGTATTAGGTATTTGAAAAAAATAAAATAAATTGCTACAAAAAAGAATCAACGTTATTTCAAAATTATATAATCAATACAATTTTTCAAATTTTCATTTATAGAACATAAATAATTCTATTATTTTATTTATCATACTTTTTTTCCTTATAAATAACTTAACTTGTGATTTTTAAATAATAATATTTATAATATATACTATAAATATTAAATAAAAATAAGATAGGAGTGTCAAATAATTCCTCACAAAATTCTTGATGCATCACTCCTGCTTATTACACCTTTAATGGCCATTACATTTATTTATTATTATGAAATAAAAAAAAAAAAAACCATTGGGTTTATATTGCATGTTTATGTAGGTATAAAACTATTTAGAAATGTATTATTTTTCTTTTCATTTTCAAATTCAAAATATAGACTTATTTTAAAAATAGAAGGTCAAAAATGTATTTACGCGCAATTTATTAACACATTTTTTATTATCATAAAGTGACACATTCTCAATTGAATAACTTACTTTTCCCATTTTTTTCTCGCCGCTGGCAATGTGTGGATATCATCTTTAACCAAGTACACTCTTAAGCCAAGACAATGTGCCTGACTAAAGTATTCCCAGGATAATTGTTTGATGTCAAAATTGAATATATCTTGATCTTGACTATCAAGATTATTCCATAATGCCATTACTCGATCATTAGTGAAGGTCCATTCTTTGTCAGAGAAATAGGCTAATATATCACGTACTTTATCAATCTTTTTATAAATTTTCATCAGTCTATATGGAAAAAAAAAACAATTGTAAGTTATTATGACATTATATTTATATAAAAGATCTTATTAGACATTTCAAATTTATTATAATAGAAATACAGTAAAACATCTCTATAACAGACCCTCTATTAGACGGAATCCTCATAACGGAAAATGTCAATAGTCCCGATTCAAAAGTAATATGAAATTAATCCTCCTATGACGAAAAATTCTTTATAACGGAAAAATTATTGGTCCCAAGCGATTCCATTATAGAAAGGTTTTACTGTATACCTACGTTTATACTAAATAATATAACAAATTTTACTTGTTTAATACATTACTTACATTGGTTTTTGTCCAGCAATGACAGCTAATGTATCCAGTATATATCCAGGTACTATATGGCATAAAAAGTTTAATAACGCATAAAAGTATGGATTGCTAGTGGGCACGAATGAATAGTACCAGATTGCCCGAATCGTGGGCCAGTAAATTCCATGACGTCTGTTCATCTCAATAAAATCATTCCACTTAATTGGTTTTTGTCCTGCACTTGAACACGTGTAAATCGGTATTTCGTTTACTTTTCTGTAAACGAAATGCAAATTAATATATTGAAAGATTATCTCAACGCCAAAATTAGAATATCTTATTTAAAATTATGTTTATACTCTTATATTGATTTATTATAAAATTACTAAAATTAATTTAGTTATAAATAGATAATTGTTGAATTTTATTAGTTTTCCCATAAGCTTATAGAACGGTAAAAAAATAACTAGAAAATATTACCTAATAAAGGTAAAAATATTAGACACAATTTAAAATCGATAACTGCAACTTTTAAAACACTCCTAAACAGAGTCAAATATATGAAATAAAATCAAAACTTTTTTAAAACAGTAACATTAGTAAAACAGTAATATATTCCTTACTCTAGAGTTAAAATATAAATACGTGTATGTTATGAAAATTATATTTTAAATTAATTTACTTCTTTGTTGCGGTTTCTTTGGTTGCACATATAAGTGTATTAACAACCATGTCAACTGGAATCATATCAGTAACCATATTAGAATTGCCCAAGTAGGTATGAAGAACTCCTGTACCAGCTCCAACTATGAGTCCTGTAGGTCCGTAAACATTATCTATCCAACCTCTTACTGGTTCTCGGTAAGTAGCAATAACTAAAAAATAATATAATAATACATCATCTACATTCTACAATATTTTATACTAAAAGCGTCTATGAATTTCATTTTATGAATCATATATCAATTTCAAACTCTAAATTCTAATATATTGTAATATGGGCACACTATTATAAATTTTTTAATCAAGTTTACATACCAACAGTGGGACGAAACACTAATATTGGAAGATCTTGTGCTTCTCTTCGAATGGCGTCTTCTGCCAAAGATTTGGTAAATGCATAAGTATTTGGTAAATCACCAATGATTCTTAAAATTGTTGTTATTATTAAATATGTACCCATAAAAAAAAAAAAAAACTAATAACCTTACTCTTTAGTCATATTTTGAAGCGTTTGATCGTCGTTAGAAGAAATCAATTTTAAAATATCTTCATAATCAGCAATAGGATCGTAAAATTTTTCTTCGACATGCAATCGATTACAGTTTGAATATGCTGTGGAAACGTGCGCCAAAACCTAATGAAATAAGAATCATAATAAAAACTATATTCAATTTTAACAAGGGAAATTCAAAAACTTTAATTTTATTAGTTAACTATCAATTTTTCATAACACAATAGTGTTTCTAAGAGAACATTTATTTTTTACTAAAGACAGTATAGGGGTATAGTCACGTATCAAAGTCATAATTCTACGATGTTTTCCAACTTTTCGACCTATTACATTTGAATTGCATACATTTTTAAGACATGTCAATACAAACAATAATTATATTTTTAATTAAAAGACTTTAAATTATAAAAACTGTATTTTTAGACAAGAACAAAATTATTAAATAAAAATGGCTTTAAATTATGATTAAATTTTTTAAATCAATCTTAAAGATAGTTTTATACCAAATTATTTGTAATATTTGTTAATGTAGAAAGGTTTAATTTTTAAAAAATATATAATTATTTCGTAAACCACAATATAACTGTGGTGGCTCTTATAATTTTAAGGAATACTATTTTATAGAAAAATATTTCAATACACAACAGATAATTATTTATCAAAACTTAAATGTTTAATACTATAAAAATCTGTAAAATATAGGTACAGAAATACAGCACACAAGTATAACTTTCAAATAATATTTAAGTTCGTGTTTTAATGGATATAAAATAAAAACTAACAAATATTTAATTTAAAAGTCATATAAGTTTAAAAATACTATTACCTTTAAGTTGGTTATTTTTCTGGCTAAATTTAGTAATTCTCTTGTTCCAGAAACATTTATGTTCATAGCTATACGAATATGTTCATCAAAACGTACAGTAGCTGCTCCATGGAAAATTATGTTCACTTCGTTAATCAATGTATTTCGACTACTCACACTTAATCCTAGACCCGGTAAACTGCAATCACCGGCTACTCCAGAAACCTTATGATAATACTTAGGTACTTCATGTTTTAATCTTTTAAAAAGCTGAAATATAATAATTTTTATAAATTAAATAGATAATCATTATCATACTAATTTATTGTGAAAATAAATTTTTAAATAATGTCTTGTTAAAACATTTTAAATATACAAAGGTACCAAATTTCGCTTTAAATTTTTTTCCTATAATTATTATAACTCTATTATTATTTTGAATATTATAAGATATTTTTTCATTATCATTATTTACGAAGATATTATGCTTTTAACAAGCGTGTGTAGTCCAATGATTTCACCTAAGCATTGTATATATAATTAGAAAGTAACCTAAGACAATAAGTAACTATAAACCTAAGCCCATTGTTTTTTATTGTTAAAAAAAAAATCATGAAAACTAAGGAGTAAAATGGTTCTAAAATTGTTTTTATTAAGCAATATCATACCAAATATTATAAAAACGTCTATTATGTTTAAAATAAGAAAAAAAAATGTTAAAATTCAATGTTTTTTTTTCAGTTTATTTAGAATACAGTTTAAAAAATGTGTTACCTACTGAGTTATCTTCAAAATTTAATTTAAGTTAAATCATATTATATCGTCCAAGCTATAACAAAAATATTAAAACTTATTCATATTTGTCTAAGTGTTTAATTATTAAAAATATTTATACTATTGGATATTTTTATTAAATAATAAGGTTTTTTTTCTCATTTCTATACTCATTAAAGACTTATCTGATTCAACCAATTTTCACTATATAAATAAAGTTATTAAAATATATTAAGTAGGCTCTAATGATCATGTTACTAGAATCATAGTTGTGAAATAATTAGTCTACCATGTGAATCAGTATTATGCAAATGTTTCAATGAAAATAAATGATTTTGATTTTTAATTTTATTCGATTTGGTTCCATTCTCATTTTTAGATAATTTAGTCTGCCCTTGAAGAAAGCTAGTAATTTAAATAATCTCAATAATATATTACTTAATATAAGATTATTCATTGTTATCATTATTTCATAATTTATTTACTTTCTGTCATGTAGAATATTATGATAAAATAGTAGAAAACTTCCAATCATTCTACCGATGTTTTTACTATATTAACTTATGAATTTGATCTTCAGATATAAAATAAAATACAATCAATGACTTTACATTTTTAATTAAATTCTTACCAACTCAAATGATAATACAATAATTTATTATATTATTTTTAATATAGTATGCAAATGCAGTTTTTCAACAAACCCAATTAAATTAATTCTTTATCATTACATCTGGTTATATTATTTCAAAATTGTAATTAATCTTCCATATATATATATATATAAGTAAATTATAATAAAAATAATACCAAATTAAATTTTTCGTACCTCAGTTTTATCTCATATTTTTATAGAATTAACAATGTTATTTAGGCCGCAAAATATGCGATTGTCGAATTTGGAATATGAAGTGTAATTAATACATCTATTAATTGTTAATACCGTAGAGCCACTGTATAAATGTCCACTTCCATTAAAGTAATTAAAAGAACATCGATAAAAACATTAATTTCATGTAAATTTTATAGGTGTATTTATATTATTTATACATTTATATAAAATCTATTTTGTAAGAGTGAAAATTAAATGGATTTTTGATCTAATTATGCTGTTAATAGTGTAGTACCTATACAATCCGTGACTTTAAATGAATTACAGATATTTTTGTGTTTTTAGCTATACAAATTTTCAATAATTTAAAATTAAATAATTACTGATAATTTCACAAAAAAATTATACTCTATTTAAAACAGGGCTCGCCCTATTTAAAATCTTTCGTTATAATATTATGTATTATGTTATATTTTTATAATATCATATACACCGGAAAGGTAGCAACTAGTGGCCATCAGTTTCTAATTAAAAATATATACAATCTTTAAATATTAATTATGTTACCTAATTCGTAATTAACATTTTACATTTTAATTATTATTTCAAAATTCTTTGAATAATTACCCACTCATGACTCAACAATACTCGTTATACAATAATAACAATGAAAATTAATATTTAGTATTTTGAAAGCTTATTATCTCATAATTTTACTAATTTAAATGATTTTCTGGTTTATATTTAACAGGTACCTACTAATATATTATATGAAAATATGTATACCAAATATCCGAATTTTTTATCATGAAGATTATTCAATATTTTATTTGGCCTAATAAAAATAAATAAAAGTATTTTATAAAATCATTTTAATTTTTCTGTTTTAACGTAATATTTATATGGACAAATATTTTAATTTATAATTTTGTTTGACTACACCTTTATTTTTTATTTTTAGTTTATCTTATATCAAGTTTATAATTAATTATCTACTGTCTAAGCACAACACAATTTAATCTATGACGTATATTATGTACAAAAGATAAAAAATAATACTAAAATAAGTTTCCATGTTTTATCCTAAATTATTATAATTTATTTTTGATTACTCACTCAAAAATAAAAATATCTTGAATTTTTCAAAATACGCACTACAACTAAATATTTTTTTTCCTATGTGATAAATTATCTATTTAAAAAAAATAAAAATACATTGAATTTGTAGAAACATTCAAAAATTAAGTATAAATAAAAATATATTTTTACAAAACTAATTGACTCGGCAAACGCTTTTCAAATATAAAGAATTTTTATAATATACAGCTAACCCTGAAAACATTTTATCACTATGATCATAAATACTAACGATGTTTTATCGAAAAAAGCACTTTTCCGAATTTTTCTATTTTTCTATTTTTTTTCTTTAAAAAACTAAAACCTTATTCATAAACTAAAAAAAAGCTCAGTCGGTCCATCTGTTTTCAAGTTGTGTACTAGCGAACAGCGTTTCATTGAAACTTCCTTAAAACTATGTAGATAATTTTTATGCGTCTATATTAATGATATACCTACTGAGAAAATTGAAAAATGATTTCTCTAAAATAGGTACTAAATAGGCCTAATTTTTGATTAATAGATTAATTATTACTTGAAACTTTCAGACCCCATTCTATAATATGAAGTCATCAATAAAATAATAAATTAATGTACATAGTTAGAGTTCGCTTAACTTAGAAACTAAAATCTACGTGAAGGCGGATGCGTCATTTTTTTTTAAATTTAACGTGACTTAAATTTCAAAAAAATGTAAAAATAAGTGCTTGTTATTATGCATTTTAATCAATATTCCCTTTTTTAATTAAAAATTTAAAAAATTACCCACTTGAATTATAAATGAATAGTACTAATACATTATACGAAACTGTTTAAGAATTACTATTATATCTTCAATAAACACTATTAACAGGAAAAAAACGTCATGTTATTCCCATAAAACTTAGCTTATCATAGATTTTGGTTTTTTTTTTAAGCATTATCGATACATTTATAAATATTTATATAGATATTTAAAATGTAATTTAAAGTTCTAAGACTGGCAGACATCATTAACTAGGTAATCACGATTTCAAAATTAATCTTTAGGGGAAAACATAATTGTGTGTAAATTTGTCAAATAACAAAAAATTCCATTAATAGGACATAGTATTTAATATTGAACAATTTATAGTTGCACAATTTTCTAAAAACTACAATAAAAATTAAATATTTTTGTTAGCTTAAAAAAAATTAATCTATTAATGTTTTATGAACTAAAATTAGCTTATTTTAATTAACTCAATAATCAGTCCCATAGTATTATAATAAAACATAACTATTGGAATAATTTCAAAAAATGAATTTAATTAAAATATATAAAATAGTTGGATAAGTATATTATATGTAATATGCCTAAATTTTGATTATTTGAATGATTCCTTGAAATTTATAGTCAATTAAAAGTATCAAAAGCAATTATTCTGTATTCGTTTACCTACTGTTTGCAGATACATCACTAAATATTATTCATTAGAGACTCCAATTTATTTCAAGACCTTCTGTTAATATTGTCTTGTTATTAACTATAAATTAATATAATATATAATAAAGAACTATTATAAATACATTATACAAAGAATTTCATATAGATTATAATATTATGGTAATACGTATAACCTATTAGCCAATATTACTAAAATATTTCACATAAATAATCAAACAATGATCGACGTACGTTGTTTCAGATAATATTTTTATTTTTATTTTTTTTTGATACTAAAATTATTAAAAGTATCATGTAGCACAGTTATACGTAAAGCTTGTACACTTTGTACAGGTACAACTATACTTGTACATTAAACACAAATTTAGTATGTACATTAGACCGACAATTTTAAGATTCTCCCATTCAAAATATATCTTATATAATCAATAATTCAAAATTAGACATTACTAAATACTTAAAAAAATTATTTCGTACCATCCTGTTTAAAAGTCTACTGACGACTGACCTAAAATTAGTTTTTATTAAATAGAAAGTGTATTTACATGTAAACACTTCCACTAAACACTAAAGAAATTCAAGGACGTCAAGCGAGCGTCTCTCGCAAATATCATGATGTAATCTAATAAACTCGATCAGACGACTTATAGTATGCACACAAATGCACACGTTGTGTTATGAAATGTTGATTAATCTCAATGTAAAATATACCGGTTATAACAGATATTTAAAATTTCCTATAAAATGTTAAACAAATTTCAAATAGATACTTGTTTAATGAAAAAAAGAGGATGTACATCATTTTCGAATTACATATTGTACACGTACTATAAATATACCTATAATATGTATATGCTAGATATACGTTTGTAAATTTATACAAATATTAACTATTCTATAGACTTTATTAAAAACATATCATAGTATGAAATCAAAAATCAAGATCCATGAAAGATCGTTGTACCACAAAAGGTATATAAATTTCAAAACAACTAATCAATAGTGAGATACTAGGATAATATATGAAACAACTTAAACCATAGTTATTAAAATAGATTAAAAAGATATTAAATGATGCACACATTTACTATTAATTCATTTAGTTCAGATTAATACAAGAAGAAAAATGTACAATTATATTCAAAAAATAGTGCTCTAAGTATAATTTTGAGAATCAAATATTTTTTTAACCCCAATAAATTAGATGCTATAAATAACCAACGCAATGCAGTTAACATTAACCGTATATTTGATTAATAATGATTTATAAATTCCAAAAAACTTCTTATAAATATAACATTTAAATTTATATTAAATATAGGCACTATTGGAATACTTTTAAATTTTATTTATACATTAAATATGCATATTTTTATTATTATGTTTAAGTTATAAGAGTTAAATCAATTTTATTTGTTCCACCCCTTTCCAACGAATAGCATAGGCCCGAATTACAACTATGATAATACACATACTCCACCTATATATAATAAAAACATTTATTTTCTCAATCTAAGAAACAATAAATCAAATTGTTTGAATTATAAGTTTAAAAACTTAGTTGAAGAAGAGCTTAATATTTCATTACGATATAAATCAAATTAAATTAAATTTATGAAAAATAAAAGTTAATAAAAATAAATATTTATATTTACTCGGTCCTCGAATATATCTTCCAGTCGTTGATCGACGTTTTTGCCCTTCTTAGATCGGATCAGTAAATAAATATGTTTAATATGAGGACATGTTCTAAGTAGTTTCTCCAATAGAACTTTGCCCATAAAACCAGTACCACCGGTTAAAAATACAACTGCATCCCGAAAAAATTCTTGTATTGGACTTCCGATTTCAGACTCATCAACTTCTCGAGGTTCGTTAAAGTTCCGCTCACCCAAAAGCTCCAGAGGATCCATGTAGTATTTGGAATTTATTATATCTTTGATAGGCACTAACGGTGCACTGTCTTGCCTTTTCTCGATATACTTACGATGTAAATCGAGAGCCATATTGTTGGAATTTTAGACTCAATAACTGCAAAAAAAAAAAAATATATGAATAGTATTTAATTAAGAATTATAAATTTATAAGTTTGAAATTCTGGCATATCTAAAAATTAAAGTCTATATCTATACAATTATTACAATTTAATAGAGCATAAGTAACCTATCTATAACTTAAATTATATATTTTATTTTAATATATTATTAACGATATATTCTTGTGAGAATTTTTATAGTGAATATTAATGTATATATAACGTAATATTTATATTTTTGATAAATATTTGCATGCATAAAAATATTGGTTTAATTTTTGAAAGTTATATATTACTTTATAATTATAGTGATCTAAATAATTATATTAAACGTAAGTTGAATGAAATAAAATATACGTAATATATAAATACATTGATTATAATGTTTCATAAAATTATGAAAACTGCATTGGGTTTAGTTCTAATATGATAACTAATATGATTGGAATTTTGGAATCTAACTCATTGCGTTTTCTCACATGGTTACCTTGACCTGAAGACGCCTAAAATGTCCATTCAACAATTAATATACCTGGGTACTATACCTATATTATATTACAAAGTCAATATCAAGTCCCAAATATAACTTGTTTTTTATTGGATATCTATCCTAACCTATATAATATATTAAACATTACACGTTTCCCAACACATTTGATTAGAAATACAAAATACATTACGTTTTTAACTATTAATTATTTTTCTACCTTAATAATCATATTTTTGTTTTAACATTAAAATATTAAAGCGAAACTTTATTATAGACACTAATTTAATGTATAAATTATTGTGTTTTAACATTACACTGTTACATGTGTAATTGTTCATCTAATATTTTAAGATATACTCATAAAATAATTTACACGAATAATAACGACATACCATTTTAAAATTACGAAATGTTCTAGCAACTCCAACTATTGCTTTCACGTGTCATAACTATGGCATTGTCTTAATATTAAGTATAGTTTTTTAAATTCTTAAAATATTCTATTTTATTTAAATTTAAATTTAATAAGCTACCAAAATAATTACTTATATGCCCGTATTTAAATAAAACATAAAGTGTATTTTTACTGATTATTTCATGATAACGAAACAAGAGTAAATTAATAAATAATAAATAATAATATTAACAACCCATAAAATACAAATGTTGACCAATTCAAGAAAAATAATAACACAAGAGAAACGGCCTATAAATCTAATTTGTATCTAAGTTACCATAATATTTGTTATTTTAATATATAAAATAAAACCGGATGAATATACAGCAAATAATAATAATCACGGTAAATGTCAGTTGTTTGGAATTTCAAACAAAGTTGTATTACGAAATAAATGAATAAATAAAAAAATCAATAATATTATGTATAGTTATCAGATTAAAATTATTAAGTAGTGTCTAATATATATTAGCGCAGAGATGTGTTTTTCTCTAAAAGATTGGCCTTCCTATGTATAATATATTATTTATACAATTTTATTATTGTAAATATTTACATTAATATTGAATGTTTTATTAATTTAATGAATTCATTATAATTGATTTATTCTAATATATTTTTAATAATTAAAAAAAAAAACATGTCTCACCGCGATTTAAAATATTAAGCTTTTATAATATTATTGATATAATTTTCTGCTTAAAATAGTTTCTATATTAATAAAAATTGTAGTTTTTATCAAAAACTAGTACTAATTATTTTCCGGTTAAATAAATATAATAAATAAGAATAATTAACAAAGAGTTTTAATAAAAATTAATTAAGTGCTTACCTCTTTCAAAAAAACGATTGATGATGAATACTGGCACTCTGTAAATAGAAACTACTTGAACGAAGTACAGCGACGGAATGACCGTGAGTGCAAACTCAAATCTCTGACACAGTAACTGGATTGAGGAATTACTGATGTCATAACTATACACGTCAAGGCCTTGTACTATAGGTACACACACTGTACGTACACAAGACACATATTATCTATCCTTCTCTCGGTCACATGGAAGAATTTGCGTCTTGCGCCAAATAAAATCAAATGAGTTCATTATTACATGGTTATTAGTAACATTTAATTGAATGTCACTTTTAAATAATTTAATTTCTACAACAATATAAAATAGTTAAAATATAATCAATTATAAATTATTAATCATATATATCTTAAACTTTTAATTTATATGGAATAATATATATCATATATGTACATATGTATATTATGTTATAACAAATAGAATGATATAGTAATGCGGAAAGCTATCTAGTTGATGTCTCCTGAAATAATATATATATATATTTATATTAAATATCATTATTATAAAAGCAATTATAGCAAAATAAATAACTATCATCAGACCATCTGTTCCTAAATTTGATATTTATTCTAAAATGAAGTATTGTTATAAGGTTGAAGAATACTAATTTTTTTTTTTTTTATATATATATTGAAAAGAGGCTTCAACGACTAAGGTTATTAGCCTTGTAAGTATTACATAGTGAGTGTTACATTAATTTTGAATTATAGAATACAAGTTATAACATATAAATATATTTGAGTCATATAAAATTTTTCATAGTATAAATGTTGATAATAATGATTTATAAGTTATTTATAATATTAATTATTGTGAGGAAATTTAATGTTTTTGTGCTGTAGTCTTCATTTAGTGCTTCTTCTAGGTTGCCTGGTATCGATAGTGTGTTTCGTATGTTTTGGAATGATGGGCAGTCTTGGATGATATGCTGTATGGATAGGTTTTCATGGCATTCTTTGCAAATAGGTGGTGGGTCTTTGCTTATTAGAAAAGCATGTGTCAGAAAACAATGTCCAATTCTTAATCTGGTTAGAGCAACTTCGTGTCGTCTGCTTAGGTTTTGCGGAATGTGCCACTTTTTTGTGCATTTTTTAATCTTTTTAAGTTTGTTGGAAAGTGGAACGGAATCCCAGTGGCTTTGTCATACCATGTTTGTTTTTTGTCTAATTGATAGTATTATATCATTAACTGGGATGTCAGTGATTGTAGGGAGGGCGATTTTAATGTCTTGTCCGCTGCAATAAATATGGCAGTCATCGGTAAATAATAGATGTTTTGTAGGTTTAGGTATTTCTTTGAATATATTATTGATGGCTAGTAGAAACATTGTTACACTGATTACTGAGCCTTGGGGGAGGCCGTTTTCAGTTAGGTAACTGTTTGATAGTTTATTGTGGGCTTTGACTAGTATTGTACGATTATTTAGAAAATTTTGGAGGAACTGGAACATTTTACCATTTATTCCACATTCTTGGATGATTTTAAGGACTCTATTTCGCCATACCATATCATAAGCTTTTTCCAGGTTTAAGGCTATTAATATTAGGTGTTGATTCTGGTTTTTGGCGTTAGTTATGTCCGTATGTAAAGAAGAAAGAGTGTCAAGGGTTGAATGGTTACGGTGAAATCCACATTGTTCGTTTGTTATTATGTTAGATGTCTCCAAGTACCAAACGAAGCGTTTGTTTACCATTTTTTCTATTGTTTTACTTAGCGTATTGATGAGGGATATGGGCCTATAGTTAGCGGTGTCAAATTTGTTCTTATTCGGTTTAGGTTTAGGTCTATTAGAGTAGGTATGTTTGTATTTGCATTTTCGTGTGTTATTCACACGTTGGTATAAAATTTGAATTGTGAGAAAATATTTTTTTAATTTTATTAATTTATGTATTATATTTATATATTTAATTTACGTTCATTCCACATGTACTCATTATATTCAATAATCAGTATACGCTTACATAATATTCTATAACATGAATACATAAATTTTAAATTCTTTGTTCGTCTTGATCGTTGTTTCTAAAACCTAACATAATTTAAATGTAGTGTGAAAACATAAAACTAAAACAGCATTATTAACTTCTAGAGTTAAATTTAAAAAACATCAAATCTCTCAAATTATATTAAAATATCATTAGAATATTATAAAATTCAATTAACTATAGAAGGCCCTAATTTTTTTCTTTTAATAATTAAAGCAAACATTTGTTTGAAAATAATCTAAAACATATAAAATTGATTTTAATAAAATTACAAATCCTAAGCTCACCTAAATATTTTTATTCTTTATCTAAATCTTAAAAATATTATTCATATTTAAATGTTAAAATACCTGATTTAATTTGACTTTATACATAAGAAATTGACTATTAAGTGTTCACTAATCGGAACAAATAAATTTTACTTTTATTGATAAAGATAACTTAATGAACAACCTAATATAATATTTATTATGATTTCAGCAGATTTTGGACGTCTTAATATATTCCCCAAATAACTACTTCTAAATGTAATTTACTAACTGGTAAAATTTTAATAACCTTCGAGAAATCAGAAGTAACTAATAAAAAATAACTATTAAGCTTAAAGTGTGACTGGCACATCTCAAATGGTATAGCGGAATGATGATGATCTATTTATTTACATTGTATTTATCGTAGAAAAAAAAACAAACTTTATTTTAATACATCAATACTCTATTATCATTATTTTTTTTTAACTCGATACTTAAAAATGTAATATTATAAATTATAATACACTAATAACTTGCTAGTAATATTGTAACGATGAAGTAACAATATCAATATAGAAATATCCATTTTATCTTTGTATTCTATATTTGAGGCAACAGAATTTTGTCTATTATAATTTCTTTGTAAAAGAACAACCTGACTTCAACTCTATTGTTTCTAAAACTGCATATACAATTTAGAGGGATTGTTTTTGATTTTCTTAGTACCTAGTATTAATTTGATTCAATGTTAAGCAATGATGTAAGAAAGTAAGAATAGTTAATACTTAAAATATTGAAGCATATATTAGTAAAATTGTTTAATTAAGATAAATTTTAGCTATTATAAAGTGGCTTAACAAGTAATAATCTTATAGGTATCCTTTATATTTTCGAATAACCAATTCATCCCCTACTTCGATCAATATTATAGTTTTTATGATTGTTATTTTGTGTCACTCGTTTAAATCTTACTAAATAATAAAATTCGTATTTTTTAAAACATTTAATAATTTAGGTCTTAAATATTATTTTATATCGAATTTACTTTTTTCCTGGAAAAAGTATATATAACTATCATGAACTACCTTTATAATCATCGTTCTGTTGAATGAAATAATTATTTTACTGTGTTCTCTACGGTTATCATTAGATATATTACATGATACAATACTATAATTAAATAAAATTAAAAAT
The DNA here is from genome assembly GCF_002803265.2 of Melanaphis sacchari. Classification (NCBI taxonomy): domain Eukaryota; kingdom Metazoa; phylum Arthropoda; class Insecta; order Hemiptera; family Aphididae; genus Melanaphis; species Melanaphis sacchari. Next base: position 3,054,478 of record NW_020271635.1, read on the forward strand.
AATTCATGAATAGTAAATGATAATTATTTTAGTATTTTATATTATTAACTTCAAAAACTTAAAATTTTAATTCAAATTAATTCAAATATTAGATATTCTAAATAATTATTTTAAATTTAAAAATTCGAAATTATAAAAACATTTTTTGAAAAAATGTAGACTCTATTTTAATTAGATATAGGTATGCGACATTAGTACTATATAATTAAAAATTTATATTACCCTTTCCTTGAAAAATTTTTGCAGACGTCCTTGTATTAGTATACCAATTACTACATGCGATGACTTTGCGTGTGCGGTTTGTAAGTAACTATTCTCTATAAAACCTTATTTTTAACGTTTTATATATTGATGTAATGTATGATTGTAAGTAGTTACTCATTTATGGTTGACCATTCATTAAACTATATTAATGCACACAAAGTATATTTTGACAATAAAATTTATTTAAACCATTTAATGGTTTTTATATCTTTTCAGCTAATGTTTTATATATATATTTTATTACACGTTTTTTAATAAAACAGTAAATATAATTAATTTTTTCCTGAACATTATATTTGTTGTTTAAAATTAATTTTTACAACATTTTAAATATAACTTCAGTTAAAATATAAATAATGCAAACGAATTATAGTATAATTAGTATACCAAAATTTGTATTACATAAATACGTAAACACACATCATAACTTCAAGATACATTCCACACTTGAAATTTGATATAAGTTATCAGTTATTATTCTCATATAACATTTAATAAAGTACTATTTTTTAAGAGCGTAAAATAATTTAATAATAAATATTGTATTGTTATGATGAATTTAATTAGATTTTTCAAAGGTATAACTCACGATTTAAACTTGTTAATAAAAAAATGTTTTTTTTAACTTTAAATATGTACTTTTTAATTTTTTTCACATTAATAATACACTGATGTAGTGATGATCAAAATTGGTCTTGGTCTTGCGGTCTCGCAAGACTCTTGCGGCAAGACCAAGACCAAGACCAAAACAAGACTATCACTGCAAGACTCTTGCAGTCTCGCAAATTTTTTTTTTCCCCGAAAACACATTAGTTTATCTAGATTTCATTAACTAATAATTTATAACTAGAATAATAAGAAAATATTTTTATTGTTATTAAATTTGAGGAAATGGCGAATTATTAAAAAAAAGATTAGAAATAATTGGAATTAATATTACAAAATAAAATTTTTCATACTAATCAGCAATTACTAAAAAAATTTATTTATTTTCCCAAAATCGATAAAGACGTCAAATTTTCGAAAGTTGCCTTGCTAATAGAACTCTACTTTGAATCGAATATACTAATAATAATTGTATTATAAATGCACTATTCTTAATTTATAAATGATTTAGTTGTTTATTTTTTTCTTTAGTAAAATTTTAAAACTAAATAATAAAACAAAACTTATATTTAAAAGATGTTGTCTACCAAAAATAATAAATGCTGAGAATTAAACGGTTGTCACAATTTTAAAATTATTAAAATTTTAATTTAACATCATTATTAATATTATAATTTACCTCATTTAGTAACACATTTTAATTATTGTGGGTTGTACATAACAGTTTTATTTATTGATGTGGGTATGCACTTTATCTTAAATACAATGTTACTACTTAACTTAGTTGACATTAAGATAATTCAAAACTTTTTGTAAAAATAAAATGTACCTAATAAGATATACACAAATGGTCTATAGCCAATATATTATATTAAAAGAAACTTAAACATTTAGTACAACTGTACTGGACACTAGTGAATAAAAGAACAATAAAAGTTTAATAATAAATATTATCATTATAACAAATATAAATATATAATCATTAAACAATTTTATATTTGGAACAAACCATACAGTTTTTTTTAATATTATTATTTGTTAAAGTGAACATTAAAAAAACAACAATTTAATTTTTATAAACATTATATTGGTCAATAATTAGTAATTAGTAATAACCTATTTATATTTATTATAAATGTAATAAGAACTTATAAAGTTAATTATGCTGGTTAATTGATTCGTCAAACACAAATATGAGTAATATAATATACCTAAGCATAATTTAAAATGCAAAGTTTTAAACGAGTATAATAAAAATTAAATTGTTTGACTTGTTTTATGTAATGTTTGATTTATGAATAAACCATATAATATATTGAACTTAAGTTTCACCTTAGAGATCATAGCAAAAAACCTACACACAGCTATAACAAATATTTTTTTTTCTTATATATTTTGTGAAAATAGCAAGAGTCTTGCGCAAGACCAAGACTGAGTCTGCAAGACCAAGACCAATATTAAGGTGTATGCCCAAGACCAAAACCAAGACTGAGTCTGCAAGACCAAGACCAAGACCAAGATTTTGAAAGTCTTGGTCTTGGTCTTGTTTTGATCATCACTACACTGATGGACTGATGCATATGCACATACATCATATGTCATAAACAAATGTTATTATATGTATAATAACGTTATGAATATAACGTTATATTTGATAACAACGTTTAAAATTTGTAAACGTAATTATAATGGAAAACGAAAAACATAAATAATTAAATAACATAAAACAAAATATATTACATATCATCAAACAATACATAACGCGAAATGTTATATATAGTATATCATTAAAAAAAAAAAAAATTAAATTTCAATTACTATAAATAAAAAAAAATTATAAAAAATAAATTTTTATATGTAGATTTTATAAATATAAAAAATTAAATTATAAAATAAAATAAAAATTTTAATTCTGAATGACGATAAACGCAAAAATTGAATAACGTTAAATTTTGAATAACGATAAACTCAAAATGTATATAACGTTATGATTGTAAATAACGTATAACATTTTTTTTTTTCAAATGCAAGCCTTGATAAAAATAAAACAATAACTATTTACTGAGTCATCATCATCGTGTAATCAACGACATTTTATAATACATTATCATAATTTTAATACAAAGTAAAATTTCTTAAAAAAAATGTCATACACCAAAATAATACTATTAAATAATAATGACATGTAGTCACTTACAATTTAGTTAATAACAGTATTATTGTAAGATAATAGATTAGTATAATCTAATATAATATACAAAGTTTATTACAGAAACAAAAATTATAGAAAAATGAGTTCTTACACTAGATAATAATTTTTTTTTTTTCAATAATTTAAATTTAATAGAAAAATGTCTATTAATATCAATAAGCTATGTTTAAATAATGCTAATTTAAACGTTCAAAATTGGTTTTAAAGCGGAAAACAATTTCGTCAACTTCTATTACTATTTATTTACATTTTTTTTTTTAAATTTCAAAAATAATCACATATAGTGTATTATACATACATAGTTTAAGCTATTTCAATTATTTACCAATAATAATGAATCAATTTAAAGAAAAAAATATTATAGTACTCTGACTTGAATTTAATAGTCATCACGTACATTAATACCTTTATTTAACTACTTTATTATACATTAAATAAAGTTTATGGTTTAAATTTCCTTAAATTGTTTCACATTAGCCCAATCAATTTTAGTGGCATAGACATCATTAACCAAATACAATACAACATGATTCCGTACACAAATAGTAACAGAATATTGTGTAATATATACAATCTGAAAATAATAATACAATTAATTCAATTTAATACAATAAGACTAATCAAATTTGGAAAAATATAAATCAGTTTAATATTAAACTATCTGTAAAAAATATAAATAATATTTATTTTTAATTTAAAATAAAAAAATTAATATTTTTCTGAGCTGTATAGCTTACTTTTGCCATCTTTTCCTGGCTGCAGGCAATGTATGTATATCATCTTTTATAAGGTAAACTCTTAAACCAAGACAGTGTGCCTGACAAAAATAATCCCACGATAATTGATGAATGTCGAAATTGAATAATTCTTTATCGCGACTATCGAGAGTATCCCATAAGGCCACAAGTCGATCGTTTATGAACGTCCATTCTGTGTTAGCAAAATAGGCTAAGATATCACTTACTTTATCAATCTTCTTATAAATATTCATCAATCTATTTGAAATATAAATACAATAATATATTTATATTATTTTCTTTAAATAAAACTATAACAGTTTAACTATTTACCACTAATTGTCAAGCCATAAAATAGTAATTAAATAATCATAAAAAATAATATTGTATATACCTCTTCATTGTTTAAGTACAAGGTAATTGTCTACACTGATTATTTCGAAAAGTTAAACTTTAAAGTTTTAAAGTTAACTTTTAAAAAAATACCTTTATTTTTTTACATAATTGCACGTCATTCCAAAAAATATTTTTATTTATTTATCTTTTTGAATGACAACACACATTTTTAATTTAATATTTCATTCAAATACAGAATATTTCTTGGACTAATTTGATACATAAAAATCAAAATTCCTAATCAATTACCTAATTATAATTATTTATAGGTATTTTGAGTAGTCGAGCAAATTTACACACTGAACAATAAAAATATAATGATCCACTACTCCACTCATCTAAACTTAAAATACTTTTAACTAATTAACTATTTGTTTGAAATTTAATTTTTATGATACATAATACTCCAAAAAATATGCTACTTCGGGATATGAAATTAAAAATATATATTGATATAAAAAAAAAAAGTAAAAACATAGTCATAAAAATTATAATTTAAAATAAATTGAGACTTTTCAAAATGATAAGTGTATATACTTTAATAAATTGCCTTGTGTTAATTGTTTATTTAAACCATTACTAACATTGGTTTTTGTCCAGCAAAACCAGCTAATTTGTCGAGTGTATACCCAGGCACAATGTGACAAAAAAAATGTAATATTGCGTACATAAATGGATATTTAGTAATCCATAACGAATAATACCAAATCGCTCGAATCGTAGGCCAGTGAATACCATGACGTTTATTTAAATCTATAAATTGTTTCCACGTAATTGGTTTTTGCCTTGAACTTGAACATATATATATTGGTATTTCATCATACCTGTAAACCAAACGTAAGACAAAAATTGAAAATGTGTTCAATGTACAATATATTTAATCCAGCAACACCAATAATATTAATATTATCATTAATGTGAATATTCAGTTAAAATTTATAATACGAGCATCAACATAATTACTTAAATTACTAATAATGCATATTGTTGAACGCACTAACTAATTTGGTACATTCAAAATAAAATAAAATATTAACATTAACAATATTTTTAAAAAGCCAGTATCATATTCGTACATAGTATAGGTCAATGAAGTAAATGAGCTGAACCAGCATATATTTATAAATAATATTTAAGAATATGAGCATCGCGATAACGGCAATGCTAGTTTTCGATCGAGTCACGAACAATATATATATTGCGTTTTCGAAAGATCCACATTTTTGTATGTTTGTTTTTTTTAGTAAAGTAGTTTCAGTACCTAGTGCAAATTAACATTTTGTTTTGAGTAGCTAAGATTCCGGGTCTGTTTTGTAACCGATTAATTTATAGTCGTTTGAGTTCTCAAGTTGGGTAGAGGTGTATCACCGAAAAATAGTTATATGACAGTATATTATTATATATTATATTATACAATTTAAGAAAATTTTTATGTAGTTCAATAAATGTTTTACAATATTTTTTCTTTTTTTAAACCAGATAATAGATACAGAAACTAGTTTTTGCATCGAATCTTGATTTAGCATTATTATATTATAGGAATATATTATTATTTTTAATAGGTAAGAAAGCAATGATTACAGATTTGAATACGAAAACTTGAACAATTGAAATATAATCAAATAATTTTTTATATAATATTATGATGACATTTTATAATAATTTTATAATACCATATACCTTCCTAATATTTTTACGTATAGAGGTAGTAAACATAAAACCTAAACATAAAAAAATTCTTAATCCATTAAAAAAAAAAGTAATTTATTTTATTATATTTAAAATTTTAAAGCCTAATCTAATAATAATTTTCGCTAAATGGCAGAACTCATTTGTTTTCAATAGTTTAATAACTAAAATAAAAAAAAAAAATCTTATTCATAAAAAAAAAAATACAACATTTAAATCATATTATAATCATACTTAATAATGGAAAAAAAAAATAGTAATCATTACAAAATAGAAAAATTACTGTGCCTGAATATAATAAAAAACTTTTAAAATATTTATCTATTTTCAAATTATTGTTTTAATTTTATATATAATAAATTTATATTTGACACTGGTTTTCTTTACTTATAAGCTTTTTTTTTATTTTAAGTTTTAATATAATAAATTAAGTTATGTATATTGTGTACATATTATAAATTATGATTTGACTTTACTCTAAACTTTAAAGTCTAGAGCATACAAGTATAATGGCAACGTTGCATAAAAAATCATGCAGAATCATGTAATAGCAATTAAAATGTTCACGATTCCATAAATTTGCGTAGTGTGAAGTTCTCTCTCCCTTTTCACAAGTTTTATTCGAATATAAAATTAAAACAACCAAAAAAAAAAAAAAAATTGGCACGGCGCCTTAATTATTATCATTATGTTCTTAAACTAAGATGACTTCACAAATGGAAATTCAGTACCTAGGTATTCGTTAACGAATTGCAACGATCAACAACCACGTCTGAACAGGTTCATTTTTGAAATACAGAGTTTACTAATATTATCAGACTATTTAGATCGCGTTTGACTGAGAATTAAACACGCATGAATCAAAGAGATTGGCTACGCGTTTTGATTTTCCCGTTCGCACATGCCGTTTTAATAATCCATGTTTAGTTGTAAACGATTATCCACCGTGGATAAAAACCATGACCGTGTACAATTAAACTTCTCCGTGTTTACTTATTATTTTCTGAATTAACTTTAAAAAAAATGAATTTTACTAATTTTCATAGCTTTTTTTTAGTTTTTACAAAAATGATCAAAAAAATACTAATACGCAATACATATATATTCAACTTCCATTTTGTAGGTATAAAAAATAATTATCTTTATAATATATTTCTATTAAACTTTTGAATTGTGGCTTTGTAACTATATTTATTATGATTACATATTATAATATATAGTATCACTATTACACTATTAATTTATTAAAAATATATACATCACTTAGAATCTAAAAAATTTTTTCCTTAATAAATGAAAATATTTTTTTTAGATGAGTGATTTTCTTTTAGTATATTAATAAATAGTAAATATTATACGCACGAAAATTTTACTCATTATAAATATATAACTGACTACTATGGAGTGTTTTCAATTAATAAATGATTAATTTAAAAATTGTAATATGGCTAACCGTTTACAATAATTTAGTATTATTTTAGAGAACTTGCTTCACTCCATAATTTTAATTTAATTTATTATCAGTTCTAGCTATCAATTATCGTATATGTTAGGTTTACTCGATTTTAAGTTTCCATGAAATAAAACCAGGCATTAACATATAATACTACCCATTGTATTACAACTTTTAAAATTTTTAACATTGAATTGCATTGTCAGTAAACAAAATTTATATTTTCAATTTATTTTTCTCTCGCATTATCGTTGTTTAAATTAAAAGAACAAGGTATAACCATTGCAATCTATCGACATTGTACATTACTCCTTAGGTAAGACTGAGTATGATAAGCGTTGAGCGTAAAAAATGGTGAGTAGGGCCGACTGCTGACTTAAGGTTTTCCGGAACTTATCGTGGTATATAATAATCACCATTAAGTGCTTGGTGAGTGTACGGTACAAATAGAAACATGATAGCGGAGAAGACTCCACGACGATCCATACAGCCATCAGAGAACACCGACATACACGGCACGTCCGACACACCATACCCGGTAACCCTCACATTCTTTTTACATTATCTATTATATAATATTATTATGTGTATTATTGTATCAATATACGAAATATTTATGAACTTGTATTATGTACTTAAATAAGGTAACCCTGATCTCTAGTGTTATTATTATACTCCAAGGTCTAGTCCCCGATACCTCGTTGATATAAACTTAACTTTGCCTCAAAGAACATGTCAAACGGAAAACCGTCCGGTAAAGAGGAGACGTTATAATTGGTAGAGGCGCTCATTTCTGTGATCCTGATTTTTAAGAAATAATTTTTCTCACGATCCAGGTAATAAATATGCTATAGAATTTTTTGAGTACTATAATATCGTAGCTATTGCTAATGATTGGACTTCACAAATAAAATTTACTTATTTACCATTATACTTAAAAAAAAAATGCAGCCAATAAATAATTGTATGAAACATTAAAAATGGATAGCTTAACTTTAACTTTTGATGAAATAGAACGAATTTTTAAAGACAAATTTGTTTCACCGACTAAAAACCGTATGTTAAGAAATAAATTGAGAAATAAGAAACTAAACAATTTAATTTATTAAAATATAAATTTAGGTACACAGAGTTAAAAATTTCAGGAAATATTTTTATTATTTGACAGTAAAGGTATTCGTCCTATAGACGAATAGCTTAGATCAATTACATAAGTAACTTCTTCAACTTATAAATCAATTGCGTAATTTTTGGGATAGGCAAATTATTATTATTTTCGCCCGTAAATTCCAAACTTAAGTAAAATCACTTTTCCTTTAACCGAGTTACCATGAAAACGCATTCAATGAATTAAAAAATAAATTAATAATGCCACCAGTACACAGTGTCGTAATTACGGGGAAGAGATATGGGGGATAGATCCCCACCATGAGCTGTATTTATATATTGTCTTATGTATATCTGAAAATCAGAAGTTCAAAGTTCAAATACAAATTTATAAATTATTATGAAATGTAAAAAAATTGAAAATACTTAATAGTTAGTTTATTATACTTAAGTACTCGGTAAGTAATAGCCATTAAGTGCGGTTTCAATATAAATGGTCAATTATATTATCATTTTTAATATTTATAAGCACGGAGTGCACTACCACACACTGTACCTACATACTACACACATAAAGATATTAGACAGCGAATAATCCGATAATGGATATAACCGCAGTCTACAGTTCACAATTCTAAAAACATAATCTAATAATAAAAACATAAATTAGAGATTTACAATATTGTAATTTTCGAATAATGAATACTCAAACTACGAACCTGTGCAGTCCCACTGTATAATATTAATGTTTCTCGTGATTTTGTGTATTATACACTGTTTTACACCTACAGTAAATAATTGTTAGTAATATTTTGAAACCCAAAACTCAAAATGGAATCAAAAAAAAAGAAAATCAGCTACAAATAATACTAAGTATACTGAAAAGTTTTAAAAAGAAGTCCAGACCTGATGTAAGTATTACAATTTTAAATTATTAAAATTTCTACATAATATTATAATTAGAGTTATAGTTATAGTTATAATATTATAACTTTAAAAACGTACAAAATATGCATATATTTGTGCACTTATTTGTTATTAACATTACAAACTCCTTTAAAATTATTCAAATCAAAACTGATCAAAAAATATATTCAAAAATTCAAATTTAATTTTTGAATTAATACCTAATAAATTACAAAATTCATTTATGATTTAGTAGTAGAATATGGGTATTTTATTATTGCACATAGTACATTTATTGCAGTTTATTCAGTACCTATTATGGTTTATTCAATATCATTATAATCAAAAATTCAAACAAGTCTATTTAAAAAAAAAAATGATTTTATTAATTTATAACAATAATAATTTAATAAAAATGTAATTTGTTTCTACTCATAAATGTTCTTATTTATTATTCAAAGAAATCATAGAGAAATAAAATCATATAAATAAAGTAGATGTATCACCTCATATTTAAAATGAAAATTTGATTTAAACTACCCAAGAAACAAATAAGGTTAGTGAATAGTTTTTTTTCTTAAATACTTATGCATGAATCACTGTTTAGTTTCAAATATTATTATACTCCAATACTAATAATACCTTTACTTAATAATAATAGTAGACAACAGTTTACTTATGGCATAACTGCTATCACAGCATTAGCATTAATTAAACTATTATGCGTTTTGTAGTTTTTTAGATTAAACATTTTGATACTCGAAAAATGACATTGATCAAACGTTCTAAAACGAAGAAAAAATTACCACAAGTTTTTTAAATTCTTATGCCTTAAATCTCATTTAGTTTGAAACTCTAAATTATAATTAATACCGAGTACCGAGGTATCAATAATATAACTTACATTTGATAAGATGTATTGTTTTCATAATATTTTGTTTATGATCTACCAATTTATGAGTACCAAATCACACTTATGCATTTACATTAAATAAAAAAAAAAAGAAAAGGAAGTTTAAAATGCTAGTATAAGTGGTTAAACGAATTTAAATTGCTTACTTATTTGAAAGTTTAATGTAAAGTTTTTTGTAAGGATTGTATAGTCTTACAAAAACCGGTGGAATAAATAACCAATGTGTGAAATACTTGGTTACTAAAGTATTTTATGGTTGGAAAAAAGCTAAAGAGGTATTATAGAGCTTTAACAATAATTTTATTAAAGTTTACAATTTACTATTTAGATGTTTCTAGTTCATACTACAATAATGTATCACGCATTTTCTGTTCGAAAATCTGAAGAATCATTAAAAACGTATTTAAAAAAAGAACCAATATAGTAGAACGATTGGATACAGATAGGTATTTAATTATTTAGTAGTTTAAGTCAGAAAGTACTTTTATAACTTTTTTTTTTTTGTTTAAGAATTAAATAAATTAAAGCTAATTGAGAGCAATTTATTCCAGTCATTGAGTACGTTATTTTTTGTGGTCATCGAGAGATTGCTCTATGTGGGCATAGATATTATGGAAAAAATGATATTATGTCTTAAAACTAGATAGTAATTTAGCATTATTTATTAATTATTATTATATTAAACAATAATGCTACTATATAAATTACAATTCAATATTTTTGTTTCATCTTACAGTGGAATATTCATTAAATCAAAGAAATATTTTAGAGCCATAAAGAATAGAAAGTATATAGCATATAGTGGTGAATATCAAAAGACTAAAGCATCTCATTACAAATGAAGGACGAAACATAACATTTCCTTTCAAATTCGAAATTAAATCGTTATCGCATTTGGGTACATTATTGTGCCATGAAAAATAATTAAGGAAGTAAATGTTTTTTAGTTTGACGAGTAATATATGAAATTACTGATATTTCTACTACTGAACAATTGTCTTTGTGTATTCGATATATTAATGAAAATAATTATATCTATGAGAGATTCCTGAAATGTATGACTATTAATACTGGTTGTGATTTAGCTGAATCAATACTCAACGGTAAATTAAAATAATTTTATGTTTTTTAGATAATTAATACATTTTGGTTAATATATTTCGTAGATAGATCTAAATATTTTTGAAATTAATTTAGATTACTTTTATAGCCTCATATAATGTAATGGTGTGAGTAATGTATCTGAACAACATTAAGGTGTTCAGTCAATTAAAAAGAACAAAATTTATTCAAAATTTATATAGGTGCACTATGCAGTACATTCGCTGAATTTAGCATTATTAACTTCAAATGGAATTCAACCAATTAGAAACTGCTTAGAAATAATCGGGAAATACTATGTTTTCTTTAATACTCCAAAATGTCAAAATTTTCTTTTACCTACATTAATAATAGGTATTAATTAATAATTAGGATCCTAAGGTTCAACCTTTAAAAAGATTATGTTCTACACAGTGAGTACAACGTTATGATGCAATATTAAAAAATATGAATATTAAAATATCATGATAATATTTAAGAAAGTTTTAATGTATTAACAAAGTTTCGTCGGTTCTAAAAAAATTTGTAATTTTTACTATAGTTAATACTATAACAGTGTTAAGTATTAAAAACGTAATTTTTCATAACTATACATTTTAGTAAATATTATGTATGTATATGGGTCAATTAGTAAATAAACGGTTAGGTTTAAATACCTAACCTAACCTAAATATGATTTTTTTTCCAAAATTTAAATTTTAAATTTTTGGCAGACAGGAACTGGCGTAGCATCATTGTGACGGTTATCTTTTTGTTTTAGAAGTATAATGAGCTACCCAGGTTACATTTTTTATTACAATCATTCAAAAAAATCCTTATCGAAATTTCAGTAAGTATTTTTTTCGTCTGCTATAAGTACCCGGATTACAATACGTGAATAGTAACGATTATTAAATTTAGTTTTTAAGAATAAATTGTAAAAATTAAATATATATTTGTGAATATAATAGATTTGAGAGCTAATAAAAGAGGTAAGTAAGAATAGTGATGGGTGTCGGTAAGAAGAAAGAAAATAATTGACTACCTACAATCCACGTCATTAACTTAAGTCTTGAAAGTTTTTTTATGAAAAAAAAGAGAAACATTCCCTAATGCTAAATTAGCTAGTTGAAGTTGAAGGTGGTAGGAGTACCGTTATTCTTTGCGATTGGACTAATATAATATTTACACTATTAGCTTCAACTCAGTTACTGTTGCTTAAACTTCTTAAATCTGGAGTCTAAATTTAAATATGTTAGAGTACATGTAACGATTGCCGTTTATCGATGTCGTACATAACAGGTAGGACTGTGTGATGAATGGAAGAATGGCGATTGGGGCCGACTGCTGACTAAGGTTTTTCGTCACTCATGGTGGTATATCATAATGATCGATGCGTGCTTGGCGAGTGTGTGATACGCAAGACTTAAAGTGGGAAAAAATTCGAGGGGGGACTTATGCCTCCATATAGTTTTAAGCATTCTATTTATCATTTTATGTATATAATGCCTAATCGGGCTAATGCATATAGCAAGAGTCACCAATTAATATTTTTAAAAGGCCACATTAGAAATCTGAAAAATTTCACGGGCCATCAAAATTTTAAGTACATATTTTTAACATATAACAGGTATTATTTTAAAATTGAATGTAAAAAGAACATCATTTATTTTTATTTAATATTTTTTATGCTTAATATTACAAAATATTTGAAAAAGTTAATTACAAATATAATAAAAATAGAAAGTTTTATTTGCAGGCCGCTATTTGGTGACACCTAGCATTAGTGTATGCATGCAATGTATAAGCAATGATTGTGTAATATACTCATCCCACTTTTAACCCTGAATAATGTTCAAATTCGTAATTTATTTCATAAAAAGTTTAAATCATAAATAATATTTTTTAAGAATAACTAATATTGTATATACAAATTTAATATTTTGAAAGAAAATATTTTTTCTGATAATATTAAGTTGTAAGTAGTGGTTATCTCATAAGGAAACTAAAGAAATTAGCCACACAAAAAATATAGGTTTTGTGCTTTAAATTATACAAGGAAAAATGCAAATTCTAAACATGGTGGTCTGAGTATGTTTAAAAAAATCATATATCCACACTTTACCTTTATAAATATAAATGAATACATAAAACTCAATTTTACATAATATTATCATTATATTATCGGCTAATCGAATACCTATTAATCACAGTATAGCCATTTATGTATAACTAATAAAATTAATTATTTTTACACATATTATATTAGATAGTCCATAATTTTTATTAAATACATTTGATAAAAGTAAAATAACAATTGATAAAAAAAAAAAAATAATAAGAACCAAGATTTATCAACTGAATTCTGAATTATATTGACTAATGTTTGGTTATAATTGGAGCGTTCCGACGTACCTCACGAATAATTTGTTAAAAAGGACGTTTTTTAACCACAATTAGAGGTAGGGGGATCGAGCCCCCCTGCATTCTTCCCACTCTTGCCCATTGGTAATACAAATTGAAACACAACTGCGGATAAAACTCCGCAAAGATCCGCATGACCATCAGCGAATTTTCACAACTCATAACACGTCGACACACCATACCCAGTATAAGTGGTAACCTCATAATATTCTTTACATATTATTTATTATATATTATTATCTGTACTGTATCAATATACGATATATCTATAATATAAACGTATATTATATACTTTACGTTAGATTAATAAAGTAACCCTGATCTCCAGCGTTAATATTACCTACCGAGGTCAAGTCCCTGATATTACGAAGGCCTGCTAATTTGTAAATCGTAATGTTTATCTTACGAACACATCTAGTCTTACAAATTATTAACTGTGGCTATTATTTTTGCTATTTAAGATGTGATTATAAATTGTATAAATATAAATTTCTTCTGCATTATGGACAGATCTACTACATAATGACAATAATTTTCTTTTCTATATTTATTATTTTTCACAAATAATTAGAACTCGTAAGATATAACAAATAAATCTTACCACAATTCATGATAAAGATTGACATAATTTGTTATCAACATATGATAGTAACATGCATAAAATTACTATCAAGTTTGTGCTGTGCAATAGAGATAATAACACATCATTCCACACATAAAGTGCATAAAGCGTTGCATTTGAAAATTAAATGTTTCTAAATTTAATGTCATTCAAATAAACATTAATAATTGTCATGGTTCAAACCAAAATACCAACACTTTCACACCTACCTCTTATAATTCACACGTCGTTAATTGCATAAGCCTTGTCTGGCACTTTCCTACTTAATAATGATACGTTTACAAAAAAAAAAATAATAATAATAATAATAAATAAATTGGGAAAACTGCAAATTATTACGCAAAACTAGTTATTGACATAATCGATTTTCTTATTTCGTTATAATTTAAAAAAAACGGTTGACTTTTTTGATATATTTATAGTCACGATATTTTTTCTATGAATTTCGATAAAATATTTAATGCGAAATTTTTATAAGTTTTTGTAATAGTAGAAATAAAAAAAAAAATAAGCGTCAATCTACAATAACTTTTTATGAGTGTTTGAAGTTAGAAGTTTGACTAGTTTCGTAAAAATTGCGAAAATTTGCAAGTTATTTTGTAGTTAAAAATTCTTAAGATGTTGAAAATTTATAGGTATTTGACATTTTCAATTTAATTATCTAATAAATATTGATGAAAAAAAAAATGTTTGCTCTATTTAGCTTGGCCTAATTTATTTATAAAATATACATTATAAATAGAGACTAAAACACCATCTCCACTAAAAATGGTTATTCGTAATCAATGATTTATCATAGAACTCAAATTTAATACTTCCATTACTCAATAACAAAGTTCGCTAAAAATTTACTACCTATACAGCAGAACAGATTCCTTAAGTTTTTATTTTAGTACAACCTTTCCGTAAATATATTACGTAATACAGTAATAAACATTTTTAATACTCATTGTTTATCAAAATATACTTTCTCTCTTCATATCTATCTATATGATATAAGAATATTATTTAGATAAACATACTATAAATTATTCGCTGTAATAGTTATTGAAGATGAAAACTCTAAATATAAATGTAATATATATATCTATATACATTTATGTAATTTAGTACTTAGTTAATATATAACTTAACTCATTTAAATGACTTTTTTTAAGTTATGAAATCCATTAAATTAACAAATATTGTAAAATGTTTACACAATAAACAAAAAAAAATTATAACTATTGGAATTGCAATATAACTCACTTGTTGGTTGCTGTTTTATGAGTAGCACTTATGAGAGCGTTTACAACAATGTCAACGGGAATCACATCAGTAACAATACTAGAATTAAGATAATATGTATGAAGTACTCCTGAACCAGCTCCAACTACGAGTCCTGTTGGACCATATACATTATCTATCCAACCTCTAACTGGTTCTCGATAAGTAGCTAACACTAAACAAATAATAATTTTATAAACTTAAACCAATAATATAAAAGCAAATGGTTATATTTCTTTACATACCCACAGTGGGTCGGAAAACTAATACGGGAAGATCTTGTGCTTCTCTTCGGACAACATCTTCTGCCAAAGATTTTGTAAAAGAATAAGTATTTGGTAAATCGCCAATGATTCTTAAAATTGTTATTATTATTAAATATATATACATAAAAAAAAAAACTGATAACCTTACTCTTTAGTCATATTTTGAAGCGTTTGATCGTCGTTAGAAGAAATTAATTTCAATATATCAATGTAATCAACATTAGGTTCGTAAAACTTTTCATCGATATACAATCGATTGCAATTTGAAAATGCAGTGGAAATATGTGCCAAAACCTAATCGATTTAAATATCATGGTAAAAGTTAATTGTTAATGCAGTATTTAGATGCATTTAAAAATAAATAAAACCTATTTAAAAACAAAATCGTACCTAGTACCTAATTATTTTTGTTAATTTACTCTACATTCATAGTAATACACTTAAAACTCAAATACACCATTCATTTTTTATTACACAATATCGTACACGAAAGAACATTTTTTCTTTTTCTTTTGAGAACAATAATATTAATCACAAATTAATCATTATTATAAAAATAATAATAATTTTTACTTTAGTGATACCAAACTTTCAATGCATATAGTATAAAATTCAATTATTAATAATTGGGTATGTAGGTTATTTAAATTTTAAATTAGTTAAAATAAATTTTCAAAAAAATGCTTAGAAACGTAAACTATTTGTAATATAAAATAATAAATAACCTATAAAAAATATAATTGGGTCATACATTACCAATATTATATGTACATTATATTTTAGTTTTACCTTTAATTTGGTTATATTCCTGGCCAAGCTTATTAATTCTCTTATTCCAGAAACATTAATGTTCATTGCTATACGAATATGTTCATCAAAACGTACAGTAGCTGCTCCATGGAAAATTATGTTCACTTCGTTAATCAGTTTATTTCGACTGCTTACACTTAATCCTAAACCAGGCAAAGCACAGTCACCGGCTACTCCAGAAACTTTATGATAATACTTAGGCACTTCATGTTTTAATCTTTTGAACAGCTATAACGTTAAAAATATTGATATAACTAATAAAAAAATATTACTATTTTACGTAATTTTTTTTTATACAGTAATGAACCTTAATTTAATTTTCAAGAGATTTTATATAATAAATTATTATACAAGTATTATTAATTTAACTATTTTTTCTCTGATCTACAAAGTAATTAATCACGAATTCATTTAGAAATTAAAAATTAAATGAAAAAGAAGTTAATATTATATGATATTTTTATTTATAAAACGAATTCCAAAATAAATTAAATGTTTATTCATGAAAATAAATGTGTATAAAAATAAATATTTATATTTACTCTGTCTTCAAATATATCTTCCAAACGTTGATCGACGTTTTTGCCCTTCTTAGATCGGATCAGCAAATAAATATGTTTGATATGAGGACATGTTCTAAGTAGTTTTTCCATTAGAACCTTGCCCATAAAACCAGTACCACCGGTTAAAAATACAACTGCATCCCGAAAAAATTCTTGTATTGGACTTCCGATTTCAGACTCATCAACTTCTCGAGGTTCGTTAAAGCTCCGCTCACCCAAAAGCTCCAGAGGATCCATGTAGTATTTGGAACTTATTATATCTTTAATAGGCACTAACGGTGCACTGTCTTGTCTTTTCTCGATATACATACGATGTAAATCGAGAGCCATATTGTTGGAATTTTAGACTCAATAACTGCAAAAATAAAAAAATATATGAATGGTACTTAATTTAAAATAAACATTTTTTCATTATTAATTAGCAATCACTCGTAATAAACACAATTTTATTATTTTAAATAGATGCCAAAAAAAAATCATTTTTTTAATCTTAATAAATTGTTTAATGACTTTCTAATTGCCTGTATTATTATTCAATTAGGGTAATAATGTTTAACCATTAAATTATATTTTTCTAAGACTTTTTTCATTTAATGTTAAAAATAAAAATCATAATATGAATATACGCATTCATAGTACCAACTTATTTCAAAAAGATATTAAATGTAATTTACCAGTGTACCTACTAATAAGTAAAAAAAAAAAAAGTATGATATAATTTTTTTCCGTAATTATATACATTAATGTTTGTACGAAGGACGTAGAATGTATAAGATAGGCAAGTGTACAGTTTAATCATGTAATTTTTTAACTAAATAAATAACTATCCAAAATTGACATACCCAAAATACATTATATATTATGTTTGCTGAATAATAATTTTTTTTGAATTTTCTGTTTATATTCCACAAGTCGAACACTTATGAAAATAACTAATTATTAAAGATAATTAATAGCACTTAATCATATTATTATAAAACGCATTAATTCACAAAAGTATAAAAATATAAAAAAAATAATGTATTGGATTTTTTAGAAACTAGGTAAAATTTATTAAGGGTAATATTAGTAAAATAATTTTTTTTAAATTATCAATTTGTTACAGTACGTATATGGATTTTCTTTTAAAGTTACATTGGTAATAACTAATAAATTATGACAGTAATCTATATTTAACTATGTAAAATAACATAAATGAAGCTTAATTCGTAAGTAATATCAATAAACAAAGTATTAAAATACCTAATAGGTGTTCACGATTTATAATAGTGAATAACATGTTGTTGTATATTTATTATTTAATAAGCTATGGAAAGTCATACTTATGTTTTATATATTAATAAACTATAACTCTAGAGAAATACTTCTATTTTTAACATCATGAAGTATAGTTTAAGAATCCGAACAAGATTTTTTTGCTGTCTAATAGGAATTTTTATCCCGTAATCGCTCTCATTGTCACAAATATTCCCATAGTCTATGATAATATTACAAAACCAATACATTCTTTACTTCGCCCAAAACCTTAAGTATGAGTTTCTTTAACTAATATATTTATAATTTACCTGTCTACGTGACTTGTTCAATGTATTTATTTAGATTAGTTAATAACTAAAAGTCTAATCATAGGTGCTATCTGTTGACGTTGGAAGAAGGTAATTTTTAATTTATTTTAAATTACTTTATATTTTTTTTTAATTTTAAAAGTGTTATTTATTATTTCTTGTATACGTTTTATGTAATCAGTATAATTTAATAATTTTACACGTACACTTTATAAACAATTTAGTATAAGAATAAAAATACAGTAAATACTAATTTAATATGTCTTCACTAATTTAGCGGCAGTACTTTGAAACTTCAAAAACTGCAATTTACCTGTAATGTTCACAAGTTTAGTATTATAGGTAAATAGTTAAGGGATCACCGCCTCTTCTACTATATTTTTATACACAAAAAATAAAAACATTTATTTAATTATCTCCTCCCTCAAAAATAAATTATGCATTTAGGTATAATAATATAATAACATTCTCAATAATTTTTGCATTGAATGATTTTATTCTAAAGTTACTGAAAAATATAAAATAAAAATGACTTTTCATGAATGCGTTTTATGTATTTTGCATGTAAGCCAGAAAGAAAAAGCAAATATTACTCTCATATTATATTAAATATTCTAATACTTTATATTAATACATCATGAACAATAAAGTATGATCTTCATTAAATACTATTAATTTTCATTATTTAGATAATTTATTACGTAAGCATACTCTAATAATCAATTATATTATTATACATTAAAAATTAAGATAATAAGGATTAGAGTTGTTTATATAAAAGGTAAAAAGCTCAATACAAGATAAGAATCAAGTAATCAAATATTCATCTCGAAATTATCAAATCTATCAGACCAAAGTAATGCTAATATACTACTATAATATTACTATAAACAGTGGAGGCTCTTGAACCGTATGAGGGGAGAGGCAGATTTTCAAATGTATTGGGAAAAAATACTGTTAAAATTTAAAAATGAGTTTTAAGTTAACTTTCAAAATAATTCAATTAATATTTAATTCTAACCTTTAACAACATATAAATAATTAACCATGAATAAACCATATATTATTTATATTAAATGTTAAAATAAAGTCAACTATAAAAAAGATAAAATACTTATTACATAAATCTCATTTACTAAAATAAAATAAATATATTTTTTTATACTATATTTTATAAATTAGATCTATCCTCCTGTCTTTGAGTAATGCAAACTACACGGCGTTATGACAACCTCTCTTTTCCTATTTCTATTAGTGGAAGTTGTGTCGCTTCGACAAATGACTAATGGTGAATGTTGTCAAACTCTGAGGCCCGTATCGTTCAGCCTCATTTCATAATGAAATTCCGACTTCCCTTCTACCATGATATATTTTATAACCGTAGAGCCGTCCAGCTCGTCTGAGGCTTAATATTACTAGCCTCTCGGTATTCTTCGGCTTTCGTCGAGATTACTTCATCTTCCACGAAAACTTCGAAATGATTTTTGATAATAGTGACGAAGTATGTATTATCATTATCTACCTACTATGATAATTAATATTATATACGACAAAATACATTTGTTTTGTCATTAAAATAATATATTATAATGGCAAAAAAACTTTTGTATTTTAAAATGTTTATTATATTATTTAATATAATATTCTTAAAATTAACTATAATTATAGTATATACCTCCTTTTCCTTTACAATAGTTAGATAAGGCTTCACTTGCCTCCCCTGACGAGCCACCACTGACTAACAATTTGAATAAAATGATAAATCATGGAAATCCAAAAACTTATCTATAACAGAGCTATTTCTACTATTCAATTTATGAGATATTTTAAATGTCTATCATTTCTCATTTATTCACCTAGAATCTAAATATTTGGTATCGAAAAATTGAATTATTGTTCTTGATTATTTGCACATGTGGTAAATTGTAATATTAATACTATAGTAATATTACTATTATAATTATTTTTCTAAAAAGTTACTAAAAACAGGTTACCCCAGTTTTTGGTTCCATAATTTTAGATTCTGAGTGGAGTAAATAATATATTGATAATACTATTTCTAATATTTTTCTTAGTAATTGGAGAAATATTAATGCAACACTAAATTTTAACGACATCGATTTATTTTATTATATTTAAACAAGCATTTTCAATAACGCCATGATATCATTTTTAAAATATGTAGGTTCTTTTTAAACATTTTATAGACATTAAAAATTTTCTTTTTTTAAGTTTTTCAATAAATGTTTAAATTAAATATAAGATTCCTTATATATTTTCTCTCCATCAGTTGAACATTTTAAAAATACATTAGTAAAGGTATTTTTAATTGTTTTTTTAAATGTTAAAAATTCAAATTTGATGAAATTGGATACTCAAATAAAAAATAACGATTATTTGTCCAGCGATTTTAATTATTTAACAATAATTCATTAATGTTGATTAATCATTAAATTTAAAATCAAAATTTTCTTTACAGTTCAATTATGTACTCAAAGGTTTCAAAGATAAGATACATTTGAAATCTAATAAACAAGTAACAACAGAATAGAGTTCCCAAATATTTTCTTTTTTAACGCCTTCCATACTATTTTTTTATTACTCAAAAAGTTATACTATTTCATTACACTTATATTTTAACATATTATATTATATATTTTATAAGTCGTTAATTAGGTTCAAACCTGAACGTAACAATGAAGTGTTGATTTTATAAAGATATGTTCTTTTTAAAATTTGTGTCTGCCATCATCTCAGTAGTAAAAATACCTTGGTTTTCAACTTTAAAAGTGGTTTCAGGCAGCAAATAAAATCTAGTTGGTACTTTTAAAAAGAAGTGATCTAAAGTAAAAAAGTTTGAATACTTTATAATATAATAAGAAAAAAAAACCAAAAATATAAAGGAAATTATTTTATAATTTATAACTATGACTTATGCCTTCTAGCATTTTTGCATTAATTTGTATATAATTTGCGCATCGTCCATTTTATCTGTACCAAATTATCACACATCAATTGTGCATCAACATGCCGAACAATAATATTGTATAAAAAATAATTTTCATAAATCATGTGTTATGAACAGAGCTCATGAGTTCATGCTCTAAAAAATGCTTAAATAAGTATGCACTTATGCACTAAAAGCTGGAAAAATATACATTGAAATATGCCTTTAAAAGTTCAGAAATATGCATTTATATGCACTAAAACTCTAAAAATATGTATCAACAATATGTAGATTAAAAAATAAAAATACTATAAGTACTCGTACATTTTAGAATAACAAAAAAATGTTCATTCATATTGTTAAAAGTTATATTTTATTATATTAATGTACCCAATTTCAAAAAATAAATTAAAAATATCTACAATAATCAGTTAAAAAAATATCCAGTCAGTTTACTCGCTTTATCTGCTCTATACGTTTTATTTTTAATAATTTGATGTTGCGAAAACTCCCATATATTTTAAACTGTGTAAAAATATAAATTATTGCATTTTGATCGAATTTCGGTAAAAATATGCACAATAAACGCGAAAAACGCATAAATATACCAAATAGTTAAAAATCCTCTAAATATGCAAAAATATGCAACATAAAATTTCACATACTTATCCACAGTTCCTTGAAATGTATTTATATGTCACCTAGCATTAAATATGACTTAGCAAGATTGATATGCAAATGCATGAACTCACGAGCCCTGGTTATGTATAAATAATTAAAAATAAATTGAATTGTAATCATAATCATGTAAATAATGCACATATTAAAATGAATATTTTTTGTAGACATATCACAATTTTAGTTAAAATACAAAATATATATTAGTTTCAATAAAAATTAATTGAAAATAATAAAATTTCGAACATATAAATATGATCTCATAAATTTTCAGTGTTTTTCTTTTCATATAAAAATACTTTTGGAAAATTATTCCAACCTATCCACGATTTTAATTAACTAATTTTTAAATGTACTCAAAACTCAAATGTTAAAATTACAATATAATAATATAATGTTCGCGTCTAGTATGTCTCGTAAAGCCGTACGTCTCGACAGTGTCTCACACGTTTTACTATCCAGTAATCTACTATCTCGTTTGATATACTATGCGATAAAAATCGATTAGTCAACCGTACATCTTAAATAGTTGTGTTATTGCAAACTGATTGCCTATACAATATTATTACAATATTATTTATCATAATTTACTTATTATATATTTTAAAACAGAAATACCTTTAGAATACTTAAAAATTGAATGTTACGAAAGTAAATTTGGAGATGTACGAATTTTAAGATAAAAGTTAGAAAACAGCTAACATTTTTGGGTGTATTTATTTATATGTAGTTCTATTTTATGCGCAAATGATGCTAGACATTTTAAACGACTGATGCGCAAATAATATATAACCCAAAAATCGAACGATGCGAAACTGTCTTTAAAAAAAGATCAAAATTAACAATAGTGATGTACAAACGACAACCGGCGATTTCGAAGTTTTGATGCTATTTTACTATTTTTATATTTTTAGCACTATTTTGTGCATAAACTGTTTTTAAAAGTAAAAAAAAATAGATATATATTTTTTGTCAGTATTAATCAGTTTCATTAGTTTATAATTATATAATAATTTATCAAGTAAATATGAGACTGTTGCCGTTTAAGTAATTTTATCGATAAGACTATCATATTTTGTGGAATTCAAACCGGTTATACCTACCTATTTTTTATATTTTCAGTCGTTCTAGATTTTTGACATTGTTTTTTGTTACTAGTCAACTAGTGCTATACTCAGTTTATATAATTTGTATCGTTTACATTTTTTCATGATGACAAAAAAAAATGTATAACAATTTTAATATTTATAACTGAAAATTTAATATGAAGATTTAATATAAGTTTTCATTACAAAAAAAATAAAAAAATTTTTGGGTAAATCCACGAATATTTATACCTACGTAAATCTGAATAATTTTAGCTTTTTTTGTTGGAATTCAAAAAATATTGATCATATGACCTTAAAACCCTCCACTGTTACCTGTACTATAATTGTTTAAATACTATTAAATTTATTGAAATATTTAAAAAAAATTTAAACTACCTATTTATAGAAATTTTATAGAGATTATTTTTTAGTTTTTCATTTAAAAGTGTTAATAAAAAGTCTTAAAAACGGTCAAAAAATTTTAAAATTTAATATAAGATCCCACAGTTTCCATATAAATTTTCCTTATCACTTAGTAATTAAACAAAGTATTTACATAAGACAACAACTTATCTTATATTAATTTAACAAATATAATTAGTGTTTAATTTAAATGATGATAATACTATGAGAAACATTATTTTTACTTTAAAAAAATTAATGAAAAATAACTTAGTTCTTACCTTATTTATATAAAATAATAAGTAGATAATACTTAAGCGTTTAAAACTAAACTCCTTTAACGAACTACTGTAACAGAATGATCACGAGTTCAAAGACTAAACATTCAATATAGAATGATAGCAAAATTAATAAAATCAGAAGCGTGCGTTTTAGTGGGAATTCCAGGATCGTTTTACCCCCTCCGCCAATCAAAAACCTTCATACTTGAACTTGTTTTCATTTAAATTATAATTTTTTTTTTTTTTTAATAACCAATCGCACGTTATAATTCCCCTTCGCTCATATCATATTCGATAAACTATTTCATATTTTACTATACTTTTAAAACTTAATGGAAATAAACTTAACCAAAATGGTTTTAACAAGTTAATTGCTATTTACTTTTTTCCACTATTTTCTCAAAAACTACTAAAATAATTTCAAAATATTATAAGAGTATAGAACATTTGTGTTAATTTAGTATATATTTTATAAGATAACTACAATATGTGACTTTTAACATGTTGAAACAAAAATAATTACTAATAAAAAAAAACACACATTTATTTAAAACTAATACGTCTAAATTTTTTCTGTTGTTTTAGAATCTCAAGATAATAGTATGTATAATAAGTGTTATAGGTAATCGTTATATTTATCTATGTAAATACCCCGTTCATTTAATAAAAACTTTCTTTCCATACAATGTGATCCTCAATTATTACACTTACACAACAAAAAATTCAAATGAGGGAATCACCATAATCCTCCGCCCTCTGATATCTAC
This sequence comes from Melanaphis sacchari, assembly GCF_002803265.2. Classification (NCBI taxonomy): domain Eukaryota; kingdom Metazoa; phylum Arthropoda; class Insecta; order Hemiptera; family Aphididae; genus Melanaphis; species Melanaphis sacchari. The sequence goes on from NW_020271635.1 coordinate 3,079,520, forward strand.
GTGGTTAAGCACATTAAAAAATTATGGTTTTATTTATATATCGTGTATATAATCTTTTGTATCAACTTCGTAAAATGCATGTTCAACGATCGTATTATAATTTACATTATATTTCAGCTTATTAAATATTTATGTGCATAAATTTTATAGTTTATAGAATTAAAAATCATACGTATTTATTAAAATAAATTTAAAAATAATCGAAATGTATTACTTATTTTTACGAACACAAGAATAATATTATGATTGTGACTGTTACACACAATTTTAAATATATTTAGCACTATAATAATTATATTGTGTTTTTTTTTTTTTTATTACTATTTAATATTTACAATAGGTCGTCGTTATAGTTTCATAACTAAATTTCGCTCCACTCAAAATAAAGAATTTAATACGTCATTGCGTCATTAAATTCATTTACGATACAAACATAAATGCACGTATATACTGACATCCATCTTACTTCTAGTAGCTACGTGTATAAGTATTTATAATCTACATAAAAGAAATTCAACAATACAATAATATTGTCATGGTCACTATTCTATCTTACATTATATTACGTGCTATGCAGCATAAGTTACTTGTAAATTACAGCAAGTTACTCAGCGCCGACGGTGTATGTATGTACTATGCACCTAATTATTAGTCCATTTTTAAAAATTACGTTTGTAGTCATATTGTTTTGGATATTAACAAATATAAACGTGATGGTGTAGTCCTTGATAGATTTATTTTCAGCTATAGAATAAAATATAAATTGACCCTTACCTAGAATTATCTAAATTATACAGTCGAGTAGAATAGTGAATCAAACTTAGATTTTATAATAATATGAATCCGTGCGCCTACTCGATAGCCACCATGTTGCTTATTTACATTCTCCTTGATTGGACATAACCCATTTACCGTGGGCCGTTTTTTCAATGAATATTTTTCATCATGAGTCTTGTGATTTTTAATTTCATAAAAAATTATTTATACCAATAATTTTAGCTTTCCGTTGACGTTAGGAAAAAGGTACATATAATGTAACAGATATAAAGGACATGCAAATTCATACTATTCTCTTTTTACTTAAAAAGCATATAATACAATTCACAGTTCTATATGATTCATCGAGAATTTTTTTTTACAAAAGTACACCATAGAAAAATTCCACACAATCTATTGGTAAATTCTCCATAGTTATTTTTTCGCAGTTTTAAGACATGTGCCATTCAATATTACTATCTATATGAATAATTGTATCAATAATTATTACTGTTGAGCAAAAGAAATATTATAGGACAATGATAATTATAATATATTATTATTCTAATTACTATGAAAACAGTACACACAGTTATTATTCTTTCTTAATCCATATTACATTTATATAATAGATAAATATATATTTTTTAATAAGATGATAAGTTGCAGTATGCCCATTGACTTTCTCAACACCAACTTTTAAGTAATTATTATTATTGTTTTGAACCGCCTTTCTATTTTAAGTCGGTTTTCAATATTTTGCTCAACGCTTTTTTTTTATTTCTTACATTATATTTAATAAATATTGTATTAAATATTATATAATATCAATTTAAATATACAATAATTGCCACTTATCAGATTCATAGTTTAAACGTATACAAAAACATAGGAAAAATGGACTCACTGCACTAATAAATGGGCTGCATACGAATTGCATTCCTGATATGATAATTGCGATTTGTAACATATTAATAGCATCCCGGGTTTTCTATACTACTTTACTAATTGCATCCCGATAATATTTAAAAACTACTTGGTTCAATTACACGTAAACAAATAGCTGTAAAGCTTTCCATTCAAAATTTAACGGTATGTTTTATTCTGCTCATTCAAATATCAACAATTTTATTGATATACTTCAAAACGTACTGAAATATAGATACTTGCATAAAAATTTGCAATTGTAGTCTAATAAAAAAAAATAAGACATGAAATATACTCGTATTAAAAACAATAATTGTTAAGAAAAGAAATTATTAAATACAACGTGAACAAAATAACACGTTTTGTCCGTTTTGATTTTGTCAAAACTGTATCGTTCAAATTTTTTCCGAGCCATAAATATACTCGTAAAATATATATAACTTGCACACTATGTCTAATATTTTTTACTATTTTTTTTTTTTAATTCTTTTATTTTTATATTTAACGATGAAAACAATATTTTTGATGTACATAATTATGATACGATAAAAAACAATATTTTTAACCCTACAACGCATAATTTTTTTTTTTTTTTTTAATTTTTTTGAGTTGTTATATTACTCCTTATTAAGGGAAAAATACTTAATAAATTGTTTTGGTATTTTAAGTCCCTAAAAAACCAATTTTTTAGTTTGTTGCCTGTGAGCAACACTATGCATTTACGGGTACAACATAATTAATTATTAATAAATTTAAAAATGTATATCTTGAAAAGTTTTATTGTTTATTGATTAACTATAAATTTAACTTAACTTAGCAATATGATATTTATAATATTTATTCAATGTTGTAATTGAATCTTAAGTCTGTATCAAATGGGAAAGAAAATAATGTATTTACTTCGGATGCAATTAGTATAATTCTTAAATATTATCAGGACGCAATTAGTGTAATTGTTTAATATTATCGGGACGCAATGCGTATGAAAAAGGAATCTTGGAACGCAATTCGTTTGCACCGGATAAATGGGGTCAATAAATATTTCTTAGGGCATATTTCCACATATTTTAAGAATCATACTATTTGTCTATTTCTTCGACTTATCACATTAAAATGTATTTAAAATTTTGAAAATATTTTTTTCACATAATTTGATGACATATTACAATACAATATTTTTGAAAAAAAAATATTTTTTTTTTTGTCGTTATCAATTTTAAAGTTTTATACTTTATAAATAACAACATATAAATTTTAAATTAATACATAAGTATATGTAAATATAAATATTTACAAATGTTTCTAATTTGTAGTTTTATTTTCACTTTCTTTATTTTGTTCAGCTTTTACAGAACATTAAATTTATTATTGTAAACGAATTGTTATCTTCTGTTTTAATATCCGAATCCATCTGTAAAACATTGATACCTATACTTTATACTAGTGGTTTTTAAAAGGTAGTCCTTGAACTGTACTTGACCGAATGACTAAACCACGGACATTCGTTCATGGCGACGATTTCCCGTATAGGAGAGTTTATAAAAACACGTTTAGGCACAATTTTAATATTGTAAAGCGCATTTACTCAAAATAGAACATGTTAGGGCGTAAATCTATACAACGTTTAGGCGTAATATATTTTTTAAATATATTAGTATATTATATTAAATCTGAGCCTATTAGCTTTACCCGTAAGATACTGCGAGGAGATTGGCTCAATAGTCTTTCTTTTCCAAAAATATTTAAATTTATATATATATTTTTTTTAATATTCCAATTTAACATTTGTATTTATATTTATTAATGTTATTAGATATTATTCTATTAATTAATTATTTTAGATCGCTAGTTACAATATTCAATATTGTGCCCAAACACGTTTTCATAAATGCGCTCAAACGTGTTAACAAATTTCAGGTCATTTTTTTAAACTGCGCTCAAACGGTAAACGCAGCCCTGTATAAAACCAGATCATATACCTAATTATATGTTACAAAAATGAAATAACAACCGAGAGTTAAATACTAACCTACTCACTTAACGTAATATTTGTATGAAATGTAATTTATCATTATAGTTAATTGATGTGTTATTGTTTTGATTTTAGGATAGAAAAAACGTGTTCATGACATTGGTACGTAGTTAGTACACCAAGTAAAACATAAGAATTCTAATTAACGTAAAAATATCTAATGACCTTATAATCTTATAAATACTAATTCCATTTAGATTTACACGTTTATATTTTGAGATTTTCTAACCTCGGTAGTTTTTCTATGGAAATTGTTAAAGTTTGCAGACTTACTTTTTAAACCAGATTTATTCTCTGTAGGGTCTGAGATAATAAAAACAATGTTATCTTTGTGATCATTACCTATTACAATATTCAATTAATTAATTATTAAGCCGTGTAATATATCATTAAAATGTGTTCTCATATATTATCTATCTATTAGAGTAGTATTATAATAGTTTAAATGAACCGTTTACATAATAAAATACGGTGAGCATATCAAAAGTTAACAATATGAAAAAGTTATAAATGCAATACAGATAATATAGATACTTGAATATATTAAGATTTAGGATGGTCAAATGTCTCGTACTCTTGCAACCAGAACTATTAATTGAAATAAAATACAACTCATGATGAAAATAGTAGAAGTACAATTAATTATAGGGTGACCATACATTCCGTTTCAAATGAAATTGTCTCTTTTTTGATAATCATGTCCCGTTGTCCCAACAAACTCCGAACGAGACGCTTTTTATCCCGTTTTTTTAAACATGATATCGTTTTAATCTCGTTATTTCCTTATTATTGAATAACGTTTGTAAAAAAATTATCAATGTATTAAAAAAATGTAAAACAATTTTAAAAAGAAAACATATTATAATTATTATTTTATTATTTTAATAAATTCTAACTTGAATGTAATTGAAAAAAATAAAAACTTATCATATTAATAAAAGTTGTTTGTCCCGTTTTTTATTTTCATAAAAATGGTCACCTTTTATTAATACAAACAAGTATACATAGATAATGCATATTACCTATGCAGAATTATAATAAGTAATAACGGGCATTAGATTCCGAGCGGACTTTGATTGGGAAATTAGATAATACGGGTTTACAATGATATGTGAGTTTTTCACGACTTATTACCTTTTAATGCTGTTTTTTTTTTAAATAATATTCCGGTAAAATTTACTAAGATATTGAAGTCACACATTGAATCAAATGACTTCGATAAGTAAATCAAAAAGCAATCGTTAGTATAATATAACATAGTATATTTTAACATAATATTAGTATAAACAATAATGTGAAGCTATTGAAATAAATAATATAAATAAAATAAATACCAACATTTGTTTTAATTACTGTATATTCACAAGACATTATGTAACAACTTTAAAAAATTCTATGGCTAAATTGTAATTTATAATTCATCATGAGAAGAATATGAAAACAATAATAAAGATAAAACTTATTAATTTTTAAATATTTTTCGTCTTATACAACAGACAAATCAAAATAAATTGTAATGAATGACTAATAAATACTTTAAAAATATATTATTCCATATTATACACAATCACTGTTTTTAATAAATTAAAAACAAAATTTTCCATACTATTGTGATTTGAAAAATTATTATTTTACCTGTCGGTTCTTTTATGCTTTTTTTACCATGTTTAAATTCAAGAGCATAGCTTTGGAAAATTTGTATGTGGGAACGCTAACTTTACTTTATGTAGATAAAACCACGTGTTATATTTATTTTTAGTAGATATTGCATAAAATCTAAGCTAAATAATTATTATGTATAAAACTTAATTAAGTAATAACATGAAAGGGTAACCTAACCTTTGCATAAAAATCCCAGCCCTAAAAATAAGCTTTATTATATGATTTTTAAAAATTTTAAAACCTTTCCCAAGAAATTATTGAAAATACGCTTCTGATTACAATTATATATCTAATATAAGTATTAGATGTGTCTCGATTTCTCGAATCGTATTATTAGGTACTGCACTAATTGGATCACATAAATATTTTTCGATAAACACATACACAATGCCATTTCATTTGAACACAAATCATAATTCTGATCTCGAGTATTACACAAACGACATTTCTATGAGTGTAAATTAACGCTGAACGCAAACACACAACTGCATTACAATGTATTTATAAAATGTTCAGTTTTTATAGTTCAGGCTAGAAATTATTTGAAACTTTAACATGTTATAATATTTAATATATAATACAAAAATTAACATTTAACAAATAAAAACATTATTCAACGGTCATAGATGCTATTAAATAAATACATAGGTAATAAATAATGTCAAATTTTATAAATGACTATAAGTCTATAAAAATTAGAAATTATTATAAAATAAATATGTAGTATAATATAGATAAAAGATATACATAATACAGTGGATTCCGCTTAATGTGGACATGTTGGGACCAGCCCTGTTTGCCCACATTAAGCGGTTGCCCATAAAAACCGAAATTAGTAAAAAAAAAAAAAAATTATAATAAAAAAATATATTTGTATTATCATATAATTGAAAACAATTTTAAATAATAATTACTATGTATATAAATAAAACTAAATACATATAATATATTAAATAAAATTAATCTTTGGATGTAGAAGGTATACAAAACGTTGTAATTTTTCGTTGTCTAAGCTGTTTAATATGGATCTGGTTGACAAAATGGGCACACGCTTCAAGTTTATCAGGCGGACTATTTTCGTTTCGCTCTTGCATGAAGAACTTCCGCAAGAAATCAATGCACTTTTTCGCCTCTCTTTGGCGAAATTTGTTTGTTTGAATGGTAATGATTTTTATTACTTTCGATAAACACAATCTCATAGATACGGCGAAACCCAATTAAATTAGTCGTTTTTAAATACTTATGTGTATATTCTAACGCTACGATAAAAAAAAATTGCCCACATAAACCGAATCGAGTGTCCATATTACGCGGTTTTATTTAACATTGTTAATATACATTTGTATTGGGACCAGACATGTTTGCCCACAATAAGTGGATGCCCATATTAACCGGTAACCACATTAAGCGGAATCTACTGTATATATTATTGGTGTGCAAATTACTACTAACATAGATAGGGCCCGAGAAGCGAATTACCAACGTTATATTAAATGATGTTATTTAACGCCACCGTTATTGTTTTTTATATGTAACAAGTTGACCCGGCAAACGTTGTTTTGCCATATAAATTATATCTAATGAATATTTTGGTATTCAAATAAAAAATAATTAAATTATTGTAAGTGAGAGGGAATGTCGTATACTGGTATATGGCTGAGATGAATGGAGCACTGTGAATGATGACGGTCCATAAAAATAACAAAACACCAAATATCCTCACCGCCCATAAAGTAAATTTGTAAAAATGTATGTGGTTCGTTTGGCATTGGTAGCAATGAGCCCACTCTATGATAAACTTGGCCTTTGATTTTGAATGTTGAATTAAATTATTGACCATTTGCAGCATTATTTTTAACTATTTCTGTTGCTCCGAACGATGTCATTTGGAAACATGAATCGAATGTTCGAATTGACTTCAGGAACAGGTTAGAATCTGGATCCGTACCGATAAGTAAACCGTTACTTCGGTAAACCGTTCAATGGTTCAGGTGGTGTTTCAATTTCCGGTAGTTGCACTTTTTCTGACGCGCAACACATACCGGTTGGCTCATTTTTGAACTTAAGCGCATTACAATGCGGACATTCCTTGTCCATAGCGCCAATCTCTACATTCGAATGAGCGTATAATATTTAATATCGGACCCATACTCGAATGCTAGACGAAGGAATGAATTGGATGTAAATGCTCTATGTACTTGTTGGCGTTGTCTGTCATTTGCTCTGCGTGTGTCAACTACGAATTGACACGCTTCTAATCGTCTTTTTTGATTTTGTTCAGTTTGTGCCTCACGCAATCGCACCATGTTCACACGTACATTTTCATTATTCAGTTGTGCTCTTCTATCTCGCATGATTGTACTTTTGGTCGTTCAACGGGCCAAATCAGACCCCTTGCGTCTTACTGGCATTGTATAAAATACACAAATCGATACAATTAAAATTCATATATGTGATTATTAACCTTTCTTATAAATGAGAGAAAAAGCTTATTGTGTTAGACCGACTCATTCAACGGTCGAGCCGTTTCTGATGAATTCTTTACAGTTGTTGCCATAAATTATTTATTTACGTAGATTACGTTTCCATCTTTTTTCATAATATTAAACGACCGCGTATTTATCGCATATAGTTCTCTGTCAACAACTGTTGTATCTTATTTTATTTATTATTTTTATATTTTATTTTTTATTTTTTTTATTTTCCATCGCCGATATCCAACAGTTGTTATAAATATTTGTGGTGAGCCACCCTTTACACCTAGGGGTATGAAAAATAGTTTACATCACTCTCTAAGACCTACTTAATATACACAAAAGATTTCATGAAAATCGGTCCAGCCGTTTCGGAGGAGTTTGGTAACAAACTTTGTGACACGAGATTTTTATATATTAAAAAATATGTTTCTAACCAAAAACTGTATTTGAGCTTTATTATAATCGTTTGACTCTCTAAAGTGTACAAAATGAGACGATTGTAGTAAGTTTAGCACGTATAATTCAAGTACGGGTGATACGATACTAATAGTTACAAATAGTATAAACTAGATATTTACGCCATATCTGAAATGTGTCCCCCCTCCATGACCAATCTGTTCAAATGTCATGTTATACTGCTGAATTGAACACACAATTTTCAAGAACTCTACTGGTGAAAATCGATTTCAAATAAGTTGGGAAATATTCGAGTTCCAATAATGTCCAATAAATGGGAGCACTATCTAAGAATAATTAAGTTGTAGATACTTGAATATAAGTACATCAAATTTCTCCCTATTTTAGTATTTCGAGTACACTGATTACTATAGAAACACCTATCAAAAATTTAATTTTTATAAAATACTATTTGACATTTGAGCTTGACATCAACTAACATTGGTGTCCCTGTTTTTCAATCAGTATAATGTTACTATAGAGAGTCACACATGAATTCCGTTTTAGCTCACAAGTATTGAATAATGTTTTTGTTTATACATACGATTTCTATTGGTCGGAGAAATAAAATTTAAAAATAAATTTGGTACACTATAAAGTAATCAAACAGCAATACGTTGCTTTAGTTATTTTTTAAATAAATGAAAATAATATATAATGACGTATTGTTTGTCAAACAAATTTTTATCTAAAATCAATATCTTGCTAGTTTATATATATACACAGACGGATTGCCCATCTTCATCGAATAAGTCCACAAAGCGAAATACACCGATGCCAATTTGCACATAAATTGAGGTATACACTAAAACCGAGATACACCGATATAGCGCCGTATTTTATATTTGTTTATTTTTTTTTCCTATCTAAATCGATTAAAAATTAACAACTATGGTATTTATCTATACTCTAAAGTAACAATATTGTAATATAACAATTAGAAAGTTAAAAAAAAAAATGCAATTATCTGCTTGTTTTTATATCAACAGTCTTTTGTTCGCCGTAATTAACTTAGAATTAATTTTTTCTGATACACATCTATTAAAATAAACATAGCATGGATAAGATAATTTTCCAATACTTCAGAAGCGTCATATAGTATAATAAACAATAGCGTTCATAATTAGATGTCATAATATTAACATTTACTGTCTTATCTAATAAAGTAATAAATTAGTTTTAATAAAAGATATTTATCATATTTTATTCAAATATATTTCATGGAAAATCCTTTTTTTTTTCATTGAAAATCACTACATGAGGGCCGAACTGTTTTCACATTGCTTAACCCTAAATTCATGGAAAATCCTGAAGTTTATCAAAACAACAAATAATTATAAGTTTTTTATAAACATTTTTTATATCATTTTAATGTATTGCTACACGCAATTATCTGTATATTTATAATTTTTTTAGTTTATTTGATTATACGCTAATCATTTTGAAACTTATATTTATATATCCAATATATTGTTGAGAACCCTCACACTCACTTTAGTTTAGTAAATATAATAAACAATAATATAGTAGTGTAAGCAATATGTTAATTTTTTTTTTTTTTTTTTTAATGACTGCGTCGCCAAGACGAGTAAACATAAAAAAAGCAGCAGTCGTGCATAAGAAATCGATTCATACAATACTGTATTTTAAAATATTTTTTATAATTAATTAAGAAATAAAAATTTTTAAAAAGAAATACAAATTTTCGTGTAGTGTTTGAATTTACAACCCGAAAGATAACGAACTTTTTTTATAAAAAAACATACTCTTCGACCTTAACTGAAGAAGTATATAACAATATATATATAAGGAACATATTATATATATTTATATATTGGAGCGCAATCGTGTTGCATTTTGTGCAGGTAAAAAAGTAAAACGAGCTCGATTGTGCTAATTGATTGGACGCAATCGTGTTACAGCCCTGCAAATTATATGCCCTTATTTTGGTACAAATTACAAACACTATTATCGGTTACCTGCAGTGATGCAAATTACATATCTTTATTTAGATGCTAATTACGAACTCCCAAAGTAATTAATATTTATTAAAGGACAAATTATTAAAAATGTTAAGTGTTTGCAAATTTTATCAAACAGAGGGGCACATGGGCGTACCGCGTACATCAATTGCGCAGAGATGACCTTTTTACCAGTAAGAAGTCTATCGATTGCGCCGCATATCAACTCGGCTAAATTTTTTTACATATTAATTATCTACTTGTATTATCTTTCCACTTTCGTATAGTGGACGACAATAACTAGTTTTTTGAAATGTTTTTATTTAAAAAAAAAATATATATATACGGTAAACTGGGTGTCCCTATACTGTTATTTAAAAATATACTTTTTATAACCAACATTAACAATCAATATTTGGTGGAATAAATTTTTATACTAATATGTCAGGCAGAATCGATAGCCGGCAGAATTAACATTGAAACGGCGGAATCGATAAAACCCTCATTCTATAAGTATACTATAATTATAATAATTTTATATTGATACCACAAAAATATATAAAAACCTTGAGTATGCACCTAAATAATAATGGACTAGGTAGATATTTACAACATTAAATTCTTAAATTGTATTATAGTAATAATGCGAAAAAATCAAATCATATTAATAAGATAAAATAAATTTAGAATTTTTATACTTCAATTCAATTTCATAATCTAATATATCGAATTCGTATAGATACAATTGCAATAAAAAAAATTTAAAACAAGTAATAACTTTGATTATTTAATAACACTTTATCATATAATATTATAATGTATATTACAATGTTAATCATTTTATTAACGAAATCATTACAGTAGTTTTTACATTGATGTTCGCATTGAAAGGAAAGTCTTCTATAATAAAATAGAACTCAATCGAAGACTTTATGTAGTCTATCTTGTATCTATAGCTTAAAAATATAATAAAAGGTTAATTTAAAAGTGATTATTTTGTTTATGCGTTTAAAAACTACGAAGAAAGTAAAACTAAATATGTAAGTTTATGAAGCCTATACCAATTCTAATAAAACCTTGACTTCTTTTTCATAAGCCAAATGATTGATCATTGCTTTCAAGTAAATGAAATAATAATAAAAATGATAAATTTCGCCGAAATTGTCTAATATAACGATTAGGACTGCTTACTTCAATTTCTCTGGTATATTTGTGCCTCGTGAATATAGAGACCGGAATTTTATGCATTTAGATGTTCATACTAAGTGTACACACTTATATGAGGGTTTGAAATGTGAGCGATTCAGAGCCAACTGATTTCATAATTTTGCATATTATAATGGCATATTTGGAAGGTTGGGGCATTTTTTCATAAGCGCACATAATGTGCATATTTTTTACAATCTTAGCAAATAATCAAATTATTTCATGTTTTTATTTTGGAAATTGTAATTTTTAAATACTGCTTTACCTACTGGCGAAAAAAAATTACCGTCAACACAGTATAGAATTTTGTCTTTCTCTAATTCGATACCGTGTAACTATTATCTGATAAATTAAATTACTTTTAAAATTACTTCTTAAAGTTGTGTAAAAATTTAGCACTCATTTATTGATAACACCACAAATGTTGTTATATTTTATTTGTTTAAACTGTTTTAAAAACATAAAATTATGTTTTTTTTATATTTAAATATTTCGTTGATATACTTAAATATTGAAAGGTCTAACACTTCTAATTTTGTTATGTTTATTTGTTTTATTTGTTCTAATGTTTGTAGTTGTAAAAAATAATATGAATTTATGATGCATATTTTTCTATAATTTGTGCAAATTAATGCATATTTTGACCATTTTGCTTTACATATTTGCATCATATTAGCCACATTATTAGTGCATATAATTCCAGTCTCTAGTAATGAAGCAAATATACTTTTTTAAAGCAATGAAAAATTATTGTAATTGCTTGATACGTGAATTTCGTTGTTTAATAATATTATTATTACTGCAGTAAATTAGGTATTCTATAAATTAAACAAAAACTAATTATTTTAATTTAACGTTACGCGAAGAAACTTTTTTTTTCAATGCAGTCAGTTGAAGATTGTTAAGTAATGAACTTCGTTTGTAAATAACAACACATTAATTAATCAAACACTAATTTACTAATATGTATATTGTATACACACATGTGCTCCTATTGCGTAAATACGTTAATGTTTTATAAACAAACTTCAAAAAAGTCTACACAACGTATCATAACATTTCGAAACAAAATTAATTTTATTACCATTATATTTATTTTTATATGACATATTCTTTTCGTACTATTATTATTGTGTAAAAATTAAATTCGCAGTACAACAATTAGGTATGTAGGTACATTATTATTCATTAAAAGTGCCATCGTGTACTCGCTTATGTGACATTTTAGACATAATAATTTTAGTAGTCAATATTTACTTTTTTAATTATGTCATGTTAACGAATCAAAAACTATAATGTGACTGTACACATTTGATTTCTAAATAATTCACTCTCACATTAACTCCCGACAAATTTCAACTGTCTATGTTAATAACTTGTACCTACATATTATAATTTGACACTAGCGTTACCCAAGTACTGACCAATGACCATCATACCGAATAAAAACATAATAATAATATAATACTCTGTAGGTAAACAGAATGTACGTACCCAGCGGCACCTACTCGCAGTTATATCAATAATTACGAATATAAAAGATGATGACCATGACACGCCGATCTTCATCCATAGGATTGAACTAATTATGTTACTAAATCTCTAATAGTCATATTGACACACAAAACGATTAAAAAAAAAAAAAATATATCGATTTATAAAATATTTTTTTTTATTTTTACTATTCAATTTTCATTAAATCAGAGACACAAATCAAAACACTATTAGAATTAAACGAAAAAATCAATATTTAATCAATACTCAATATTACATACTATTTTATAGGTTACTAAATCGAAATTATAACAATTCATGAGATACAGAAATGTCCGTGTTATAAATTATAAGATATTGGTTAGTCCAAACATCTAGTAACTCAATGTATTTTAAACACGTTTTGTTGTAAACATTAACATGTATTCTAAACCTAAAAGAATTGTGTATGCCGCCGTGACTTCTTACTATACAACATACATTCGAATAGTTTTATCGCAGACCAACCGAATTTAAGGACCTAAGTGATAATATATTATAATAAATAATAATAAAATGAAATATGATAATAATATTAATTAATAATGACTATAAAACTATTAATATAAAGATAATATAATTATTGGACGCCGGCCTTAAATATTAATATTATAATTAGTTATTGCTAGGTATTTATAATCGCCCACACGCGTTGTATTAAAATTGCGTACATACTAAGTATTGCGTGCCATATTTTTTTTGTTTATTGAAATCACGTTCCTTCCTTTATGAAAATAACTATCACGTCAAAAACGTTATAACAACAGTTTTAATATGTTTCGTATTACTGTAATATTATTAACATTGTTTCTCAAAGAATCGTTTAAAACCGCTCTCGGTCCTCGTAGCCAGGGTACTTTCATTTCAACACGATATAGCCTATTATTGTATTCGAGTTCGTTCTATCGATTTATTTCCGTAAAAATCGTCAATATACCATTATAGTTAAGTATTACAATAAAATTATTCATTCGTGTATTATATATATATCCAATAACTGAAATAAAAATCGACTAAGTACTTTGTTATTGCCTTTTGGTACTTTGATTAACACCATACGTGGGTGGGTATTGTCGTATTGAATGAAAATTATGATCCAAACTTCGTATTTATTCTAGAGCGATTAAAACCGTCTTAGCGACTGATTAATAAAATGTACTAGTACCACTAATAACTAGGTACATCGTTTTCCAATATACATTACGGTCACTAACATAAATAACTCAATGACCGTGACATAATGCCAATAATGAGCGGCCAAACTTTATCGCACCCAGAGTCCTAGACCTACAGGACTTCAATGACGTTACAAAATTTAGCTTAGAACCCTCAAGCTCAGGAAAGTACTACACGTAAAAGTACTTAAGTTATTATTGACCACCCCTACCTACTGTAAACCTTTGGAAATTTGGCGTCTCGAAAAAATTACCGTCTACCCCTTTGTCCCCCCCCCCCCCCCACCTATCTATCAACCAATGATATTTAGACTACGTGCCTTTATTATAACACGCAGATTAAAAATAAACAAATGTTGCCATTTTAATCTTCTAGCAGTGTTATGACTTATGAATATACAACTAATATCATATTAATTATACTTCAAATTTTCGAAGCCCGTCTTTATTTTTATGTCTAAACTTATAATAGATTAGGTAATAGATAGATACCTCCGTGTTGTAGATACATTGATTGTGAACGTGAACAGTTGAAAATTAAAAAAATCTTAAATGTTTCATGTTTTATTCGTTTAATCCACAATCCACGAATGAAAAACAATTTAAATCTACATGTTTTGTTTTGCTCTTAAGCCACATAGGTATTCTTACTTCTCAGTGTATAACTGCATAGCGCGATTAATATATTGCCCGGTCAATGAAGTCTGTAATTATGAGTAAGTTTTAGCCGCCTATATTGTACATTAAAGTCATCAACCCAGTGCATATTATAGTATTATATTACAATTTACAATAATTTTTAGTGCAGGATGACCGGATGACATACGGACTATACGGAGAACTACCATCGTTGTGACGGTTTCCGTGACTTAACCACTCTAAACCGGAACGCGTAAAGATACGATGCATTAATTTAGTTGTATAAATGTTTAATACATATATATATATATTTATAAATAATAAATTATTTCATAATACCACAATCCACACTCAGAAATCCGTCTTCAACCTAATTGAATCCGATCAACCGGTTTAGAATCTGAGAGTTCAATAATCACTTTCGTCGACAGATGACGCTAGTGTATACGATTTTTATTTATATTTCAGAATTTTGTCCGTAATTTAGTTTCTTTTTAAATTCCGAGCCGACCAGTATATTCGATTTTTAACTTTGTTCTCTTTTATTTTTTCCACTTTAATTGATGAATTTAATGTACGAGAGTAACTCGAAAACAATCTAACAATCACTCAGTATCTCTTCCCAAAATGTTTAAAACAAAAAAATTATTTTCATAATCATCAATTACAATAAACTCTTCGCTTGCTAAATTGATTAGAAAACTAGATTTTTCTTGCTTCCAAGTAACTATTTTCATTGATTATGAATTCTAATTATAACTATAAATTTATTATTAAATTCATTAATCGTGATAATAAGACAAATAATTATATTTTCCATTGTAGATACTGTCAAGTTTTTAATTATATATGTACTTTTTGTAAAAACAAAATTAAAAAAATGTTTAAGCAACTGATAACTTAATTTTTTTTTTATTAATACTTCAATGCTATACATATTGTATTTTTTTTTATTAAGTAATTTTTTCAAAGTTTATTTATTAATTAATTACTAATTACAAATGTAATATATTACAAATGTAATCTTAATGATAACTTATAAAATAATAAATAATTACCTAAACATATTTGGCAGTGTTTGTATATTGTTCATGTATTAATGGTTAAAAGTTCATAATAGTAATAATAATACTGTATGCATAATACATAATAATTCTATTGGAAACATTCATAAACACAATGTATTTGTAAAATTAATAATATTTTATTTGGTTAAATACTAAGTGTAAAATGTATAAGTATATATATTTACACTTATTTTTTTTATTATAAAAGTAAAGAATAATATATTCAGCATAAATGTACATTACTACATTATTTTATAAGTAAATAAAAAATTAATTGACACTATTGGCATAATCAAATTGCCAACTAACAATTCAAAATATGAATTGACACACAAAAATGTGTTTATATAAAAAAATTATCAATATATAATTAATTTTAACATATAAAAAATCCTTAAAATTACATACATAAATAAAATCACAAAATTCGGACTAGGATCAGACATATTGTACTAAATAAATTCTACTTAATGATAACTATATAATTAGCTTTTTTTACACTGATTTATACAATAAGATGGTAACGTTTTTCAAATACATAATTGGCAAACACAGCCTACCAATATATTAGCAAAAACAACAATGATGTTACATATTTACTCCAGTTAATTGCAAAATATTAAATTCTCAAGTTTCAAAATTAACTACTGTATATACATTCTTGAGATAATATTTTAATTGCAATAAACTTATATTATTAAGTTATTATATTCAATAACTTATTAAATCAAAAATAGAAAAAATCTAAACTACATTGTTTAGTGAGTTAAAATAATTTAAGTAAAAAAAAAAAAAAAATTAGGCACATATTTTATGTTTGTTCATTATTACTTTTGTTCCCTATTTTTTATTGAAATAAAATCATTCAATTAAAAAATATTCATAAAATATTAAAAAATATATGAATGTACATTCGCAGAGCAATATAAATTCAGTTATTAGGTTTTTTAATCTATAGACTTGAGATTAACAAGTTAATCAATTTATTAAATAAATATTGGCAGGAAAAAAAAATATTGTCTATCACAATTAAAAATATGCTAAATACTTAAAAGGCTGTGTCTCAGCTTTTATTGTCTGTGTTAAACACATATGATTTAAAATATACTATAGCGACATTTGTAGAGGAGAATATTATGTAAGTTTCCATTTATAAGTAAAATTGTAAATCAACAAAAAAATAAAATAAATATATAAATAATTTTAATAACTTATGACTTAAATAAAAATAAAATGAAAAACTTAGTTTTATGATGTTGGACGTGTGTAAGGTAGAGACAGTAAATTATGGTACAGTATTTTCTTAAACTACAATACTAGGAACACTCAAAGAAAGTTGTACAATGCAATAATAATGAGAATAAATAAGTTTAATCTATGTATATAATTGGCCCCAGCTGTTGAATTGGGGTTAAACTCAAATACACTAACCGTCCTATTAAACAATGAACGTGGTTCAAAAAATAGTACATCAGAATATGCTGCATGTGAAGCATTGATGAACTGTTCATCGTGAGAGGTCATCATATCAAACACACACCAATCTAAATACTGATCAGTTAGTTTATGACCAGTGGGTCCAACACTGTTATGACATGAAGTCAACGCGCTATCTAATTCACTTATTGTTACTTGTTTAATATCTATTTGTTCAGAAAGAGGACAACCAGTAGAACATAATACATTCTTATCTTGATTAAATAATTGTGTTAATTGGTCTGGCAATTTAGCAGAAATGGATAAATATTTGCCAACACGGGTCACAGTTATAATTGTAGAAATATACGATAATCTTATGATTACTGTCTCACTGTTGGGATCATTGGAACGCCATGAAAGAGAAACAGTTGGCGATGAAGCTGGTCCAGATGAAGTAGTGCCATCTTCAAATACACTCAATAACTGATTATCTCCTTGTGCTTCATACAATTTTTGTAGTGTACACTCAGGTTTATGTGATTTTAATATAACTGTCAACTAAAAAATTAAAAAATTATGATTAAAAAATTTTTTCTGAGTATAAAAAATATTAATTAAATACCTTAGTTGGAGCTGTGGCTGTTGTGCTATTTACAACAGCATCATTGGTTACCATGATTCCAAAAAATGGATTCTCAATCACTTGCCAAGCTCCATGAATTCGACAAGTTTGATACCTTCCATCGAATGTCCTCAAGTGAGGATCGCCAAATAAGCCACAAAAACGGTGTTCTTTTTTATCATCAAATAGTACTGGACAAGAAGGTCCATTGTGAGTTGATTGAGCTATTTGGGAATGTTCACTATCATTTCTGGAAAAATCGTCATGACTAGTGCATGATTTTTTGAACTCTGAGTTTGATACTGTAACAGCTGAATGATATCCAATGTCGCCACGGCATTTTTTTGATAATGATTTCATACACTTAATGTATACATCTAAATCTCTACAATGATTTTCCTTACTATTAGGCAAAATGCACGTATCTTGAGGACATGGTACTGGAACACAGGTGCACACTAAAAAAAAAATGTATATTATTCATTTGATTTGACATAACAAATAAAAATATGAAAACTGATAGTTAAATTAAAATAAACAATATAAGATAAACATTATACATGCTAATCTGTTCAATTTAAATATTTATAAACCAGTATTTAGCATATTAACATTTAGGAATCATTTATCAAGTTCATTTCATTAGATGACTTTAAGTAGGAAGTAAATACCTATATGTTTTAAATGGTTATGTGCAAGAGTTAAATGGAATAGTACTAATATTGTTTTCTTATTATTATCAACGTAGTATAATTTATAGGTACTATGAAAACGCCAGAAAACACAATAAATAAATCACTGATAAACATTTACATTCAACAGCACTGTGCTGATGTAAACTAAACCAGCACCTAACGTAAACAAATACTAATTTATATAGTCACTGTTATATTAGCATGTATACATTTACATTTTTATTGGGTTAATTTAATAAATAAATATCTGGGATTTGAATGGATCGAGTAAAAACATAAATTTAACCGGTCATACTCAGAGACAACTACCGAGTGTTGGTGTTTAATAAATACTAAGTAAAAGGTAATACACTTAATAAGATTAATTAAAATAACAAATCAACATTTTCAAAACTCTTACCTGCAATAACAGTGGCCCATATCGTCCAAACGCGGTGAATGAGATTTGAGACGAGCATTTTTCAGGATTGTATAATACACAAACGACCAACTACGTCACCATGTCTTCATGCCAAAACTGTAAAAATACATAGGGTTGAGAAAACATACTTAACTATTGTGAACAATAATACAGGAAGGAAGTCTCTGACGGATTAATGGACGACAGAGGCCGTCAACTACTGCGTTGTATCGTGGCACCGGTAGGCACGTCAGAGCAACGACACAGTCAGACGATCGTGCTGACGAGACGTCAGAGTGGACAATACTGTTTATTGTACAACCATCGTAACAGTACTGTCCGAGAACAGCGGATGAAAATCGTCGGGTTCCGAGGTAGAACCACGCACGGAGACGATGGATTAAAAGTAAAAGATAAATAATGGGTGACACAATAACATCATTATATTAACAGGCGCGTACACCTGCACACGCGTATAACATATCATTTTATTCAATATTATACGCATAAACATTCACACTTATAATAATAATAATAATAATAATGGGTAATGGTTTGATATCGTAATGAATCAATTACTAACAGTTATGCACGTTATGCAGATTAATAAATTAAATATGTCAAGACAATACTAGTGATCAAACATTATAAATTGAACTATCTGTCATATGAACCATTTTTAAATATCATCACGACATTTTTCCATGGCATTTTTAATATATGAAAATATCGAACCAGTTTGTCACCAATGTCTATAGGTTTTGTCCTTCAGGCTACTGCTGGTTAAATGTGATCTAATTTTAATCTATAGTTGGTACTTATCTAAAAGAAGCTTATATTGCTCAAGATTATAACGATGGAAAATATAAAATTCACCGGTCTTATGAATGGGGTACAGCAACAATAAGTCAATTCTGGTAAATCAGTAAACAGAATGACGAATGCTTTGATGAAGATCGTGTTACATATTATTGTCAGAGCTAATATGTTGTGTTGCACAGGTTATTATACTATAATAGAGCTCGTGTCAGGTTCAGCCAATAGGTTCACATTTACAATACCAGATGGATAGTTTAAAACATTTTCAGCTGTAATAATAAATTGAATTTCGATATTTGGTATGTTGTAGTTGTTCGACAGTTTTGCAGTTCAGATGTACCCATGCAGACGGTTTATTCTTGCATGAGGATGCGGAAAGATGTACTGAGTTCAATCAGGAAAAGTGTACCACGGCAATTATGAATTGAGCCGTATGGAAAGTAAAAGACATAGCGTCAATAGGTGGTAGGTCCACCGATATTGAATTTATCAGTTTCAAAACTATTCAATTATAGGTTGTGAACAATAGCATAATGAGTTACCACAACTGTTGTTTACTGCAGGTTCAGATATAAGGAGCGAGCTGGGGCTATTGGCGGGCAAATCCAATGAATATTGTTTACATATACAATTATGTACTTAATAAAGTGCAGCTTCAGTTTCTGCATCATATTTATGTACAGTTTCGCGCAGATGATACCGTCAGGTACGAACATCAGAGGCTTATTGAAGTCAAATGGCGAGTGGCAATTCGTACTTCAGTGATGATCGTCAGGAAAACACTTGTAATTAATTATATAAAAGACACTATATATCATATTAGAAGGCGTTAATATTTCAACATGAAGGGAGAGCCCAGCAGTCAGTCACCACATGCTAGGTATGTAATATTTTCAAAGGAATGACTTTTCCAATATTTTTAAGTAGTATAAACAGGTGCTGTTTGTTTAGTATTGAGCTGTTGCTTGGTATGCATTAACGGCTATAATGATGGTTTCAGGTAATCAACAAACAAATAAAATGTACGTAATTAACATATTAGTCATGTTCTATGCCACGGTTATTATTAACGTATTTTGTTTAACAAACTGA
The DNA here is from genome assembly GCF_002803265.2 of Melanaphis sacchari. Lineage (NCBI taxonomy): Eukaryota > Metazoa > Arthropoda > Insecta > Hemiptera > Aphididae > Melanaphis > Melanaphis sacchari. Next base: position 3,100,458 of record NW_020271635.1, read on the forward strand.
CGTCTGCCTTGTATGATGAACGCAGATTGTTACAAGATGTTGATGTCAACGAATTAATTGGTCATCAGGTCACGACAGGCACACGCAAGTCATGAAGTCGCACATGCATAATATAGTACATAATAGATGCATGTTTGTTGTGTTGTGCAGGTTATCAATAAGGTGCCAAAATTACCAGTTAAAGCAACAATAAAATCATAATTATTACAGCGGTTGTTGCTGTTAGCATATTAACCTCGTACCTTATAATGTTATATTATTATTGATAAGCCCGTGGCGCACATTGCTTAACATAACAATGCATGGGCTTGTCTCGGCGTGGGCATTTCATTTATCGCGTATGATGAACAGATGCGAGCCATCGGCAAATAAGTTGCCAGGTAATATCAGCCATGTTATTACATATTGATATAGTGCAGCTTTTGACACGAATGCGCGTGATTAAAATAAAAATAAATAAAATAGCCGTTCATGTTACGCAACATAATATCAAGGCTAAGTACGTTTATCGGAAAAATATTGAAGATATTATATTCATAATAATCAGTTAGCCGTCGAGGACCCCAATATTTTGGTTTTTCGATGAATGTCTTACATGCCTGCATAACACTATTATGAAGGTAACGTCGCAGGACAAACATGGTAGCCACGGTAACGGCCGTCCATTTCCGTCATTAGCTGAGTTATCAGTATTATTATTATTATTATTATTGTATTACGTAGTCTCCGCATTTTATTATTATTGTTTTTCGTCTTCCGGTCGAGCCGAAATTTATTGTGACATGACACGGTTTTCGTCATAACGATATCACATAATATATCGCAAGACATGGTCATCACGACAGGCTGGTAGTGACTTTCTCGTCCATAAACCGGTCATTGTTCAGGGTTTTTAAATACCTGGTTATTATGAAAGTCATGGCGGCTTGGCACGCTTGAGCAGGTGCTCAGGGGCATATCAGTTTCGTTGCGAACATGGCGACGGCGCCGAAACGGAATGCAGCTGGAGAGCTCGTACCAATAAAGGTGTCGACACGAACGGGTCGTCGAACATTGTGTGCCGATCTGCTCGGGACGAGTATTGCAATCGGTGCGATTACGAACGCATGGCTAACATTTGTCCGGCGATAGTGCCGACGCCCAGCGCACATGATAATGAAATAGTTAATATTGCATGCTAATGGTTGTTATGGATGTTTATCGTGATAGTCATGCAGAGACAAATAGAAAAATCGTTGTTCATCTATCGTGTTGATAGTACGAATTGGCGAGTATTAATATTATTGTAAAGAGGAATATATAACATATATATATAGGAGAGCAGACGCATGCAGCACGCGCGCGTTCGGTCCCAGCACGTGCCGTCGTGATCTTCCGCGCGCGGCTGCCAACCCCCTGGCCCCTCACCCCGGCCCCGCGCCGCAACGCGTAT